>NW_024104251.1:1200000-1524969 GCF_003945595.2 Pipra filicauda | reverse complement strand
TTGCCCAAGACTACTACACAGGTTTTACATTCCCTGAGTACAAGCTGGGATCTAACCCTCCCAGACAGATCTTTCATTTCCTTTGCATTCAAAAAGAAAAGGTGCACCTGTGGCAGTTTTTTAATTTAATGCAATTAAACAATCCAATTTAACCAACGCACAATAATCCAATTTAACAGCGCACAATAATCTAAAAATTAACAGAGCTGCTAACCAGAAGTCAGAGAGACAACATTTCAGTGGGGCTACTTGACTGTGCTAGAAGCTCTGTATATGTTTCAGTGCTGTTATGGGTGGAGGTGTAAAACAATAAGCTTTAGTGGCTCTTCAAATAATGCTGTTAAGGTCAGACTGCTATAAGTTGCATAAGATTCTTTCCCTGATGATGTTTTTGCCCTCGTTTGCTCTATTACATTCTTGGCATCTCATTTCCCTATGGGATGTTCCTTAACTTTTCTCTTACCAAGATCCTTGAGGTTGACAATTCTTTTATTATAAAACTCAAAATTATGGGCTGGGGTATTTTTTAATTCTTCAGGTCTCAGAGCAATGGGATTACTTGACAACCTTACTTTCTCTTATAAAAAAATCCCCAAATAATTGAATTTTTAGCCTCAATGATTTCAAAGAGCATTTTTCTATTGTAAGGTGAAGACTCAATAAATGTAAAAGCCAATAAATCCATTTTTAAAGTTGTTAAAATTTTTAAACCAATAACATGGTGCTTTTTGGTTTATGTATTTCAACATAAGCAATATTACTTTCTTTAAATGTTTTACATATAGAAGACTTTCATGAAACAAATCTGTAAGTTTCCTTTACAATAGGTATTTGAGCAAGTGTGGTCACCCCTATAGTTTAGGTGAAGCATGGTCTGAATGGATCCTTTTGTGGATGCCTCATGTACTGGAATCTCTAAGAAACCTTGGATGCAGATTTCCAGGGCAGAGTATTCAAAGAGAAACATCTTCCTCTCTAGGTTCAGTCATTTATATTTGCTTTTATGAGAAGTTCTGTTCCAAATTTTGGGTTTCTTTTAGGGTAGAGAATGTCTCTTGGCATCTGCTCCTTGCCAGAGAAGCACTATTTCATATTTGTGGAATTAGTTCTTGTTACAAGCTTATCTAGTAATACCATTCTTTCAACACTGACCTCTAGTTCTTGGAAGGAAAGACTCCTTTTGTCCATGTTCCTCAAAAAAAGAAAAGAATCTGTAATGTGCTTATTGCAGGAGTGTGTGCTCACACCAGCCCTCATTGGATTTGCTGCCACTGAAGAGACAGAAATCCCAGATTGTTAGTGCCACCCAAATTCAACCTGCTCAATAATAAGTCATAGTAACTCAGAAGTAAAATTTTAGGGCTGCGGCTTATCTTGGCATAAGCTTTAGAAGTAGTTGTCACGCTGTGTATATTATTCGTTATTCAGTAGTTTAGTTAGTTAGTTTAGGTATTAGTTAGTATAGTTTATATGTTTATATAGTTTATAGTTTTTTCGTTTAGTTTAGTTAAGTTTTTAGTTTAGTAGTTTAGAGTATAGTTTTCGTTAGTTAGTTAGTTATTCTAGTAAGTTTAATAAGTATTAGAGTCTAGTAGTATCTTGTGCTCAAAATCTGTAAGTCAGTAAAGCTGGCATAATTTTAAGTTTCAAATTACATAGCAACATATTTTCCACTCCATTCTGAATAGCAGGTGTATCAAAGTACAAGTGTATGTAATTTTTAGGTTACCTTTTGTTGTACAAATACGGTTGTTTATGATGATTCACACTGTGAAGTTCTTGGGCAGTTAAATTTAATTTCCTTACCCTGGTTTGTGTTTAGTTAATAGAAAGTGAGTGCTGCTGATAGCTCTATTTGGTGAGCTTGGTCTTGAAAACTTAAGGATCATTTCTCCTTTGACTTCAGTCAAGTGTCCAATCAGCATCTCTTATAGCATCTTATACAGCACTGCTAGATTTTCATAGGAATTGTTATTCAGTATAAGAGCAGATCTCTCTGAAAACCACCATGTACAATTCAGTCCAGCTTTTTAAAGAGATTAGGTGTTTCCTGAAGGACCTGGGCCCAAATGCTTGCCTGGTTTTAACTGTGTCGATACTTCACTGTCTGATACTTACACATCCCATTGTTCATAGCTCACATATTATTGATACAGACAAAGAGACAGGCATTGAACACATCTCCCATATGTCACTGGGCTGTCTGAGAATACTGAAAAGATAATAGTTACAAAACTTTCAGCACAAAGTTTTATGTAAGGTGGTATAAATTACTCTATAGATGAAATAGTCTTGATAAGTGCAGCTTCAGCTCAAAAATTATACCTTTTTTAATTTCTGAAAAATGAGATACTGCCCAGCTTCTATGTGCTGTATGCAGTAAATGTAATTCAAAGATATGCAGTTCTAAAGGAAAGTTTTGGATTTGCAACAAATTCTAAAAATCTTCACATCCATCTCTTTCAAATGAATGTTGAGGGATATTTGGTATTATGATATTATTGAGGTTTGTAGCCACTTATTTGCCTGTAAATTTTCTTAAATATTCTTTTAAAATTTTAAATTGTTAGATGATTTACTGTCCTTTGCAGTTTGCTGCAGCAGTTACAATATATTTTATACCACTCGGAAAATTTCCTTTAGAGAGGAAATCATATTTCTTTGCTTTCTGTTGGCATATATAAGAAATACAACAGAAGAAACTGCCTAGTCATAAACTACCGACTGTTCAAGACTGGCTCAGGGAAGCACCACAATAAATGTTAATTGATAGGGAAAAATCAGAGGAATTAACAATCTGCAGTATTATCCTGGAATACAATTAAAGCTAGTCAGCTCAAACTTTGAATATCAGATACTTACTTTAGTCCATTAGGAAATGATAGACCAGGAATTCATAATCTCTATTGTTACAGAAATTGTTATGCAAATAACAGTGCTCAGAAATAGTAGAGAATTCTGAACATTTAAGAACAAATAATTAAAGGGCGGAGTGGAAGTAAGCTGATCTATTATGGCAGCCAGCATCTTGTGGCCACCTTAGTTTGGTGCTGAACTCACATATGTCTCTTCTTCTAATCTTGATTCTGTGACTTTCAGTTGGCTCCAAGCAGACCAACCTGTCTTGCACCTGTGTATAAAAATTCACATGAACTTTACCTCATTTATCCCTTCTCTTAAGAAGCGAACTAAGTGTCAATAGTGTCATACAAAGCAATGTGTGCAGGTGTGTATATATGCAAAAATAAGAAATATATGTGTAAATATTTTGTATATGTATGAACAGCAAATGAGAGTTTGATTCTGGAATAGGAAAACAAATGTTGGTAATTTGGGGACTAATGAGAATCTCAAAAAGGATTGAGATTTAATTATGATAGAACAACAATAGTAGTTTTAATTGTGCACTACATAAAATGAAAGTGGTGAGACAAGGTCTTGTGTTTCTGCACTAAGGTGAATCACTAACACTGACTGCAAAGGTTTGAAGGAGATGGTGTGTGTGCTGCTCAGTGCTGCAACAGGCTAAAGAGCTAAATAGCCTTGGTTTTGGCAGCAGTGAGTAATCTACAGGGTAAGGGGCTGTTTATTGGCTCTTCAAGAATTATAAAGAGAGGCAGATGGGAGGGAACACTCATGAGAGGCAAGTTCTAACTAGACTATGAGTACTCTCTATCCATAATATCTTGCAGCACTGGAGATCTGAAGAAATTTTGTGACATTCTATGGATTTCCAGTGCCGTGTTCAAGCTTGTATTATTATGTCCAATGTTTTGGATAAGTTTCCTCATTGTTTCATTTTTCAGTCATAGTAATGTTGATTGTGACTGGTTGCAGCAAAAAATGGAGTTTGCTGTATCTTGTGCTCTGGCTGACTTTAGATTAGGGAAAGGAGGCAGCAATGTCACTAAATGCAAAATTAGGGATTAAACTCAGGGCAATTAACTGGCAACAGGTAGATAGAGAGCACCAAAGAGAGTTTGCATGAGCTGGGGGAGTTGTGAAAGGAGCCAGTCAGCACATGTCAGTGTACAGAATCTGTCTGTAGGAAACACTGGATGATACCATCTGTCTCATACATTCTTTGCTTCCTGTTCCCAGAGGTTCCCTTTAACAAAACCTGTGTGGGTGAGTAGTGAGGCAGCATGAAGGGAATGCTGTAATAGATGTGTGTGATTTCTGGTGTTTGGGAACAGGTGATGCATATAGTTAGAAGGCAGCCTCAGGAGCTTTTTTCCATTGTTGCACCTTGCATGGGTGTAAAACTGTCCCTTGTGTAGGACAAAGCAGATCCCTGGACAAGGGAACCCCAGAGCTGAAATGGCTGCTGGAGGCAACCTGGAATTTTGAAAAAGCTCGTGTGTCTTGATAGAAATGCTTGTGCTATAATTTCCAGCATTTTACCTGCTAACAGTAAGTGATAGCCCTACCTTTTAATGTGAAAAATTATTAACTATTACTAGAGTAAATAAGCACATAAAATGTTATGGTCAGCTCACCACTAATGGGTTTTGGATTTGTTACATCAGTATGACCTATGCATGTGAGAAAAAAATATGTAGAGAAGTTATCCTTGATTCTTAGCATGCAAGTACCATTAGAGGATTTTTATTTATTGCTATTTGGATAAAAAAAGCATGGCAACGAGACCTATTTCATAATGGTGGACTATGGAGGATTTTTTTGGGAGGTGTTTTTTCTTCCTCACCAGGAATGTGTGAAAAATTAAAAAAAAAAAAAAGAACAAACAGGATGACTACATTTATGTGACTTAAAATCTAGGGAATGAGCAAAGCTAGTTTTAATTTACTTATAACTACATTCAAATCTATTTATTAAAATTTCTAAAACTTTACCATCTTTACACTCTCAAGGAGCACTTGATCAGACAACTTAAAGCACTGAATTACTGAATCATATGAATAATGTTATTCCAGTTGAAAGGGGAATAAAACACTAATTCAGTGCTCTATAGGTGAAATAGAAACACTGCTATGGTAATCTTCATAGCAATAAAGAACACTTTAGCTGCTGAATTCTGATGGAATAATTATTAGATTTGGATGAATAATGGATTCCTCAGCTTAATGGCTGAACTGAAAAATGAAGGAAAATCTTGAGTGAATTAGAACAGCATGGCTGTGTGTTTGTGTGTGGGTTTTCTTGTTCTCCCACCCCACCTGAAAAATTCTGTCCGTTAAGGTCAGCTTTTCAGAAGAAAAATGTTTTTGGATGAAATATTCCTGTTTGTTTGTTTGGTTTGGGCATTTTATTTGTTTTGGGTTTTTGTTTTGTTTTTGGTAACTCTGATCAGTTTGTAAATGAAGCCTGTTGTTTCAAATAGCAAAGCCTAAAGGTTTCAGTTTAAAGCTATCAAAATCAAATGTGTCGGTGTTGCACCAAAAAAATGTTTAATCAATCTTGTCTCAGCACTTATTTTTAAGTCCATGAAAATTACTGGTTACTTCCCAAAATTCTTTTTCATGTGAATTTAGATTGTCTAACACATAATAAGAATTATTATCTCCTGGCTGTTCATTGACTATCAGCTTCACTTTTCACTACAACCACAAGATGCTGTGAAATGTACACTTTAATTTGGACTCTGTGAGAACCTCATGTGTAGGTCAATCTTTTGCTTCTCTGTTGTTTTGTTTTTTTTCTTCTAATGCATGTCTGTCACATTTCATAAATCATTAGAATGCAAGTAATTTTCTTCACACTTTTCCTTTCTTTCTCCACACCCTCTGGAGTCCCATTTGTTGATGTGTAATTAACAGCTAGCTAATTCTGGCAGATATTTTTCATTCTGAATTGTAAATTATGGTAACCCAGGATTCAGGGAACTGTTTCTTTGCAAAACCCCTTAGCACAGGATAGGTTGTAGAGTGGAATTTTATTGGTTGTTTTTAAGAATAAGGCCAACAGAATATAAAGTGTGTTGAAAGTAGGACTGCTTGAGAATTTTGAGTGCTAAAGATTTATGAATTTTTAACCAAGAGACTGCATGCAATACAACATATTCAGCAAATAAAAAGAAAAATGGTTTCCTTTCTCCTGTTCAAAGTTTTCTGTTGCAAATGTACAGCACAGTATTCTCTGAGGGCGTCCTCTGAAGACATAACAAAGCAAGTGTCCCTTTAGGCTTAATTATACTAACATCCTCATTTTAGTCAGCTCCTCAGTTGTCTTCCAAGGTTTTGGTTGCTCCACATAACAACAATTCCACTTGCAGTACTATGTGCCCACTGCAGAAAGAAAAGGCTACGTGACTGTCATATTTTACCCACTGCCCTTGTGCTTCAGCTGCAATTATTGCAATTATATCTTTGGGTTTGGGTTGCTGTGGCTGCCATAGATTTTGTGACAGGAAAACATGTGGGAAATGCAAGCTATTTCAGAGATGGGGAAGAAGCAGTTTAATTATGTGTAACATAAGTAGGTGTTTACTTACTTAAACCGGCAATTTTCTGAGAAAAATAAAAAAAATCTTAAATGTTTACTCTCACTGACTATGGTGTTCACCTGTGGCTTCTTTCTGTAGGAGAGACCTGTGCTGTACTATAAATACAGTGTCAAAAGTAGCGTGTGCAGGACAAAATTAAGATTATGGACACTGTTATTAATAAAATAGAAGTGAAGAGCTCTTGCAGTCACTTCTGGAAAGACAGGCTATCCATTTCCAATTAAATAATTCCCTTCGCTTTTAATTTTCATTGGATATAGAAGCACCACAAGGGAACTTCCATCACTATTGATACTCCCTATCTCTTCCATGCCTGGGCCAGATCTATCTGGAAGGTGAAGCCTTGGCAGAGCAAAGAAGCTGTGGAGCTGGGAATACCCCATATTCCATACATAGGTGCCTTGCTTCAGCCCCCCTCTGGGACTTCAGCTGTGACCTGATTCCAGCATGGGATGGGATATGAGTGCCTGGTGGAGGATCTGTTGGGGCTGCTTTTATCAGAGTTCAACTGAATGCTTTTTATTCCTTTTTAAACCCATGAATTATTACATTGAAACTCTCCCCTTTTCTAGGGCATGCCTCAATGTTTTCCCTTTCTTTTGTTCTGTAGGTGAATGGTGGTAATACCTGGCTCTAGAAATTTTCTGGTGTAGAAATAAATCTTATGTGAAATTTCCCTGCTTTCCCCCTGCCACCTTTGTCCTTTTGGTTTCCAAGGAAAACAGCACATGCTCTGAGAAACTGCAGATGCAGTCTCATTCTTCTCACAGACTGGATGCTCAAGATGCTAACAGCCTTGAATACAGAAAGGAAAGATTCATGAAGTTGAATACACATTAAAATTAAATTAAATTCAGTTTTCTCTCTAACGAAACCTCAAAAAAATCACTACAGATAAAGACACCAGATCTATACAATCTACTAGTAGCCAATCAGACTGAATGGGTTTTTTGACTGAAGCATCTGCCTCATTTTACCCTTCTGCTAGTCCTGGACATTGTTAACAATTGACCTGCATATGAACATGACAGATCTACTGGGATAAAGGCAGTATTGTTGTCAGGACAAACTGACCAGTTGCATTTAGCACAAAGATAACATGTTGAAATCTTTCTCTGATGTGGTGCTGAACACAACAAATTAATCTTTCTATAAATATATGTGTGCAGTTTGCTTTAAGCTTTATGCCAGTTCTCACAGAACCCAGCATGCAGACATGGTAACAATAGAGACCAGGCCCTCTGTGAATGAAATACTTTTTACCTTTGAGAAATGTTGTAAAACTTAATCATTTGACAATTATGAAGTGCTTTATGTTCTTCAGATGAAATGTGCTACATAAGTGTGAATTAGTATTATTGATGATCTTAAGCCACAAGTTTGAATGCAAATGAGAACTTCTCAAGATAATAAATACCCATTATTCATCAGGGAGGATGATGAAAAAATTAAGTGCCTTTCACAGAAGGTAGTAAAAGTATGAAGTTCAGCTGTGAGCTGAATCAAGCACAGTGGTTGAGTCAGTCTATTGTTACTGTGACACAGATGAGGACAGAAAAAATAGGAAGAACTCCTGTGCAGTGGGACAGAGAGCTGCACAGAAACTCATGTCAAGGTGTATTCATGTCTGTGTTGCATCTTTTTTTGCTGGTGTTCTCAGAGATAAGCAGGTGTGCTGAAGGAGAGATGATAAAGGGACAGCCTTCAGCAGTGGAAGCAGGTGCATTAAGTGAAAGTGGGATTCATCTGAACAAATATGAACGCATATCACAAGTACAATACATGCACATCCAAGAAAGTCACTCTAAGCAGCACATATCATCAGTGGTGCAGTTCATATTATCAGAAGTTAATGTTGGTTTAAAAATGGGTTAGAATTGAACCCTTGGTACCTTTGTATTGTCTAGATCACAGTCAGTATAAGGGAGCCTGTAATGACCACCTTAGATAGAGGGATCAACACAGTAGGCTCCATAAGTTAAATTAAAAGATCTATGCATATGGTCCTCTAATAAGAAACTGGCTTTGGCTGCTCTTTATGAGAGGATTGGTAGGTCCCTAAGATACAAACCAGAAAACAGCTACTCCCTTTCTCCACTGTCTCGGTATGTTCTCAAAACCAAGGTTACTGAATATGCAGCAAACTACTGAGTGAAAAGTCAGCTTTTCTGTAGGAGCCTTATGCCTTCATGCTGTGGAGTGCTCTCAATTCTAGTCTAAACCATTGGAGAAATTAAACATATGCATGACTTCAAATGTGTTAGCAGTAAAGCTAAAGTCAGTCTAGTGGTGCAAAATCTGTGCACATAATTTTAGACTGGAGCTCAGCATGTTTCCGTGTTCGGGGATAGATGTAGTCTGGGCATCTATTTATACCTCACCCAAGTGTAGTGCAAATATAATGACCCACTTGTTCATTACTCCTCTCCTAACATAGTAATCTAAGTTTCTTGCCATAAACCAGAAGCACTAAATCCATATTTAAATGTAATAAAACTACTGCCAGAAATATTGCAATTCACAAAGCCTTCTTGATGTAGTGAGATCTGACAACCATTTCCTCTCTCTTATTCAAAAAATAAAATAAAAAACTTTCCAATTCAAATTCTTTACCTTGTTTTTACTAGAAAATTGGTGTAGTTTGGGTTCCTTGTGTCATACAGTTACACTGTTCATAAGAATTCTTCTTCTGGCATGAAGCCTGTATATTGACAGCATCAGGAGTATTAAAAACAAAACTAAGATGAACCAGGGCTCCAAGAACACTAGTTCAAACAGGAAAAGTCCCTTTAATCTTATAAAATTCTGTACAAATAAGAAACATTTAAAATGAGACTACTTCAATGATGCTGCCGAGTTAGACTCTATACTGAGGATTCAAAATAGAGAGAATTTGGTGGTATTGCACATGAAAGAACAGAATCACTCTTAACTGAGAAATTTTCTCCCTCAAAGGAAAAAAACGCAAAGCAAATAAAAACCCTCTTATGAATGGAAACATTATGCAGCTATTCTTTAAAAACTATGTCTGTTTATGCAGGACTGTTTGAAGTGTATGAATCATACGCAAATCAGCTACAGCATCCAGGCTGCTTTCCTGTTTGAACCGTCCTCTTAAGAGTGGTTTGTCTTGCAGCACGGAAATATTATCCTTTTTTCAAATACTTCCACCCTCAACCAGCAGCTGTTCTAAGCAAATGGCTCTCTGAATTCAGACGGGTGTCTGTTTATACGGTGCCAACACACAAGACAGATTTTGCCATCTATGAGGATGTTTCTCATCACTAGATTTGAGTGAGTGTACAAGATAGTACTATGGTTCTCCATTCCCAGGTGCTGAACTTGGGAAAAATTAGCACTTTCCTGAATAACCCTGATTTCTCACATTAGCATTAAACATTTAGTCGATCCTAAGCTAAGATGAAAGCAGGAGGACTCACAACATACTTATATCTCAGTGTTCCCCCTTATAGTGAGAGGTTGCAGCCAGGAACTTCTCTTCCCATGAGAGCTATGTGCATTTAGAGATTGTTTAAGCTACCTACACAGTACAGAAGGATTTTACAGTTTGAAAACTCAGCTTTCAATGGTAATCTGTGTTCTGCTTCCTATAACTTAACAGGATATCTCTTGGCCTTGCTGGAGAAAAGCGACCCCTTTTGATGCTTGCAAATCTTAAAAAAGCTCCCACTGAGAGAAAGTAAAAGTTTTTCTATCACTTTGTATTGAAATTACTTTGTCACCTGCACAACGTTGATTGTGATGAAAGTGAGGCGGGAGAAAAAATATATATGTTCACACCTAAAATCCCGTAGATTCGGATCTTTTTCCCAAGGTTTTGCAACTTATACTAATGTCCATATAAATCCCCTTATGTAAAATAAAGAAGGGCAATAGGAAGTTAGGAAGTTAGCACTGAGAACGTAGCATGTGAGGATGACTGTTTATGTTTTTGAACTGATCACATGACAGAATTCGTAAGTCATGCTTTCCCCTTTAACCAGTAATACCTTTTCTTTCATATCTGAATATAGTTGCTTCACAAAACTGATCATTTGGAGTATTTTAGTATTATTTTTCATTATTATGTACCTGTTATTTACATTCATAGGTCCTATTGCAAAAAGAGAAAGACCAGGATGAAAGAGGTGAAGTCATTCTCCTGCTTGTATAAGTTTTCGAGGTTCAAATAGTCTGTAAATGGTGTTGTGCAAAAAGATGTTGTATTTGTAAATTCTTTCTTTCCTGTTACAGAACTTTAGTTAATGTTTCTTACTTTTTCCATCCTTGTGTTACTGTTGCATGCCACTGAAATTTCAAAACCAGAATTCATCTAACACAGTGGAGAGGTGTTGACTTCAATCTCTTCTTTCATTGTCCAAGCAGCAGATTCTCTCCCAGCACAAAGGTTTTGAGGTCATAGGCGCTTCTCAGTTTCAAGATAAGGAATTCTGTTAGAGCCTTACAAGCACAAATGAATTAGTGTTATAATTTTTACATATATATTATAATTGCATTTATGTATATAAATAATAAACACAATAATAAGGATAGTTATATCTGAAACTAGTTTTAATTGCATGTACGCTGCAATGATCAGTTTGTATGTCTGCTTCAAGCATCCCAGATTTTTTTAATTTTGTTTCTAAATTCATAGAATGATGCTCTATTCTAGTTGATATCAATGGGATTCAAACATCCTGAAACTTTGGATGAGGGATAAGATGTGATCAGTCTCTCACCAAAACAATTTTCCTTTACTTTATTCTGAGTATATTCCATATAAGAACTCTTAGCTAAAGGCTAAGAATTCTCATTCCAGGATTTTTCTTTATTTGTCGTCAGAAAAGTCAACCATCAGTAGGTACGTAGGCTTTATCTGATCCTTTCTTACTCTTACATACTACCTACCTTTCCTTTTAAATAAGGTCTCATTCATCTGAGAAAAATAAAGAATTTTGTTCTCCTGTATCTACAATCTTCTCTGCTCTCCCACTCTCACTGCTAAAATTCACATTCAAGGTCAATTACCTTTAACTACTGTGGGCTCCTGGCTTTGTCCTTCACTCCTAACTCTCTCTAGTCTCTTCAAATTGCAGATGTATTTTCAGATACATTAGTGTTTAGTTGGGATGAACAACTCTTTGTTGCTGCTGTTCTGTATTTCCCCTTCGGCCTCCATATTACCTTTCATTTTTCCTCATTGCCATTTTGCAAGCAGTGTAAATGTTAACAACAGTCTTGAAGATAACCTGGCTACGACCCATTTTAAACTAAGGGGCAACTATGTGTGGGAAATTGATGTAAACCAGCTGCCAAACCATGATTAAAGGATGCTGTGAGAGGGGGTGTTATAATCAGTGAAGAGCTTAAGGTACATTGCCAGAGCCTACAAAGTCACTGCTGCATAAGTAAAACACTTTTGGAAGGCTGAAGTGTACTTCTAACCTTCACCCCTCGGCAAAAGGCATTCCAGTGCTGTCTTAATTATTAAGCAAATGTCTCTGTTTGGCAAAGTGCAAAAGATTTATCTTTTTTGATAGACCCTTCACAGACTTGAATCACATCTCCATATGTGCTGTACTCAATTAGGTCCAAATCCTGGTGCGGTAAGCAGGTCTGTGGTGTATGATATTCCTGCCTCTTTTCTCTCTCCACTGATTCTTTTTTCCTCTCCTCTTTTCTGTTTCGCACACAGAAAATGGAAAAGGTGGAAAAGTTTGAGATTTGATGAAAAATAATTGGAGCCTAAGATATGTGGCCAGCAGTTTCATTTGAAGGCCACTCAATCATAAATTCAGAAGGGCACTATTGCAGGGCAAGTGCTAATGAACTCATTTGGTATTCATGAGAATGTCAATATCTATCTATTGGTACAAGTTTCATTGAAATTCAGATACGTGCCTAGGAACATTCAAGAATTATATTGAATACTGCGAGCAGCCAACTCTTCATAAGTTAATTAGTGGTATACTTTTTGAAGACAGATTCTCATCTGTTGTAAATCATTAACAGTCAATGAAGTTATACTGAAGATCTGCCCAATTGCTAGTATTGAGGTCTTGGCAGATGTCAGAAAAAGAGCCTCCATTACATAAAATTGATTAATACTTAAAGGGAAAAAGAACATAAGGTAAAAGGAGAATTGGTGTGGCTGTGGCTGCTGGAGGTTGAAGTTCATTAAGAAACTGAAGTAGAGCTTGAGTTACCACTCCTTGTCTTTTATTTGTGAGGAAAAGGTCCATGGAAGTGATAACAATGAGAGAGCTTAGCTGGCTCTCAGTTTTGCCATTGCAATGTGCCACTCTGAGTACTAGAGGCACTGAAAGCAGTTTAAGAAAGGCTGGAGCTCTGGTTACGTGAAAAAGGCACAATGAGAACTTTGTGTGAACTAGCAGGAATTTTTTAAAACTGAAAATCGTGAGCTTCTGCATAACTTCTGGAAATTAAATTGATGAATGAGCTTGGAATATTTTCTCAGTTACTTAAGAAATTTATTGTTTGTGCTCATTTTCTATTAATAGTACTCTTGCTGTCCACCTTTCAATTTCTGCTTAGAAATCTCAGAAGATATTTGATACCATATCTCCATTTACTCTTGTGCTCTGGTTTTGCTCCAGCTATATCTATGGTTCATGAAACCACATTTTCAGAATAGTTTTGGTTTAAGAGATTGTTTTAAACCATCTTAAAAAAAAAATGCAGACACTGCAGGCATGGTAACAGTTTAATGGAAGATCAAAAAGCTGTAATGTTTACTGTGTTGTACCGACCCTGTGGCTGAACCAGTCTGCTGTCAATTATGAAGATAAGCCATGTATTTCAATTTTTCTCCACTTTCTTAGGAACATTGACTTGATGAGGGTAGATGTGCATTTTTTTACAACTGTGGGAAGGTAGATTCCTCATAAAATCTTTCCCCTTGGACATAGATATATGCCAGGAAAAAACTTAACGTGTCTTCTAAACCCCAAAACTTGACAGTGTAGGCAAATAGCTGCATACTTGTCTGTCAGAATAATTCACATTAAGCAGTGATCTGTTGTTAAAGTAAACTAGGTGTAGGTCTCTCAGGTCCTGTAGCTCTGTTTCACAACTTCCATCTTTTTAGCAGCAGGTTGTGTTTTTTCAAGAGAGAGATTTACCTCATGGTACAGTCTGGATTGTATCTGGTTTGTCTTTGTGTAGTGTTGTACTTGGCCTTAATCAAACATTATCAGTCTGCATAGCTTTCAGCAGATGTATTCAGGAACCATTTAGACAAAGACACAGAATAATTCCAGTTGGAAGGTCCTCAGAAGGTCTCCAGTCCAAATTCTCACTCCATGTAAGGCCAACTGTGCAATTGGACCAGGTTGCTCTGGTAATTCAGGCTGTTCACTCTGGTCTTGAAATATCCTATTAAAAATAATTTTGATTTTAACTTTATAGAAGTCTTCTGATACAGCAAGTAACCATGTTTTTAAACCAAGATTTTCAAAGCTACACAGGAAATTTGGATACCTCAGTGTCCATCTGTGTGTTCTCTGATTTTTTATAGTACAGTATTCAACTTTTGAGAGCCAAGATTTCTATAGCAAGCAAATAAAAGATGAATCAAGCTTTAAAGTGAAAATTATTAGAGTTTCTTACAAATACCCAGTTTTAAGAACAACTAATTCAGTAATTTCTAAACAGCAATTCTGATTTTTTTCTGTTTAAGAATTTTTGTAATTGCAATAATGCTTTTCTTGCAGTTGTGTCCAAGTTGTTTGTTTCTTTTGACTGTTTTGTCCCACTGTGAGATAACATCATAACTCCTGAGGACTCACAAAATATTACTGATATCACGACATGGTCTCAAATGTGTTATTCAGTCTGGTTGTATTAGGAAAACCTATGTTGAAATAAGTAATCATTGCCTCTTGCCATTCCACTGTTGCAAACATATCATAAAGGAGTACACGGAGTATCCCACATTGGTGATCTCATTAAGGTCTCCACATAGCATCTTCCAAGGCTGGTTTCTATAATCACACTGGAGTGCAGTATAAAATGTGATTAACTGTGTTATTTTATTGGATATAAACTTGATACAGCAGAACCAAGGGCAGTCTGGATTAATAAGCCAATAAGTATTTTTCAATGACCCCTTCTTGTGTCTTAAAATCCTGTATGACATTAAAATATATTAAAAGGGGTAAGGAAAAGTGAAAATAGGGCAAAATTGGAACTGCAGGTGCTGCTGAGATATTTTGGTTTTAAGTTGTTGAATGCAACATTTCTAGAATTCTGTTTCCTATATCATATTGAATGCAAATGCATTTTTTAGCCCATGAACTAGTTTTAGTGCCTGAGCTTAGGGATTTTGTACTATTCAAACCACAATAGGAATACATTACAGCTGTAAGTGGTACATGTGGAGCTATGGACAGCTGTACAATGCTGGTGAGGGGATATCAGTTGCATGAATCCGTTCTTAAATTCATTTTTGTGTTTATGGTTTGCTTTGCATTTTCACCTTGGGATGTGTACATCACATTTCTATCCTAGATGTAAAAATGAAAGTCACTGGAGTTTTGGCTTCAGCTGGTTGTGTATCTCTTGTGCTTTCAGCTCCATGGAATTCTTCAAGACTGAATTTTCATGTGATCAGAACAGAAGTTTTGAAAGTGAACATGAAATATTGAATTGTTGTAGATTGCACTGAAATTATTGCAAGTATGAAAATGTTATCTTCTGGAGTGCTGTTTCATTAGTAGGGAATGTTGGTTCCCTTATGATGTGGTATTTTTGTCACTGTGCCACTGGGAAAACAGTTCTGAAACAAACAACTTCAAATAACGAGAGAGATTATTTTTTACAAAAAAAAATTAGCTTTTCTTAATTTTGTGTGTCTTCCATTAAATAAGGGTAACACTGTAACTCAGCCTTTTGGTAAGAGGATTACTGAGGGTAAGGTATTTCAATGAAAAACACTGAATGTCTACATAAACATTTATAAAGGACGTTCTTGTGTTCTGTGCAAGTTTTATTTTCTTTTCTTTTTGGGTTTTCTACTTTTTTTCTTGTAATAAACAATATATTCAATGTTCTCAAAGTTTTCCTATATGTTTAAAATTTCTCCAGTTTAGATCTGCAGAGCAAGTAGCTTCCTGTTCTGCAAATGTTTACAGCAAAATGCCATGTGCACACATGCACTGCAAAATCTATTGCAGAGTTCAAAGCTGCTGAAAAGAAAATCACTGTTGATGTATGGCCTGGTTTAATTTCATTTTCAGCCCTCTGCCCCACTGTGGTTTACTAGTTCACAGTAAATGAAAATTGCTGTATAATACTTTACCAGCTGTTTTTCCATCAAGCACACAGTAAATTTTCACTTTTTTTTTTTAATTTTCATCAGTTGATAGTGTTAACCTGTGGCAATAGACCACTCACCTTTCCTTCCTTTGCTTCCTTAGTGAGCTGGAAAATCACACTTTGAGGCATGGGGAGACTGGAGAAGCATGAAATTTAGATTTTTCTGAGCTTACTTGCATAGCGTTGATGCAATAAAATAGGTGCATATTTGCTTGACAATCAATTTTGTATGCAGCGAAGAATGGAGAATTATCCTACTATCTCCTCTATTAGAATAGGTCTATATACAGGGCTACTGTACAGATGATTTTTAAAAATTAATTGTTCCAGAGAGTACCCCTGAAGTACATACAAGAAAATATACATATTTTAGGGATCAACAATTTTCTTGAAACATAGTCTGTGTCCCTAAAAAGTTGATTTCTTAAAAACCTTTCAAATTTCTGAGGCATTTAAGAAATGTAGATGGCTTGTGACTTCTTGGAAATTACAGTGAAAGAATAGTCACTATGACGTTGGGTACATCACCTTTTGATGCTTTCTGAGAGGAGGCCATGTCTTGTTTTATGTTCCACTAGCAAATGGCATTTTTTCCATGAGACTGATGATTTTACCAAGATAGCATTTCCTTCATTTTGGATCTCACATCATCTATATTGTAAAGTGACACAGCAGACTAAGATAAAATTCCTAACAATCAATTTCAAGTTTCCTGAAAAAAATGTAAAATAAGATTTAATACTGAGAAATGGGTGTATTCTTTTTGACTTTGGAAGGAGGGAGATGAACAGAGTTTGTTACCCACGAGCAGTTTTTTCATCTCCAAATACTCTTTTCTCTGAACCACTGTTGTGCCTGACCCCAATCTGTCTTTGTAAGAGAGCTGCACTTTCCATCACAGTTCAGGCATTTAAAACTTTGATTTTATGGTGCTAATAGGATAGCAGACTATACACATGCACACTGTCAGGGTAAAGCCTGTAGTGGACCAGAAGACACACAACTGACTATGTTTAAGCTGCAAAGAAGTCTTCTCCACAAAAAAATAACTTGTCAGAGTCCTAATAATCACTGACAAAATCATTTGATCACACCATGTAATTATCAGAATAAATTCTCTCAAGTAGCTTTCACTTGTCCTCAAAATGTGATGTCATAAATTTGCAATTCTTTTGTCAAAGAAGGACATGTTGTCATGTCTTCTACTCTTGGAGGTTAAGGAAAGCTATTTACCCTGACACTTTATTGCCTGTATGGACAGGTAACTTCAACTCTACTGTTGAATCATTGTGATGTGTCATAAATAGGCAGGATATGAAGAAGAATTTTGTTACAGAGCAAAAAACATTATTCTTTAGTATTTCAATTTCAACGTCTATTATTGGTTTATTAATAATAATATTCCTATCTCATAGTAATGTTTCACAGATCTAAAAGTGCCCTAACCAGAAACTTTAATGTGTATATTATAGAAGTTTTCTAAAATAGGTCTGAAACGTGATCAGTAATTCAAACTGAGTTAAACTTCATAATGGCTTCTAACCTTAGAACATTCTTTTTAGTACAGGGGATATGAAGGTGGAATTAAGTTTAATTTAAAGTGCTATTAAAAAGCCCATGATTCTAAGCCAGAGGTATTTCATAAAGAATGGAACACAGCTGGTAAGGTAAAATCAGGCAGGTATAAGCACAGTGCAGTATTTTTTTCTTATATTTTCAGCATTAAATCTAAGATTGGCTTTTGGGTTTCATTGTCTGAATAAGAGATTAGATTTCGCACATTTATTTGCCATGACAAAGTTAAACCAGTCCCTTTTATACTCTCTGAAGTGAAGTACCAGTGGACAGCAGTGTCCTTCAGCACATAAAATAAATAAATACTAGCGTTCAGACTCTTGCATAGCTAGAAATTGCCAGAGTCTGTTCATTTAAATTCATGTTTTGTTGACATTTATGAGACTTCTCTGTTTCTTTTATTTCTGCAAAAAGAGCTAGAGACATCCAGGCTATCACTTGTGCTTAGCAGAGATTAATATTTACCAGAATGTTCAGTGGGAGGATTTCATACATATCCAGCTGAAACGTTAAATGAATTTATTCCTACTGAGTTAACATCTGTTTGGGGGTTCTGCCTGGAAAACATACACCTCATTAGGTTTCTAACAACATTGTTGTTAGAAAAATCTGGAAAACTCATTATATTATAAAAGAAAATGCCAAATATTTCTGCAAAGAAATCCTAAATGTAGGAACTTGATCTTGTCCCAAAAGAAAGTGGAAACATGCCATGTAGCCACAGAGCCCAATGAGTGTAGCCCAAATTTCAAATAGGAATTAATTGCTGTGAATGAGAAATATAATAACAAATCAAGTGGCTGAATAGTTTTGATTAATGTATACGTTTTAAAAAAAAGTTGGTCTATTTGAGAGTAAATTCTGAACGTTAAGGGAGGAAAAATTATGTAATTTGTGATGTATATAGGTGTTAATGGGAGTATAAAACAGTACAATATGTAGCATTAACTAATTTTGTTGTTCATCAAAAGAAGTGCAAATCAGCTGTAGAACACTAATTTATATTGCAATGAGGCATCTGAAAAAATGTGATTATTTTTCTGACTAGGAATAGTAAACTGTTTTTATTACACTATTTCACTGTCTGTATCTATCTACAATCCACTTTCCATATCTTTTCATCTCAGTTGAAAAATGTGTGGTCTTTCATTGAAGTTCTTGCTAGAGAATAAAGCTGAATTGTGAGTAGTATATGAAAACCCCAACAAAACAAAAGCCACAAACAAACAAATTATAACTTAAGCTCTTCATAAATTGTGACCATAACTAGACTTGGCTGAAGAAGTTGGTAAACTTATCTCTTAAGATGCTGGGTGTGAAAACCCTGTTCTCCAAATTATTTCAGTGAATCCAAACCACTGCTTCTTTTTCAGTCTTTGCAGACAAATTTTTTCCTAAATCTACAAAGCATTTTAATTTACTGCAGTTGCCTTAGATGTTGTAACTGATGGCAATTCCTATCCACCAGTAACTACTGTTGTGCTGACAAGTTTGCTGTATTCTTTACATCCACAGTAGTTTTCTTCATTTTGGAGGTTACATACCTATTGTATTCAAGTGCAGCTGTAGCATCAGGAGACCAAACTCATCTAGGACTTACAGTTTTAGCTAGACTCATGATGAAGCCTGGGGACCTCTGCTTCAGGTCAGGCTCTAACATTGTGTCAGACTGTGTACTACAGAAAAAGGCAGGCAATTCCCTATGATAACTAACCCTATTGGTTAAACTTTGCAACAGCTGGAAATCGGCTACAGGGAGATTTTGAAGTTTTATTTTCTGGTTTTCTTGGATTTTTGTTTAAAATATAACTATTATTCATGTCATGTGTGGATTTCTTTATTTTTTTTTATAAGTTCATATCAATAACAAAATATAAACCCAAGTTTTCTAATAGATAACTGGCATATGAAAATAGGGTAGAATAACCCTGTGTGCTATGGCATTTCCCCTCCAACAGCAGCACTGCATGATCAAAAATACTGTAATTCCACTTTCATTTCAATTAGTATCACTTAGGCTTGGGATGTTCTGCCACAGTCTTCCTTTTTCTGATAAAAAAGTATATGCCCAAGAGACCTGAACAGAGCAGTTTTACTCTCTTAGAGAATATAACAGCACAGAATTCTCATGGGCTGTACATCTGGTGCCTTGAAACTTAGATTGTCTTGGGAGATGACTTGCTTTGAAAGTCAAAATAATTTCAAGGCATATATGCCATGACAAGCTGCAGAAGTTAATTTCTGTGATTGTGTTTTGAGTGTTAGAAGAGGGGTGGCTGGTGCAGTAGTACAAAATCTTTCTAAACTAGACTCGTTGAAAATCTCCATGCTTGCCTCAAAGCCAGTTGCTGTTTCTCCTCTTTGCTGATATTTGCAAATGTCAGCTGAGTGCAGTGAGCAGATCCACGCTGGCTCTCTTAGCAGCAGCTTTGCAGATGAGCAGTGAGTAAGTTCTAGGGTGGTGGCTAAAAGAACACATCACAGTGGAGTGATCAATGGAAATAACTACTCAATAATGTGGAAAGTGTTTTGTTTCTTTTGATTGGGATTGCATATTTTCTCTCTTGATCAGCTAAGAATTCGTAACAGATTGCTCTGCCCACAAGCAGAACAATATCAGTAAAATGACTTTGTTAGGCACTGTAAAGCCATTCTCAGAAAGATGATTCCCAGTTGTCTACTGTGATATTTGCAGGGGAAGACAGGTGGGTATTTGCTGTCATAAGAAGATATTAATTGTATTCATCTATTAAGAGTGAGGGATTTATTAGAATATTTTACCTAATGAGATGAAACCTCCTTTAAAAAAAATCATTCAAATGTATATTTTGAAAACGAAAGTGATAATTAAAATAACTGAAAGCAACGCAGTTCAGAAAGAAGTCTGGGTGGCAGTAAGGTAATTTATTTCCATTCTTTAAAGAAATCAGAAAAGCAAGCTATGTGCAATAGTCTATATGGTTATCATTCTCTGCATATTTTTGTTAGGTTGATTAAAACTCACTGTAATTCTATTGATTTCAGGAATACTTGTAGCCATACAAAACCACGCTGAAGAAAACCAGACTAAAGGGATCTGGGATTTCATCGTTAACTAAGTGGTTTTGCAAATACAAATATGTCTACAAGTTTTTTAGATTTCACGTGCTAATAAAAGATGACATAGATAGATATAAAATAGTGTGTATATAATATATACTATGTTTGTATATAAACGTGTTTCACGTGTCTGCTTTAGCAAACCTTGAAATTAAATATAAAGAACAGCACAATTTTTTTAATCTCTCATCTGAGTATACATTCTGTCCAGCCTTAGGGCTAACCTTATGCATATGTGATGTCTTTATCTGCTAACTATTAAAATGCAGCATTTTATAGGACAGCAATATCTTTAATTGAGAAGTGATAGGTCTGGGACTTGTATCTGCTTCTACGAAAGAAGAAAATATAAAGGAATCTAAATATTGGTGATGGACCAAAGACTCGAGTAAATTCTCAATTTAGAAAGATTGTGATTCAATAAGAAAGGACCTACATAATTAATACCAGCCTAACAGAATATTCAGTAGAACTTATGTACTTAGCTCTCCTCAGTCCTGCAGAATATCCAAGATGAAGAATTTAAATTTTCAGTTAATTCTTTCTCTGTGATGTTAGTCTGGAATAATGGCCACCTGAACAGTAACAAAAGGGATAAAAGACTTGGACTCTAAATTTAAAATAAAAATATTTCCTGTTGCTGGTAACAAGACTGTATGGAAACTACCAAATACAGTGACAGAAGGAAATTGAAACTGATTTGAGAATGTTATCTGGAAAGATCTTTTTGTAAATGCTGTGTCTTAGGGGACTTGTTTTTAATTCCTACATCTATTTTTCTTCTGTCACCTTCATTCTTCCTTTCTGTCACTTGCCTTTTATCAACTTACTTTCCTTCCCTCTGGCTCTTCTTTGCACTACTTTGTCCTTTTTTCTTGTATCTGCGCTTTTTTATCCTTGCCTGTTTCTTTCTTGAGTCTGTTCTTCAATCTCCTCTTTATTTCCTTTATTTTTGTTCAGAAACTATTCTCTAACCATAACTTACTTCTTAGCCTTATTTTAGTCATAACAACTGTAATTATTCCTAAATATGGGGGGAAATAGGGAAATTTCAAAAGTAAAAAAGTAAATATATTATAGCATAAGTAAAGATGGAAGCCAAGTAACTGTTTTGGAAGGAGAGAAAAATACCCAATTTGCTTTTTGTATCTTTACATATTGTTCCTCCAGAGGATTTGGATAGGTGCATATTCATGAGAATTGCAGTTTTCTGTGAACTAGAAAATCTATGCTAAGAATACATGTACAGTGAATCGAAGCTTCGTGTTGGGAATACGCTTATCCTTGCTTGCTGTTCAGAATTCTGTGGTTAAAGAGAGAAGGAAACAGGCACAGCACTGTGCACTTCAGGTTCCAAGACACAGTGCTGCTTCTGTGTGCTGTCAGATCTTAAAATAGGACAGGTGTGACCCAGATAACTCCAAGCACGTGATCTATTTTCTGTGGGAGCACCCTGGGACACCGTTAGAAAGCTCATGCTGCCTGTGCTTTTACTGAGGACCAACTAACCCACATAAGATGAGAGTGGTGTTGATGAACAGAACTGGGCCTGACTTACCCCCCCCCGGGTCATAGGAGACATGAAATGCCCCCAAGATCTCAAACATCTCCCTCTAAAGAGGAGAAGGAGTTACAGCAGATGGGTGCTTACTGTTCCGTGACTGTATCGTGTTCAATCTGGTGCAGGGATTCTGAAAGTCAGACTTGCTCTATTGTGAAACTGTAGCTCAGACAAATCCCCAGTCAATAGAAGTAGTGAAATACCATAAATGAGTCACTCACCAAAGAAGTGCTAAAACTATAGCAGATTATGGGCAATAAATGATTCCCCTGTGTTTACAGGTTAGTTGTCATGGTTGTCATTTCGCTCCACCTTGTTTTGACATTCGGCCCACTTTGCTGTTTTCCCTGCAATTTAAAATATTTCATTTGGAAAAAAACCCAACCAAACAAACACCATCACCACCTCAACCCCCCAAACCATTTATCTGAAGACATAAATATAGCTAGGTAGAAACTGAAATCATCACTAAATGGCAGCTTATGCTCCCACAGGAATTTCTGAGAGTTGCTTATAAGAGAGCAGAAGAACTGGGATAATGAGATATGACTTCTGTCTCTCCAACGGTGTAGTCTCAAAATATGCTTCCAAAATTGATGGCTTTCCCTGCTGGATGTCATTGGAGAAAAAAGTCCAGTTTGTAGCGTCTGCAAGGAATGCCTTTGTCCTGCCATTAAAATGGCACTGGGAAGCCTAGCTAAGACTAAATTTTAATATATATATGCCTTTATCTATACAAAAATAGAGATAATAGGCATCTAGATATGTCACCTAAGTAAAAATACCATGCAAACCGAGTATATTGACACTTTCTGCAATCAGTCATGGTCCCTAATGAGTGTTGTAGGGAGATGTTTTCTAAGTATTCCCTCATGTGCCTTCACTAGAAGTGACTTGTAAGGCTTCCAGCCTCTTGCTCGTGTTGCACAGTGATCCTATATCTGACAGCTTTAGGAATGTCAGCAACATAAAGTGTGCTTCTTCAACCTCCTTTGTCTCTCCCAATCTCTATAACAAGTTCCATTACTATGCTTGACATTCTCCTCCCTGCTCTGTATCAAACTAATTTACTATTTTAACATGCTGTTTGGGCATTTAGTGTTACAGAATTGGTTGTCTAAATTTTATTTTTACAAATAATACTTTCCAATAACTTGATGACAATTTTTTTTCCCCCATGAGAAATACTGGGGGAAGATCAATATTTAAAACAAACTTATCCATATTTTGGAAGAAGAGGGAGGGGAGAAGATCTTTTGCAGATGTTAAAAAAAATCCTCTATTTATCCTCTGGGCATTGGTCTACTATTTTTTCCCTTTTGAATCTCTACAGACATGCTTGTAACAAATTGTGAGTGTCGGTATGCCTTTTTTCTTCCCTTTTTTGCTTCAAGAACAGGAAAATTGTGAGAATTGTTCATGGAGATAACCAGCACTATTTCATTTCAGGTCACTGGTTTAGAAGATCTTCAAGTTTTTTTATCAGAGAATTAACAAGTCCATGTGACTGAGTTGTTCAGTTACAGATGACAAGGAAGAATTTGAGTGTGTAGCTTCTGTGCAATGTAAGGATGAAATGAATGCTTTTAAGTATATGAAGAACTTTCAGTGATGAAAACTAATTGAGCAGAAATTCGTGAATTCATAATTTTTATAATATCAGATAGAATTAAAATAAATTGTTTGTTGAATACAAATTATAATACATGTAAGGCTAGTTTAACCCCAAGGCTTGACAGGGATGAAAACAAACAAAAAGATTTTGTCAAAATCAGTATGGCATATAAAAACCATAGGTCTTGGAAAGTTAACATTGATGTCTTTCACTGAGGAGAGCAAGGACTACTATGACCAATAAATGATCATTTCATTTCCATGGTTTTAAAAATTAGAGGCTAATAGATTGTTGATTTACTAAGCCAGTGGTATCTGAATGACATGGATGCTGTGAAAAGGGAACTAGAAGAGCTACAAACTGAGCAGCAAGTTATGAACCTCACAAGAGAACGGAAAGCAGAGAAAAAAGGAAAAATAACAGTACTCAAGATTATTCCCAGTTTTAGATTTATTAACGGTTTACTTCTTTCACTCCTCCTAGTTAGGGGAGGCACTCTATTGAACTGAGATGCATATTAAGATAACAAATATGAAAGAAAGGAAGATGTAGAGATGGTAGCAGGAACAACACCCTAGTTTACTAGAAACGCTTAATTTACCCGTAAAGATTACTTAGGGTTTTTTGCAGATATTTGTTTTTTTTATAGGGAACTTGAAAATAATTATTATTATGTCTAATCAGGTTGAATTTTTTCATGGTTAGTTTGTTTTATGAAAAGCTGTCTCAAATAATTCACTGGAATTATATAGTTCAATTTCAGTTTAGACATATAGATTATAACATGAGGCTTAGGACATAGCCCAAGTTCTTTTATTATTGTTTGCTTTCTGTTCTTTTAAGGACATCCTCTGCTTCAGTAAATTTCTTAGGTTTTTCCCTCTGTGTTTAATAAATACTGTTTTGATGGAGAGATCCTTTTGGTGTGTTCCCCACCCCTGGCCATATCTGATGTAGCAGATGCTTTGATTTAAATTTTCATGTAGGTCCAAAATATTTCATTCTTTTCTAAGTAAGATTAGAAATGAAACAGAATCATCAATCCGTTTGACAAACGTTGGCATTCGTTGGCATTTGCTGTGTTGTTAATGCACAGAAATCCAGTATTTTTGGGAGCATTTGCCTGTTGAAAGTCTGTCTATAATGTTGGTGGATTTCCAGCTCTTAAATCCATATGTTAAGATAGAAAATGACATTTGAGTTGAAGGTTTGGGGTTTGATTTTTTTCATGAACAAATTTTTTAAGCTGTTTAATGCCAATATGTTTTGATTTGTTTTGGTTTTTTTGGAGGGGGGTGGTTTGCTTGTGAATTTGCTTGTTTGTTTGTTTTCTGTAGAGCTTTATATATTTGGCAAAGTCTTTGAACATATTTCGCATTATATCTGATTGAAACTGTGGGCTATTGTTGCTTCAGAACTATGAACAACATCTATTTTGATGGTAGACAAATCTTTGGAGCTTTGCTTCCATGATGGCTGAGCTCTTGGAAGAGCTGTAGGTGACAGCAGAGCATATCTCTAACGTATTACTGTGTTTCTCCAGGAGTTTGTTACGCACATCTCATCAAAGGCAGTGAAAAATAGAACACTGAGAGAGAGTAGTGGTGTCTGTACTGACTTTTTTCAACCTCTCTGACTTTTCTACTTTATTAGTGAGCTAAAAAATCTGTAAGTTGATAATTTTTACTAGAAAACTCTTTGCAGATAGTGAAATATATTTGATTATTTCTGAATAGTCTTAAAATCCAAGATTTCAATACAGCATCTCTTCACATAGAATGTACTGTACTTCTGTTAGTCTGGAAATGCTGCACACTTACAATGAGTTTCGATTGAATTTAGTTGATCTGTTGAATTGAAAAGAGATGAAAAAAGAGATGGAAAGTCCACTTCTGCTTCTGGATTCTGAAGCTTTAGATAACCAGTAAACCTGAAGCAATTGGCTGGGAATTAGTGTATCTTGTGGACAGTAGAATGGTTGAGGCTTTGCTGGCAACCATGACCAAGGTCCACAGGAAAGGTTCTGTCACCCCTGAATCAATTCCACATATTTCTTCTGCAGAGGGGCTTCACTCAACGTTTGGACTTTTGAACTTCTCGGGGTGATGAGATGATCTGTGCTTGCCAAAAAGCATCTGCTGATTTTCTTTTAAACTGAGACCCTTTCTTGATATTTAGACCATGCAAAAGGACTGTGAATATGACTTTAAATGTATTTACATGCCCTTCACTCTGAGAAGACTGTGTAAAGAGCACTTCATTCTACTGAAAATCAGTTTTTGCTGTCAGTTATTTAGCCAGTGGATCATGAAACTTTCAGTCTGTTTCTAACATTGTCTTCTGAATGCTGCTAAATTCTTTATTGACATATATTTTTATTTACTATGTGTCTAAAATGCAATTAAAATAAGAGTTATATTTTTAGTTCAGATCAGTATAGAACAAAAAAGTTGCCTTTTTTACAGTAAAACAACTGAAAGCATCATTCACATATATTCAGACCTTTCAGCCAAGACAGTGGATAAATCTAACATAAAATAAACTATTAATGCAGTGCCATGTAAATTAAGACCATGTCCAGAGCAAAATGTGCTTAATATTCCAACTCCAAACTCCTTTCCATCTCTTTGAATTTAACAACCGTTTTCAAGTACTGTAACTCAGAATATGCAATTTAGTTCCACTTGACCAACAAAGAAATACAAGAAGAAATTGCTTTAACAATGCATTCTTCAATTAATGTTCAAGTACATTGAGATTCATCATGAAAATTCTAGATATGTGCATACAGCATTAATCAACCCAGTTGTTGTTATTGGAACTCTTGTATACAGGCTCTCCAGCTACAAAAACATTTTTCAGCTAGAACACAGCAGACACATTAATGAATGAGAAAGGAATGTATTTTTTAAAAATTCTTATCGCTAGCTGAAATATTTTGTCACTATTCAGTGTTTGGAATAGAATGAGACATTGATTTTCCAAATAGGATTAATGTAGGAAAATAATAGAGTAAATCAATAAAATGCAATGTAGGAAATTGATATTTTTAGAAATTATGAACTTTTACTAAAATGCTAGTGAAATTTGGCAAGTTATAGGTTTTTCTGAATAATAAATAAAGGCTTTTTTTTACACACTTCTTAGAAACATCTAATTGAAGGATTATTTTAAATAATTTTGGTAATAAGTCTGCATTTGGTTCAGACCCCTTGAGAAGTACTCTTTACAAAAGTTTTCTTCAACTGAGTAATAATACCAATTTCTGTGATGAAGGTACCTGATTGTATACATCTGAGGCACTTACTATGAGAGAATAATATCCCTCATTTCCTGTAGTTTTCTTCAACTGAGTAATAATACCAATTTCTGTGATGAAGGCACCTGATTGTATGGAAAGAAAAACATGAAGAAAACACAGCCAGAGCAAAGCGTTTGTGAGGCACTCACAGACTGCCACTATGAGAGAATAATATCCCTCATTTCCTGTAGTTTGTTTCCTTGATTGGGTTCCCCAGAAAATATATATTAAAAGAGCTGCAGAATACATCAATGTTGATTTTTTTAATGCCCTCCATTCCAGTCACATACTTCACCAACTTAAAAGTTTCAAGAACCATTATGTGATTTACAAAATACAACATTTTCCCACCATTTCCATCCCTTCAAACAGAGCTCTGTATCTCAGATTAATGCTATTCCTTGTAGGACACCAAAAACAGATTTCTCATTAACAAACTGTTTTAAGAAGAAAATAGCCTACTAAAGCCTGAAGACATGAAACTACTATTTTCTCAAAAAATAAAGGTTTATTCTGCTTTTAAACATTAAAGTAAATTTCTCCTTGTGTGCTCTGATCTCTTGCCAGTAAAAGTCAGTGGGCAAAAGGCCTTGATTTCTTTCCTCTTTTACAGTAGCACATTTTTAGCAGTGAGCAGCTATTCATTAACTTATGGAAGTCTTACTTTTGTCACATTTGAGACATTTTCAGTAGATTGTATAATCCTCTGCATTTTTTTTCTGTCAATGAAAACTGAAAGCAAACCACCTATGAGGTTTAAAGAAATTTGAATGAATCCATTTAAAGGTGTTTTCCATAAAAAAAAAAACTGTAGAGTTTTTTAATTGGTAGCAATATATATTAATCCTTCTGACATTTATTTAAGCAATCTATGATCCTGACACAGAGACCTAAAGTTTTACCCTTCAGGTTATAAATGACAGCACAACATTAGTTGGTTTGGAAAACAACCTTTCAATCTAGTCCCAAACGCATAATGGGAATGTGGGTGTATAATAAAAAATATTGACAATGTAGTAAATTTCTATGATACTAACAGAACTGTTTATTTTATAATTTTGTCAATTTTCTAAAGTTACGTAAATGACTTGCTCAAAACCGTCTCTCAGGTGATATTTGAAATGAAGTGTCTGTTCCCTTCACAGCTATAATCTCTGAATGTCAAACTCAAATTAGGAGATGTACAGTCCAAACCAATAATTATCTCTGCCCCAGAGAGTAAAAAAAAAAGATGGAGATCAGCGGGACATGAACGTGTTCAGGAAACAGAGAAAAGCACATCTGCTGATTTTATCATGAAAGTCTGTGGTCTTGTTGTTTCTAGCAGCCCATTTGTTGTCAAGATCTTTAGAAGTAAAGAGAGAAGTTTTAAGTGCTTGAGTTAAAGTCACGAGCTAACTATGTGACTGGTTATAAAGAGCTTTTTCCTAGCCAGAGGTGCAGCTTGGAAGAAACAGCAATATACTTGAAAATCAGATGAACAGGGAGTGGGAGCTGCCCTTACAGGTTGCTCCGAGAAGAGTTTATTCTCCTGACATGGAACCGGGTAGGGATGAGGATTAAAGTTCTGGAAATGAAGACATAAAACTAATACATGTGTATGATGGAGAAAGCAAACTGGTAGAAGATTGCTAGGAGTTGTAATCAATTTACTAAGAAGAGGATATTTGCAACTTGATTCAGAATGTAAATTGATAATCAAATTATATTTACCAAGTTGAAAGGAAGGTGCATTGTGGGTATTGAGATCCAGAAGAGTGAAAGAGTGGATGAGCTGTAACTCTGTCTGTGGTTCACTGCCATTGTGGCAGTGCACACACATGTGGGTAAGAGAGTGTAACTCTAAAGGATTCATAGAAAATGAACTTAACCTGCCACCTGCATGAGCAGTGAAAGGATTTTGACAGAATCACAGGATCAGTTAGGCTGGAAAAGACACTTAAGATCAAGTCCTGTACCTCATATTTGTGGTATTTCAGCTTCATTATTTCAAGGAAATTATGTGTTTAGGGATTATAGAATAAGGCAACAAAATTCCGTTCTTGCCCTTTTACCCAGTGATTGACAGCTACATTAAATTCTACTCTCTTGGACTATAACGAAGTGCTACCAAACTCAAAGGAATTTGACATTGCAGCCTTAGTCCAAACCCCATGTGTTGCATTTCCTCCTTGACTTCAGTGGGCTTTGCTTTCATTTCTTACCTTCAGGCTACTGATTAAACTGCTTGATTTCTGGTACTAAAGAAATAGCATTCTGTCCAAAATGAAAATATCTGCAGAGTAAACAAACTTGTAAGCTGCAAAAACCTGTTTGTTACTTCATGTAAGTCTGTTTTAAGGAAATAGTCTTCTATAATCACAGGTTGCATGCCTATTCACGTGAGTAAGGAGAGTTTATTTATAAAAAAACTACTGTTTAAGTAGCTTCATCTAGTTGGCATAAGTGAGAGTAGGTTTTAGCACAAGGCAGACCTGAAAACATTTTCTGCCTTCTTTAATACTGTGCTCTCTATGCCGCCATGGATCTGAAACTAGATCTTTCTCTTCTATTGCTGTCAGAGCCTCAAAGATATCATGCAACTTATCCACACTTCCAGCAGGAATATTAGCTATAACATACTTTCATAATTCTAGTGCTCTGTCCATAAAATGTCACATTGTTCTCTTCATTGTTCAGGGATTGAAATGTGTTTTTTTTTAATCTGCCTTACCTGGGATAAGGATGAATGAAACCAAGTGAGACTTCACCAAAGCATAATTTTTCTGGTTTTCAGAGTTCAAAAGGCTACAATGCACTCACATGATTAACACAAGTTCCACTTCCATCAAGGTTTTTTCTATCAGTCTCTATCATAAGAGAACTAGCTTCAAGATACTGCCACTGTTCTCATCTAATGAATGTAACTCCTACTTGGAATCTGTGATGTTTTATCATTTCTCTAAATGACTGCAATTAAAATAAATAACAAATCAATCAGAAGACACAGGACACTGAACAACAGTAATGGTACATTGCAGCCTTAAGCTGACAAAGGACTTCTCTTAAACATTTGCTGCTCTGGTAAACCTGCAACTCTGATGCCAAAATTACTTTATATGAAATGACATCAGAAATGCAGTATTTTGACATATGTTAGATTTGCTATTTCTTTCCTTTTTCTCTGACAGTTGCAAAAAAAAAAAAACCAAGAAAAAAACATCATTTCAAAGGTAACTTTTACTACTAATTCACAAAAGTATATAAATACACTCCACCCTGCCTCTTATGAATTTATGTATTGTCCTTCTACTATTACCTGGCAAACCTTTCTGTCTCCACAATAGTATCTCTCCTTTATTGCTGCATACCTTACTTACAGTCCAAGTGTTTTGCATCACATTTAAATGCCTCTGGAGCACAAAGGGTGGAAATGTTTGTAGAATGGAGGGCTCCCAAGGCCTTTTTTTCCTACAGTAGGTGCAAAAGGAAAATAAAAGATGAGGTAAGAGAAGTACCTGCAGAACAAATGTCTTTGGATTCCATCATACTGTCCTAATCACAAGCACAGTGGATACTGTGAAGCACATAAAGTATTGCCATACCTCTTACTTTCCCAGATACCTGGAAAATACTATGTATCTTGCTTGGTGCAAAACATTGAAGGTGATTCTTAATTCTTAGGATTTGTCTTTAGATCTGGTGGTGGATAGAATAAACTTAAGACATCACTGTAGGATGTCTCTGGCATTGCAAAATTTACACTCCTTACTGGGGGAAAAGGGCAGCATAGGAAACATATTTTGTTTTATTTTAAGCTAAAAATAGTGTCTCTATTTAGGAATGGTTGCCATTTTGTTACTTAGTTCTGTTGCCTGGGTTAGACAGATAAAGCCCATAATGCCTCTTGTAGGCAATATTACCAATAACTCAAATTTGCATCTCCTCAAAAAACAGGAGAGAGAGCTGGTGTTTTTCCCATTCCTGTTTAATAAATATGGGGAAGGAGTGTACTGGTGTGCTGCTTGTTCTGAATAGAAGGGTTCTCTTGCATTTTTTGTCAGTGAGAATTTCTCCCGCTCAGACACTTGATACTCTCTCTTTCCTGGATTTCTTTGGCAATATTTCTGACCCAGGGACATTTTCCCTTCTTTTTGTCAGAATGTATTTGAGTATCAATTATCCGTAGTTTGTGTAGTAAAGGGCAAATTCTCAGAAAACATTAGCAGGATACTCAAAAAGCCATGGAGAAATTCCTAGAAAGCATCTGAAGCATTCTTAAAAAACATTTTGAGGGTGAGCGGTGGGATTCCTAGAAGTTAGTTGGAAAGTTCCTGGAAAGTAGTGGAAAAGATCTGTAAGCAGAACAGAAATTCCTAGGAAGTAGCATTGATGATTTCCTAGAAAGAATCAGTAATATTCCTAGAAAATCCTAGGGGAAATTCCTTCAGAATACTGGGAGTATTAGAGGAAAGCAAAAGGAAGCATCTGCAGAGAATCCTAGGAAGCAGTTGAGAATTTCCTAGGAAGCACGTAGAATTCCTAGAAACCATTGAGTCAAAATTCCCAGAAAGCAACAGGGAGGACTGAAGAAAGCACACAGAAAATTCTTAGAGAGTAGCAGAAAAAGTGCTGGAAAGCTTTGGGAAGATTCCTTGATGAAAGTGCTGAGAAAATAATTGTAGAAAGTAGTGGGCATAAGAAAGCAATTCAAAAATTCCTAGAAAGCACAGGGGATATTTCTGAAAACCTGTAGTAAGATATTCCCAGAAAGTATCAAGAGCATTACTAGATATCATTTGGTATATTCCTAGGAAAGAACAAAATTTCCTGGAAAGCAGAGGGAGAACTCTTAGAAAGCATAAGCATCATAAATGAAATACCTTGAAAGATGTCACAGAATAGCTTTATTGAATGTTTAAGAAAAAAACAGATTAGGAAATCCACAGTCTTTGTGGATACCAGCTAAGGAAAACATGCACTGTCACTGTAGGAGTTTAAATGTGTTTGGTGTTGCTGCAGTTCTACCATAAATTGAATGTGCAAATTCCTGCACAGAATGCTTTCAAGGAGGTTTTTGGTGTTCTTGATGTATCAATAGTTACTGTTGGCTGTACCAGGGAAGAGAGATTGATGTTAATGGGGAGTTTGTTTCGGGGTTTGGGTCCAAGCTAATATGATATTTCTCCCCTAGCTGTAGAATGCACTGAGAAGAAAGAATTACTTTAGCTGTTCGAAGACTCCCTGATGGTACTCCATTAGCTCTCAAAGTACTGCTATTTTTCATGAAGTTCAAAATCTTAGTTACTAGCAGATTGCTTCTACGGAGATCATTTCCTTTCAATATGCCTAGAAGCCATGCTCAAAATCTATATGGGCACTAGTTCTCTGTTAGCAACAATCAGTTACAAAAGCAGTAAACCTTAGTATGTGAGGTTCTCCTTACCCACCTCCTTTAAATCCATATTATCTTATTCTACTTGGCCTTCAAAGGATTTTTCTACAACAATTCTTTATTCTTTATTCTGTTTTGCCTTTTTATGCCCATTTTTGCACCATTTTTAGCAAATTGCATTGATTTCATATCTGAGAATGATAGTTAAGCATTATCCTAGAATCATGATGTAATCTTGCATAGCAGAATCAAAGTATGATTTGGAATGTGAATGTGTTTTTCTATTTGCCTACTCTGTAGTGACCCTTCCTTTTCCCATCATCTTCTTTCTCCTTTCAGTAAAAAGATACTCTATATTTCTTGACTAAGCTTTTAAAAGATTAGCCTAAGATCATCAGGAACCAAAGTGTTAGTTTTAAGCCCCACATTCATACAGTGATTCCCTGCAGGACACTAAGCCATCCCATTACTGTGCCTGCATTCCATTCAACCCGTGCCTGCCTGAGTGTGGAAATGCTGTAAAAGTATCCTCCTGTTGCTAACAACGTTGAATTAACAAGTTTACTACAGAAATGCAGCCATTGGTATCATGCAGCTTGGTTAGAAAGTTTAATTTCATGAGCATCTCCTATTTTCCTGCTCTGGGCATTCCAGCTATATTACAGTACTGAGTGATCTTGTTGCACTCTTGGTGATCTCAGATGCTAAAATGTTAGTCTAAATTCAATGGAAGGTTTTAAAAAGTAATCTATGAGCCTTAAATTGATAAAACATTTGCATTTTGCAGTTTATGAATGGATATTGCAAGCTGATACAGCTTATCTGCAACTCACATTATTCTCAGAATAATGTCTGGGATTGGGTCCTGCTTTACGTATACATTAGGAAGGATTGAGAGAAAAATGTTTCTCCGTGGCCTAGAGTTACTTTGCATTTTTAAAATGTGATCTTATTTAAAAGAACCCTATAAGCTCAGAAAGTGAGCACATGTGAGTGGTAAGAAATGGATGTCAAGAAGGTATAATACAGATTTTGTGCCGCTCTCAGATTATTCTTAGTTCCTTCTCAAAACTCTTCCTTGTGTTCTTTTGTCCTCTTACATTGTTAGGATGCTTTCTGCCTTGCCTTTATGTCTCTCATTGCCACGGGTGGAGTTTTCACACCTTCCGGGAGTAATCCTTTTGTCCCTTGTTCCCTGTGCAATTTTAAATGCTTCATTCATCGTGGATCCACTGTTTGCTTCTTTTTGCCTGGGCTGATTCCAGCATGGCACATCCCCTGTGGTTTTCCATCCTGTTTTCTCTGACTTGGAGGTGATTAGTGTCATTCTTTGCCTCTGACTGAACTGGGCTGAAACTGGAGATGTTGACCACGTCAAAGTTTTCATGGAAAAACATAGCTCATTCAGAATCATTCAGAATCAGCTCATTCAGAATCATTAATGTAATTTTGTAGATTGTTGCATCCTGCCTGTTTCTTACAAACATACAGTGAAGGAAGGTTGTAGAATTGCACCCTGCTGATCATTCAGAAACAACCAAACTTCCACCAACAGAGAAACCTTTCCAGGTTTAGAAAAATAAATAATAAAAAAAGAACATCATTATATTCACACAGAAACCTCACCAATTTTTATCAGTAGAGGAAAATTGGAGCTGCAAATTGTCAAACCAAATTAGACAAGATAATTGCCAGCAGAAAGATTAAAGTGGTAGTTCATTTGCTCTAGCTTTGCATCTCTGCTGCTGAGTAGCAACAGCTCCCTCAGAGGTTGAAATTATTCACTCATCTCTGTCCTCAAGTGGAAATTTTTTTATATATCTACCAGGTGGAAGTTGCTAACCTTAATGTTCCCAGGTTATATCTTTCAAAGCCTTTTAAAAATACTTCTGTATGTTTGAAGAAGTGAAAAATACCTGTCCATAAATAGTTATGGTAACTCTGAATAATCTTGTTATTTTTATTCAGACAAATATATACACTCTTTGACAAGTATAGAATTTCTCATTAGCGTTTTCCACCACAGGCTTGTTTTTAGAATTAAATGCAAATAAAATGGGGTATAAGAAAAGTGAAAATCTTTTCAAGAAAAACATATTTTAGAGGGAGATAAGGACTTCCTTTTCTTTAGTCCTTCTTTAACTCTTATAAGGTCTTGCTTTTGAAATTGTCTAGTGCCCAAATTTTTCTTCTCAATTCCCAGTAGCATTGGTGTAAATAATTACAAATGGTGTGGAGTAATCTGAGTGCTGATAGCTAGGAAAGCAAATGACTTCAAGAAAAAGAAGGACAATTCTTCATTCTTTCTTTCTTGTCCTTTATTGTGAGAGCTTCTTTTTACTTAACAGTGGAGATGTGAAGGGAAGTCTGACTGGAACCCAATTTTCAGTACATTAATGTTTTTCAGTCCAACTCAAAATCACGATGGAATGATGATAAATTGAACAGGTATTTGTTACAAAATGATATCAGGCATCTTAAACGCTTAAGAGAAGCAGAATTATACTGGCACTAGGCGGAAAAATGACCTGTAAAAGGAAAGGGTCAAACACAGAGCTAATTAAGTATAAATATCATATTGCATCCAGTTTTCAAAATGCAATAGTTCATATAAAATAACAGTTTAAAGGAAGGAGAGAGATTTGAGCTCCAGGGAATGGGCTTTTTCCACCCTTTCTTATTGTAGCCTGCCTTTCACTGTGTGTGTTGCTTCTAACCTTAGTTCTGAACTGAATCTCATTTAGTAACACTGGAACACGGGACAAATACAAATGGTGGAAAGTTAGCTATATGAAAGTGCATTCCTAAAAGCATCAAAGAAAAAAAATTACATCAGAAAAATCGCCTGCAACACAAAGAGAAACCAGAGCAGTAGTTAAAGAATTCATTTCTTAAACTAGATGTCAGCACTCTCAGCATGACTTGGTCTCCAAACTGCAGTACATAAATTGCCAAAACTCCTACTAAAGTCATTCTTGCAATGGTGTGTGCATGAGGAACAAAATTGTCAGTGTTCTGATTTGTGATGCTGTGACTGACAAAACCACGAAACAGTGGATATAAACTATTCACAGAAGAGCTCAGGATCTTCCTGATGAAAAGAATGGAATGTCAGTCTCATTAAGTTTTATTTCCAATGGAAACATTGATGAAATTTAAAGAGATCAACATATCAAACTGTAAGGTGTCAAATCCATTTTTGGTTTTGAGTGGAATACCCCACCCCTATCACGGGCTTTGAACCAACCAACATCAATTTCCTGCTTTGACATGCAAATAGCGTCCTATTTGCATGACTATCAAGGAAATTGTGACCAAGTGTAAGGTTATTAATGTTTTTGGTAGTCTATTTTAAGGGTCTTCTGGAAACGTTTTAGAACACTGGAAAGGTTTATTACTCTTACTTAGATGTGAAGTGGGTTAAATAATATCGGTTTTGTTTTTTTCTGTTTTGGGGTTTTTTGTTTGTTTGTTTTGTTCTGTTTTCTAATTCCAAGGTATCTTGAATCACAGGAAAGAGCGAGAGCTGAAATTTTCTTGGTATTATTCTTTGGGTGTTCTAACATCTATTTCAACTTATCCTGTTTACCTGTTTGAACTCGGATAAATCACTCTACCTTTCTGCACTTGGTTATTTGTGTTCCTCATCCTTTATGTTCAGTGTTCAAACTAGTAAGTTCTCAGATTTACTGGGACTGCCTCTGCAGCTTTGCTTTCTGGGCCAGGAAATTAGCAGGGCCGAAACAGCGTAAAGCAGGCTTTGGACAACGGGAAACAAGTCTGTTATCTATAAAATTATTGGCAGAACTGAGCAGTTGTAATCAGGAAAGAAGGTCCTTGATACCAAAAGAAGAATGGATGTGAACAGGAGGTCCCTCAGTTGTTGACTGAGATGGAAATGGTATTATATTCCATTATGCTTTTGTAAAGCATTTTCTTATTGCTTTTCCACAGTGTTGTAGGGGCTTTTTGGTATTTTTTTTTTCTTCTGAAGTCCTAAGTATTTTTGATCAGCATGTAGCAAGTATATTTTTCTTCTGCACAGTTTCATTGAAATCATGGTCTTCATGAGTTTAACTGGAGCCCTGACCCATTACACTAAGATTTCTAAAATATCATTCTATCATCCTTACCGGTTTGGGTTTTTTGGCTTTGGTTTTGGTTTTGTTTGTTGTTATTTTTTTGGCATGGATATATACTAAAAGAAAAGGAGCTCATAATCCCTAGTGCTTCTATATCTATTTCCAGAGCCCGATGCACTACAGCACTAACTGCTTCAGAGTAGAAGCTGAGGGTGATAGTTCATTACTTTGCACACTGAGACCCACCTGTAATTGCAGTTTTCACGAGCAATGGTAAAGATCAAGGTGGGAATACAGTCAAGCTATGAAGAGAGAGTGAAAAGAGGTTGTGTCAACGTTGATCCATCTAAACCAGAATGCTTTGAAACAGGATTGCTTAATATGATTTGGCAAAACAAAAGCCGCAAAAAAAGTCGACCCAAAAATAAGAAATTGTGAAATGAAATAATGCCTCACTGCTACATTTTTGAAGAGAATATTTTGTTGTCATTACCAAAGATCTGAATTAGTTTCAGTGTTGTGTTGCTATGCCAACAGAAAACTCATCAGTTTGTTTGCTCTTGCTGTCAGAATAATGCATTTCTGAGTTTAGTCTTCCAAGGAAGCCAGCTGTAGCCTGAGTGAAACATCATAAGCTTCTTTAAGAATTGAAAACAATATCTTCAAATATATGCCTATTAAATGGTCAGAAGATGAATATTAACCATAGGTAGAATAGTTCATTTTGTGTTGTTTTTTTTTTAAATGTGTTTTCTTAATAATTAATAAAATGTATAAACAATCAAACAATTTAGGAAAAATGAATTTTCATTTAATTTGAAACTACAGTGATAGGTGTTAGTTAACAAGTAGACTGAGTATTCTCTAAAGGTTTGACAACTGGAACTAGACCAAGATGTGATTAATTACCCAGTGCAAGAGTTGATAAAGTTAAAATCTGTAGAGGTTCAGCACATATACAACAGTTATCTGAGTAGCCTGAATGAAGAATTCTTGGCATAGCCTAGTAGATAATAGCCAGTGATACTTCCTGCTTCCCATGCCACAAAATTGTACGAGCTAGAGGCATTAATATTAATCCAGCTCTTGACATTGATATAATACCCCTGGAATCTGGAAATCAGCTCTTTTCCAAAATTTATGAAGGTAGCCACCAAGGTCCTCTTCTTATTTTCCTGACCATGAAAAACGTTGATTTTACTGAGTTTTTTGACTACTCTATTTCACACTTTAGGTTATACTCTTTACCTGATCAGGCTTTTCCTCCTCCTTCCAGCAGATACATTTTAGATATTGGTCAATAGTTGAAGACCATTATATTTCAGTAACCCATTTTTATCTGGACAAACTGTTAACATGTTTTGTAGCTGCATCCTGCTTACTGATGAGGATGTGATCAAAAGATAGATCCCATAGAAGGTGCTTCTATACAAGGAAGGTGGAGGTATAACAGTCTCTAGAATTTCAAAATTATCTCTGATACAGTATATCATGGGCCTCAGCTGACATGACAATTCCTATATTTCTTTTTACCATTTGAATTGAGTAGGGATGCTGTGATGAATAAGAGCATCCAGAATTAGGCTCCTAATAAATATAAATTATGTATTTTATTTGTTGCATAATTTATTGTTCATTTGTGTGGTTTTCCTTGCATGAGTTAGCCTTTCATGCTAATTTCTCTGACAGCTGGATTCATCAAAAGGATAACTAGGAGATATTTTTCATTTTTACAAATATAAATGGCAACCTAGTGCTTCCTTATCTGTTTTATGAAGCAGAGAGAATAGCTTTTGGAATAATTACTAGGTGTTGTATTGGTTTAAAAAAGAACAGACAGAAAAAAAAAAGAGAAAAGTAGCAATTTAATAAATAGTAGGTCATAGAATTTAGAGATAGATAAACCTTATTAATTTATTGAATATATCTCTCATGCAAAATGGATATAGAGCAAATTGGGATCCTGTTAAGTATTAAACTGATTATGCATTTGATAGTAGTTTGGTAGTATTCAGTTTCAATATGATACATACTAAATTCTGCTCAGTGAAGCCCCCCTTAAAATTTAACATGGTTGCATCAGAATTATTGCAAAACAAAATATTGATGTGATTTCAGTGTATCATTAGCAATTTTTTTTTTGTTGGGAGGGGGTGTTAACCCCTGGATATTGCACAGCAAAGATGAGAACTTACTGGTTGTCTTTTAGGCTAAAACCAATAATGAAAGGACTGACATGTTTTCTGTTGAAGTGAATGAAGTTATAATCAACCAAAAATATCAAATTTAGCTGATGTAGGAGAGAAAACTGGTACTGAAACTTCAGGGAAAACAATGTCCTATCCCTCTGGAAGAGAAGCAAGACATTCTGACATGCCTGAGTCCTTGAGAAAAATGAGAGGAAATCCAACAAGACAAAATTTGATAGACAATGAAATAAATTAAAAAAAATCCAGTTTATTGCCCGTTTTCCTCAGAAGAGTACACAGGGATGAATAAATAATCATAAGAGGACTTTATTTTCTGTAGATTTTATTTATCTGTGTACATTTTGTGCAACTCCTAGAAAAGTCTAGACTTTGTGATTCTTTGGCACTTTGTGGTATGCTTACATTTTTACTGGAAGCAAACCATTCTGCTTTCCTAGAGGGACTGACTCTGAGGCAGCAAGCAGAGTGCATTGGTCGGTCAGTCTGCTGGACTTGGAGATGCAAAGAACAAGAGATGCCAAGTCATCAGGGTCTAATTGTCACTTCTAAAACCACTCACTCAAGTATTGGATTTATGCACTATTCACTCTGCTTCACCTACAAAATAGCTTAAGACAAATTTATCCTGTGGTTGCACTGTCTGGGAGCAGAACGGGAAATTTATTTTCACGCCCAGCCGAGTCCCAGTCCTGCGCTCTGCCCAGCCTGCAACCACGAATTCCATGTACTTCAGAACCAGGATGAGGAAAAAAATCAGCTCCAGAGGGCTCACACGGTGTCTCACATTGCTCAGATGTTGTTAGATTACACTTCTCTAATACCAAGGGTGGCAACTTAGTGCCAAGAGCCCTCAGCATCTAATCATGCAGACATGCCTGTTCAGGCTGTACATAACCCTGCTACCTACTCTGCATTTCTAAATCACAATATCTGAGAATTCAGGGCTGACAGCCTAAGAAGGAAATTCCATAGGCACAGCAGGTAAAGCTATCTCCCATGCCCTGTCTGCATCCAGAATAAATGAGTGCCTGCTAGGAACAAATATATCATTCACACAAACGAAAACTATGCATAAGAATTGCCCAGAGAGCCCTGTGTTTAGCCTCAACAACGAAGAAAGCTATTTTTAATATGAAGGATGCATTTTTTGCTAATAATTCAGTTTTTTAATATTTATATAAATCTCTTCATCTATATATATTGAATATACATATATATAGTTATCTGCATCAAATAATATTTTTGGAGTAGGGGAAATTACATTTATTCTTTAAGTTGTATTTAAGTTTATTCTTGGAAGACTTTGTGTGGCATTTACACTTTGGTCTGTCTCTAGAATTTATGATTTTTGTTCATGGAGGAAAAAATCTACAGTTGGATAAAGGAATTAGAAGATAAGGGCAGGAGCAAAATTTATAGATAAATAAGAAAATAAGTAGACAGGATCACTGTACTATGTCTTAGTAGTGTGAATACCCTAATTTCTTCAAGTTCTGAGATATCTATCAGAGCAACAGTCAAGTACAATTACTTAAAAATTAATGCAATAAATAAATGGGTTGGAAGATTAGAGGAGTTTGTGTTTCCCACTCTCCATGTTTTAGTTTTAATTTGTTTCCTATTTAACAATTAACACCAAAAATTTAATGAATAAAGTTGGTATTTGTTAATCAGGCTTAAATTCTGTAACAATCAATTCTGCAAGGAATTTAATGGATCAGGTTATTAGAAAACTGACAAAGCAGGCAAAAAATGAATTTTCATTTTTAGAACCCTGTTTTACTGTTTCATAGTTGAAGCTTGTTAAAAGTGATTGTATCATAAGAAAAAGAGTAGATTTTAAATGTTAAAAGTATTGCAACTTTGATACCTGTTTCCTCTTTTGAAAGCTTCCCACCTACGCATTTTGTGCATTTCCATTCTACTTAGAACCACTGATCAAGTGGACATTTGGAATGGAGTGTGGAGTATATTCCCCATATGTAGCAGAAGTGATAGAATTATGGCTCACAGAGTGCAGTGGCATAGCCAAAATGACCAACTGCCTTAGAGGGTGTGTGCATGGGCTCAGTTGTTGCCCATGCCAGCGTGCCCAAAAATATCGGGAGACAGCACTCCAGTGCTGTAAGGGGTGCTGTAAGAGTAAGGGGTGCCAGTGAAAGGGACTTCTGGAAATGGCTAATTGTGGCAGTTTTCACCTCTGTCACTTTTTAGAACCATTTCTACATTTTAGGAAATTGCTTAGAAACTTCCTTAGAAAGAAGGCTAAGTGGACTCCTCAGAACCCTTCAATGCATAACAGAGGCATGGTCTGGCCATGAAGGAGAAATTTGGGTTAGGTTGGGATTTTCTTTGGTTAGATGTTTTTGTAAACGCTAAATCATTAATTGTATGAAATCTCCTTATATAGAGGCATTTTATATAAACTATTCAAACCACGTGACTTTGAGTTTTCCCATGAATGCCTTGCAACTTAATGAATGAGAATGTTGAAGTCTGTAATCTGTCCCAAAAAGCTCAGCTAAACTAAAGCTATGTATGAGTGCCATTAACTGTCAATTAATGGGTTTTTTAAAATTTTATGCCATGGTCACTGCTTCTCAAAGGCAGTAAGAGGAAGCTATACATCTCTAAATGCAGGTAGTTATTTCAAAAGTGTGTCACTGTGACAATCAACCATATGCTTGGAAGCTCAGGCCCGTGGAATCCTTTCTTTCAAGAGACTGGCCTAAAGCTTTCAGTGCTGAAAAAAGCAGCTATTGAAGCAAGTTTTTTCCTGACCACCTGTTTTGATTTCAGAATGGTGTGGGAGAAATGAGAGGGAGATGGTGATCCTGTTTCCCAAGGAAACAGCTGTGTGCACACTCCTGTACTGGAGGTGTCACTGTGATGTATTTCCCCTCCATCAGAGGGCTTTACTGAACAAATTGCGAGGGGTGTTGAAAGTGATAAAAGGAATGCATCACTGCAGACTTGCTTTACAAGCAAGATACATAAACAGTATGTTTTCTCACAGCCACCATGTAGAAGTATCCCCAGTGCCTTTATAAAAATTGATCTGCACTTTGAAGCCATGTGCAATTTGAAATGACAGGATTTCAGTCTCCAAAAAGGGGATTAAGGAACTGGCCTCCTGATAATGCTGACAGCCCTCTAACACCATGCTGCTTGACTATCAAAACCAGTACCAAGATTTTGATGCTGTGACTAAACAGAGGCATAATAGAAGGATTAAACCATCAACAAACACACACTGATTTAAAACACGTATGTGTGCATACATTTCAGAGCTGCATAATTCATAATGTGATTTAATTTTCTATAGAGTGATAGAAAAAAAGTAACTGAACACCTAGTGCATAAGATGAATGAGCAAATACTTTTAGTGAAGAGTACTTTAGAGACACTGAACTAACACTTAAGTAATACAAAGTCTGTGAAAAACTGAAAATTGCCTAACTAAAACTAAATTGTAAATCTATACAGGGTACAGGTTTACTCTCAACACTCTCATTTAATCCTGCTTTTTCAAAAAGGTGAACTCTGGATTTGTAAAATATGGGTGTGTTCAGCATGATAGATACCAAGCACTGAAAAAACAGTAATAATAAATGTTGGAACCTTTACTTCCTGACAGGTACTTGTAGCTTCTTGCTTTCACTTAGAGGTTTTTCTTCTATCTGCCGGAATGAACAAGGGAAATCTATATTCAGAAAAAAATTCTGAAATCTATATTCAGAAAAAAATTCTTAGGTGATTTCACGAAGCAAAGTCCAAATATTGCTCCTGTAGTACTGGAAAATAATGTGGTAACTCTTTTTAAAGGAAAAAAGTAAACCCTACTTTAACAACCTACTGGATAAGGATATCTAAAGTAGAAAAGATATCAGTGAAAACACCAAAGATAAATTTCATTAAAGTATGTATTTAAGAAATATTTTTTAAAATTCTTCTATTTTATTGATGATTTTGGGCTGCATCGTGTGAGGGTTGATAGAAGGCAAAACTCCTGTCAGGTTACTAAACATCCACTATGCAGTAGTTTTGTTCCATATTTCTCTCCTACTATCATAATCAAGTTACTAGTATGTTTGATGCATTTCTCAAATTAAATTCAGGTTTTGAAATACATCACTGAAATACAGGGTTTCATGCAGATACAGTAAGACTTTGCTTAGGAAAGGCTAAACTCAGAAAGTGAAACAGGAATTTCTCCTTTCTTTTCTTTTTCTTTTTAATATGGTTCAATTCCTGCTGGATTCTCCAAGTCCAGAATCATCAATGATATAATGACATAAAAAGCTTTTGGGTTTTCAGCAGAGTTTAAAAAGAGACAGTGATTTATAGTGATCCAGAAATAAAATGCTATTATCTGTATAGATCAGTAATGTTAAAAGAAAGAGCATATTAATTTTACATAATATATTTTTTTTTTCCAGGACAATCTCTATGCTGCATATTGAAAGCAAAAAATATTTCTTTTCACATTTCTCTGCCTTGTGTTCAACTGAAATTGCAAAGCTAGTGTAAAGAAAAAAAAAGTTCTTTTACTACACTACATAATCTATTGAATTATTGCAGATAGACTTTCAAAGTTATCTCTGAGCCAAGGGAACAAAGCGTTTACTTCCTTTCATCTTCATTGATATGTTTCACAGGATGTCAAGACCTGAATCAATAAATGCTCATTTTTCAGTGTAAGAGTAATCTTGTTACTCATTACTTTATGCTCAAACACAAATACCCTGAATAAATTTAAAGATGAGACAATATTTTAGAATTAGATACTTATGAGAGAAGCATTTGTGATCCTATCAGGACAAGTACCTACACTAGCCTGTGTTTAGCATTTAGTAGGTTATAGAGAGTCAGTTTTTAAGATCAGAAGGGACAATCTGAGTCATACAAATTGATTTCCTGTACAGAATAGGAGAAAGAATCTCACCCTGCAGTTTGTATCAAAATCTGTCATTTTTGTTTGAGGTAGAAGGTGTATGTTGAACATTATGTCCTGACCTGCTGTAAAGATTTCAAGCAATGGAGAATTAAGCAACAGGAATAAATTACCTCAAGTAACTTGCTCATTCTTTAAGTAACAGAAAAATCCATAGTAGGAAGATATACATTTATAGGTGGGTATCCTCTTCAGAAATGTATTGATTTCAGAAAAGAAGATATTTTCTTGCTCACAGGTACTACAGTATTAATATTAAACACTCTGCTGAATGATCCACAGGAGAAAAGATATAGAATTTGTAGTTCTTAAATTTAAAAGCTGATCTCAATAAAGAATGTTCCCCGAGGGACATTTTATCTCTGAAATGGCTTTATCACGTTGGAGAGTAATTGTTCTTTTGGAATTTCACAAGCAACTTTCTGAACCACCAGAAATCTCACCATTTTTCAATGACAGAAAAAGTGTTAGTTAGAAAAGATAAAGACAAAAAATTGTCCAATTGGCTTTGCAGATGTCACATTGAGGATTAGGAAATACCGGGGAGTCCATACTTTGCTTGAAGAAAGATGGTCCTATTTTCAAGGGTCGTCTACTTTCCATTCTTTGAATATCTGGCTTATTGTGAACTTTACTGTGTTATTTAACTTACTTATTTTCTCAGGCTTATTTCATTTCTTCCAGTTTCCATTATCTGTGACAGGATATGTGGGGCTTGCAACAGACAACAATGCATCAAGAGACAAAATGATCTAAAAGTATTGTGACTTCACCTTGTCTTCAAAGCTGCTGTAGTTTCTTTGCAATTTTTTTTTTCTTACAATGAATGTTGTTTTATGTTTCTTCAGGATAATGCAGTTTAAATTCTAATGAGGACACTCAGGATATTAGTGGAGTTCCTTTCTTCCTCCCCCTGCCCTTAAAAGTACAATCAGAAATATAAAACACTTACATACAGAGAGACATCAATAAGTAATTAAAGGCACTTTTTTGTATACTCCCATTTTCTAGGTCTCCAGAGAGACCCACAGACAGAGAGATGGCCTTACAGGTTTGCTGATGGCACTTTCCCTCATTCGTTCCCAGCTCCTTGGCACAGCATAGTTTGCTTTCTTCAATGTACCCAAGGTCAGGATCTGCAGGTAAGTCATGGACAGCTTTGCAGTTGACTTGCAAACAAGACCAATAGCAGTAACGCTGCACTGAGCGTGTAATTAAGAGTATCAAGCCAAATTAAAATGTAACTGATGACCTAATGATGAAAGTACCACTTCTCATTGACTGTTCCTGAGACAACCAGTCTTTTTATGTGCACTGAATCTTCACTGATGACTCTGTAAAGAACAAAACAAAGAACAGCTGCTGCATTATGGGCTGAAACAACTGTATAATAAATTCATACATTTTGATTACTTTGGATTTATAGAGATAAAAAAGGATTCTGAAGTGAAAGTGAGACTGATTTGCCTACAGAGATAAAGGCTGTAATATGTACATGAATATCTTGATAAGGTAGTTATAGAGGGGAAATCTTATCTAGCCTTAGGTATAGCCTGGAAATTGGTGGGTATTGAATAATGGCAACTCTCAAACTCCATTATTTTTTAGCCTCTACTCAGTCAGAATGTTCATGGAAGTCAAGCAGCTATTGTAGCTCTTCCTACATTTCATTTTCTCACTTTCTCTGTATTTCTTGGTATATGGTCAAGTCAAATGCATGCAAACACATACATCTTGGTTTTCTGTGAGTTTGATAAAGCTATGGTATTTTTCTCTTGCTGTACCATCATAAAATATCATATGCAAAAACCCCCAGATATTAACTTTTTTCTATTATCCAGCTATTTCTTACAAAAGGCATTTCACACAAAAAGAATAAATTGAAATTCATAAGAAAAACTCACCCACAAGGCCATCAACATTTGCTTATTTTTTTGACTGCAAAAATGAACAATTACAGCACAGCAGATGGGGATATATATATCTTTTCTATATATCTTTTCAAAAAGACCTTTTTGCCGTTGGAGGGATATACTGCAAAAATCTGATTAAGTCTGGAAATCCCATAGTAGGGTAACATCTGGGGAAAGGGAAGCTGAAACAATAGTAAGGTTTCTTCGCAATATACATAGCTGTACTAACATTTTTGGAAAAAGAAGATGAGGATACGTGAAAACCTGTAGGTAAGGTATCCCAAGTGTCAGAAATAAACAGCAGGTAATACTCTGTGGAAGCAAAAATGTTAAAGTAAGAGGACGTACTATTTTTTAAATATGCAGGATAACAATGAGTGATCATTCTCTTTTAAATGAAAGGAAAATGGCCTCTTTTTCCATAATGTTAGTGGACTGATCTGAGTGAATATGTGTATGAGTTCATGAAATACTAAATAAAATGTGAATAGAGACCAGCTACTTCATGAAGAACCCTAGATTCAAGGGTCTGTACCTCAAAGACAGCACACTGCTACATTTATTTAAACATACATGCTAATGGCTCAGAGGAAGAGCTGATACTCCTGGTTTGCTTGTTTTTTTCACCCAGAGAGGGTCACACTAGAGTGTTACAGCCCTGATGGTAATGGTCTGCTGGGAGAGGTAGACAACTGAAAGTTGCATCAATCTTAGATGCTCTCTGATACACTAACATGGCCCATACACCCAGAAATTTTGCATGACATAAGTGAAGATGTCTTCTATATCTTTTACTGTAGAAGTAAGATGTAGCTCATGGGATAAAATCAGATAAAACTTTAGAATCTAGATTCTCAACAAGTGCCCTTGCACATACATGCCCTTGCCTGTCCTGTCTCTAATTATAAGTGTGTCCTTTGTGTCATTTAATGTTTACTTGTGTTCCATATGAAGTCAAAAGTTTTCTTTAGGAAGTTTTGGAATTTCTTCAGCACCCAGCAGAAGTAAATCTGTGGAACAAGTCAGAGGTACTCGCTGCCTGCAAAGAGTGCTGTCATATTATCTTGACCCACAGGTGTTTGTGCTATTTCTGTTAAACACTGTATTCTTGTCATCAATTCCTTTAGTGACTGTTTTACAGAACATGGGTTTTGTGATTTTACCAGTCTTATTGCACTTACAACAATGCTACATGCATAATTGCAGTAAATAATTCATTATTTAAATCAAAAGGCTAATAAATTAGCCCCAAAGACAGATCAAACATGTTGATCACACATAAGGATCCAGTATTTGTGCAGATCTTTTGAAGAATTTAAATTTATTCCCCTTTGAAAATGTGAGTAGCATTCAAAGCTGGTAAGGAATTAAGTGACATGGGAAGTAGCTTTAATTGTTTCCCACAGGAGAAGTGGGTGAGTCATTGAATTTGGTGAGGTTATTTGATATTATGCTTAATTTGATTAAGCATGACAGAATTTCTAAACAAATTAGTGTTCAGCAAGGCAAAATTGATGTTCTAGCTGAGACATCCACTAAATTGTCCAGATTATTCTGATAAATCATGGAAACAATACTGTACATATATTTAGAAAATTGGAAAGGACACTAGTCATTTGACCTGGAATATTACAGCAAAGGTTTTGACATCAGTACGTACATAAACTTGCTGAATTACACTTGATTCGCTGTGTATGGCCTGCATTCAGGACTCCCATATAAATATCCCAGAATTTCAGTGATGATGAGTGGCAATTTGCTTTGGAAAAGAGAACACTTCAACATGAAGCAACAGAACTTACTAAAGTAAAAAGGAGTTCATGTAGAGATAAAGAGTATCAGGAGAGTTATTGAATTGAAACATGATGGAGCACAAGTTTAAAAGCTGCTTGGAACAGGGCAACTTCTCCTTTGCATTGAGGTTTTGTTATAGGCATGTGCACATGTCTCTTTTTAGGGCGCAGATAAGATTTCTGGGAAATCCGAAAAAATTCTGAAGTTATTTTGAAAACCCAAGTGGTGTGTTTAACAGTGAAAGCAAATCGTTTGCAGAAGTCATCTAAAATTCAAAACTATTTTGATCTAAGTGAGATCTGGAAAGAACTCTCAAACTAAAGTCAACGATTTTTTTTGAAAAAAAATCGTTCTTATTCCTAAAGGTGTACCTCATATAAGATTTGGAGCAGATATCTAGGAGAAAAAAAAAATAAAAAATTACCTTGGGTGTGTAGACTGTTTGTCTAATAATCTTCATTAACAAACTAATGAGCCTTACATTGTTTCATTGTAATTTACCTCCAAAACTAGCCAGTTGTTCCACCTCTTGGAAGACCTCCATCCATTTATTTCACATATATTATTTGACAGATGACCCCATTTGATCCGAAGCCAGTGCCAGGTGGAGCAGCAGGAGAGCTCCCAGCTGTTCCAGGGTGACTAACACGGTGGGAACTGGCAAAGAACAGCATGAGGATTGATTTGCACATTAAAGTGTGATAGAAAGTGAATAAGTTATCTTCTCGCTATGACAGGGTAATCCCTTTTATTCTTCATTTCTGCTTGCTTTTGTAAAAGAAGAAAAGTACCTATTTCTCACACCACATAGATTTAAATGTGTACTCTGTGAACTTCAAACTCTTTCTATCCCTGGAATCTGGACACTGTGACTATACTGCAGGGTAAAAAGAAAGTAGACATACAATGATGCTGTGTGCTGTTTTAATTTTAGGATTACATTTTAATGTAAGCTGGAGATTTGACAGCACAGTGCAAATTTTTTTGTGCAATCCAGGTTCTTGCAATTCATTTTTATGTTAATCTTTATCATCTAACTGATATTCATATGCTAATTTGTTACTAGCACACCAGTGTACTCTTTTTAACATATAAGTTAGGGAATTTGTGCTATCTCACAGAGAGGCATTTAAAGAGACACAAAGTTGAGTTTATTTCACAAACTAAAAACAAAACCAAGTGCTACTCAGACATATTTGCATTACTTAATGTTAGAGAAACTCCTGCTCTTCTGAAATTTTTGCAGTAAGCAATATGAGGGAGACAGTAGTGAGGAATACTGTCTGTATCCTCACAGCTGTGTAGTCTTACTAAATTCATCCCTTATGTAATTAAATAGATCCTACAAGGATTATACTGGAAGGGATAGGCTGTGAGAATAACCAAGACACTCTTTGTCTCTATAAAGAAGTAAAGACCAAGAAGGGGAAGAGAAGAATTAATTAAGTTGAGTGGTATCTCATAGCAGACCAGTGCAAAGTACTCAGCACTCTTCAGCATCCCAGCTCCACACTCTCATATTGTTTCCAGAAAGACCTGGACTGAAAGATGAGCAAATATCTTTATTTTCAGAAGGGTAATTTGTTTAGTATGTGAGTGAATATGGGCTACCTTGTGCATAAAAAGAGCAAGATTCTCTTTTTCCTGTTTTTCCCTTCCATCCTCCAGCTGAACTAGTTCAGCTTGCATTGCTACTGTTTTATTTAAACTTACTTGACTTGTAGATTCCAAGGTTTGTGCAGGAGAAGGAAATTGTTGCAGATACAGACCTTTCCAGTGCTAATTTTTTGCTGAGCTTGAATAACTTCTTTTGGTGTGATGGTTTTTCTATTTGTCAATCCTCCGTCCTGAAAAATGTTTGTAGACTTGTATGTGCTTTGATCATTTCACTATTGCCATACTTAGACTCTTGCTTTTCCTGTAAGGACTGGAGTGAATGTGTAAGACGGGATAGTGGGAGGTGAGAATTTCACACACATCCTACCCAACCCTCAGTGATGCCTGGGAACTCTGCCATCACCCAGCTCCAGACACCGTGCGTCATTCCTGCTTGGGTATGCGGCGCCTGACTCAGAAATATGTGTGCAGAGCTGCAGCTCCTTCTCTCTTTTTTATCCAAATATTTACTATGGCCAATACCATTACAAAACAAGCTTCATAAAAGCTGTACATATATGGAAGCACAGCTGTTGTGCTACAATGTACGAGTGATGTCTCTGCCGGGGTGGCCCTGCAGGTGAGGCTTCGTACTGCAATTTGCTTTAGTCACAAGCTGTCTTAGTCTCCACATGCATGAGACAGGCAGTCAGAAAACTGAAATTCTGTGCTCCCTCTGAAAATATGAAAGAAGGTAAAGGATGAGAGATTCTGCTGAACTGAACAAAAAAAAAAGGCAAAAAAGGCAAGCACATTGAATTTCAGGACTAAGAAGAAAACACTTTTGTAAATTTATAATGGCACAATAGTTTAATCTTGCAAGCAGTGATAAGCAGAATAAAATGTCTTTTTCTCTGTTCAGATGGAGAAAAGAACGCATATTTTAAGAAGGCTATTGTGTTATAATTTTTGCAATGATCTTTGAAGTCTTTATTTGCTTTGTCCCATGGGCTTGCAAAGACAGTTATCATTCTCAAGTATGGGACTGAGGCCTGCTCCTAAGGGTACTAGTTGTGAGTGGTGATTTTCTTTCATATGTGACTCAGTTCCTATTCAATTAAGAATGTCACTGAGTTCACTCATTCATTTATTTACTAAGGCAGTTTTTTTAAAATTAATTTCTCCTCTGCTTTTGTAGCCAGAGAATTGAAGTTTCAGTTTGTTTTTAGCTGCTAAATTCTTCTTATCAAATCTCAGCAGAGCTGACTTGCCTTACCCATTTCTTGGTTATTAAGAGATTCATAGAGTCATAGCACTGAATACATATCCAGCTCAAAGGCATACCCATGTGGTCTCTTGCAGTTTAGGGAATTCTTTCAGATGATGTCTCACAGCACTGAGACACTGGAGTCCAATAAGGAATGTGAATACTTAACAGTTTGGAAGGAGTTTTGAAATTATTAGCTCAGGCACTAGTAGTAGCAACACAGGTTTCAAAGATTATTTACTTCTTCCAAAAGCTACTGAGGCTGTATTGGAGACCTAACCTGTAAATCAGACTCTTAACTTCATGTAGAGGAATTCAAGTGGTGGAAAAAAGCCAGGAATGTGCTTTCACACAGAGAGTAGTTGCTGTATGTTTAGGTGGCATGGAAATGTGTAGTAAACAAGGAAAATGCAGGAAAGAGACTGAAAATGTCAGCGCTTCATGTGGTACTGATCATAGGGTACAGGGCTGATTTTCAGCCTGCCCACTGCTTAGGGAGGAGTGCTCATTTTAGACCTGTCAAAGTCCGCTAATGTTGTTGCTTTTTCATGCAACAAATTCAAATCTAGACTAAATTAACAGGAATTGCCATTAGTGGTTCCTACTCCTCTGTGTATATAAAATAAGGCGTTTGGGGCCAGTTGTCCACACTATGATGTTGTCATTTTGCCATAATGACACCAACTGGCAGCACTGCTGACAATCATATTAATGCAAGCCAGTAATTAGGTAGGCATAGCAAGTGTATATATTCTCAACACTACTAGTAGTGTCTCTGTAATTATACTGAGTCACATTTCTGTGGGTGGTGTAAGGAATCTTGCATTCATCTCTGGAAATGCTAAAACTACTCTGTTGTATAAAATAATGTACACATTACATAGTAATACATTTTTGTAAATGTAAAAATGCATTGTAAACAAAGTCTTTTAACACTTTTTTAGGAAATGTGAATAATGATATTTAATAAGATTATTTACAAGGTTTTTTACATATCATGTTGCAAAATGTATGTCTTTTCTTTCTGAATATGACAAGTTTCTGCAAACCATTCAAGAAGATGGGGAAGGGGGAATGTAAAGTGTGTGATAACCACCCAAAAACAGTTGACCCAGTCACTCAAGTATCTGAAAAACAAATCCAAAATTTTTAGCAAAATAAATAATTTAGGGACTTTAGGCAAACCAACAATATAATTTCATTTTGTTAGAAAAATTAAAGATTAAGAATAGAGCTGGTCAGAAAAATTATGTTTTCCAGAATATTCCTATTTCTTAGGATTCTGATAAGTCTGGAAGGATAGTGGTAAGCTCCTCCTTTTCCAAAATCATTCATTTGTCCATCTATTTGACTTTATAGTATTATTCATCCATTACTTTTTAATTTGAATTACCCTGGGTTTGCAGCAGCTCCTGTAAAATGCTCAGGAATTTTAAAATCATCTGCAAAAATTTCTTCAATTAAGGGATGTAAATTGCAAGGGAGATAGTAAATCCTTCCACGGGAGTCTGATGTATCTTTTATTAAATGAATTATTTGGTTTATTTGAATTACATGGATTATATGAAATCCAACTCGGTAATTTTCCTTATCTCATTTTTGTGATAGTAGTCAATCATAAGGAATTGTGAATTGCTCTTAAGAATTAACTTAATTCTGTTTCTGCTGTAACTAAGAAAATGTTAATAGCTGAAAAATGGGCTGAGTTAAAATTAATTCTTGAGAAAATGTTAGAGCCAGTACTTTATTGCAAATTAGCATGGATTGCTTAGCATGAACCACTGCTAGGCAATAAACCTAATATGGCTTATGAAATGTGTCCTAGCAGACATAGCAAGCTTCTTCTTCCCATATTGCCTTAGAATTTTGGTAATAGCCTTGGTGTGGGTTTTTTTTTCTGTTGTCTTCCAGTAGTGCATTATAGCTTGCCTTTCTTGCGGGTCTTAAATTTGTCACAGTATGTTGTTTTATGACCTGTGGGCTCTGAATATACTGTGTAAATATATGGTGAGCTCTTCAGGAACAGAGTGTGTAAATGTTTCATGATTGCTGGGACTTGATCCAGCTGTCAAACAACTGCTCTCAATCAGCTGTGTGTCCCCACAGCCCCTCTAGAACTGTGTTGTTCTTACCAGGGACCATGTGGAGCGACTGAGCCGTGCACTAACTACACAGAGAGAGGGGCAGTGCTCACCAACTGCGGACTTTAGGAAGTCTTTCTGGTACAAAAATGCTCCCTTTGTAACTGCAAAGTTAGTCTTATTCCCTTTTGTCTTTTGTTTGTGAACTGTCTCCCATTTGAACGTTTCTTACTGGCTTAATTAGTCCCTGCCCCTGCTTTATTACAGGTGTCTTTTAGTCAGCAGCGTTGTTGAATGCTGTATGATTGGTATCAATTGCTCTTAAGTTCATGAGAGATTGCAGAGACAGTAAGCTTATGGAACCTGTTGTTTCAGAGATTTCTAGCAGATCTACTAAAACCCTCTAAGAGTTACAGCTAAACAGCAGTATCAAAAATCAGTCCTTATAAGTAAAATTTTGTATCTTCACAAATCTATAGTTTTAATCAACACATTGGGATTTACTTTTATTTAATTTATATATTTTGTATACTAATATATAAAATATATTTACTAAAATTAACTTTTTCTTTTCATTACAATTATTGACTTCTTCATTTTCCAATATAATCCTTTCTATGTAGCTCTTACTGCCTGATAGAATAAAAGATTTGCAATCCTGCTTGTCCCTCATTACAGTTAATAGTTCAAGATAATCCATCCTTCTCTACTTCATTTTACTACTTTATAGACTGTGAAGAATTGGACTTTCAGAGGTACTGAGGATTGCTGTGATGGGTGGTTAGCACAGTTGATCTTAAAAAACATTCTGAGATAGAAGTAGTCATCAGAAACCTGGACCTCCTTATAGTGCAAGGAATGGAAGGAGTTTATGGCTGACTTGCTGTGTATTTCCTTTCATTAAGTTCCCATTTAAGTACAATAGCTAGTGGAAGCATGACATATAAGGGAACATGGGAGGTTTAATTTATAATAAAATAATCCAACTGGAAAGTTGAAGAAAAAGATGAGTATTAGTAAAACCCAACCATATGGACGGAATATCTAGGGATTTTGACCCTCTCTGCAGGTAGTCCCCTTCAGCTATATGGAATTAAACATTTCCACTAGAGTAATTTCCACATGGAACAAGCTGGTAGAATGGCATAAGGCAAAAATGTGCAAGAAAGTTTAAAGTCAAAGCCCAAATGGAAGTCCAAAATTGCCTTTGGTTGCAGCGTTAAGAGCTCAGCAGTTAAAAAGCCTGACTGAGAGGCCTGGTTTAAGGTCCCAGGACCAATTTTAAATGCACATCCACTTTCCAGGAGAGAAAAACCAACCAACCAACCAACCAAAGGGTAAAAGTGACAAAACTCATGGGTTGATACAAAGACAGTTTAATAGGGAAAACAATAGCAGTGCATGCAAGCAAAGCAAAACAAGAAATTCATTCACCACTTTCCATGGGCAGGCAGGTGTTCAGCCATCCTCAGGAAAGCTGAACTTCAACGTGCACGACAGTTTCTTGGGAAGACAAATGCCATCACTCCAAATGTCCCCTCTTCCTTCTTCCTCTCCCAGTTTTCTACACCAAGCATGGTGTCATATGGTGTGGAATATCCCTTGGGTCAGCCAGGATCAGCTGTCCCGGCTCTTGTGCATCCCCAGCCTCCTCACTGGTGGAGAGGGGTGAGAAGCAGAAAAGACCTTGGCTCTCTGTAAGCTCTGCTCAGTAATAGCAAAAACTGAATTGTCAGCACTGTTTTCAGCACAAATCCAAAACACAGCCCCATATCAGCTATATTAAGAAAAAATCTACGCCAACAGTATCAGCACACTTCAAATGGTAGAAAATATAGTATAACTGGTTGTAAACTGCTTTTTCATAGTGATCAAGTATCCTAAGTATGTATACTGGGGATCACTACTTGAAATTAAAAATTGCTCTGGACTGCAACTAGAATTCGTAGAAATCCCTATCCATGTTGATCTCTTTTGGGCATTACCAGCAAATGTCTGTCCAACCAGGCTACTATGGGAACTCAAGCTATTGGAATGCTCAGCTTGTGGCTCCTGATGAAGAACTGTGAGAGAACCTTTCAAAGTTGAATGGTTGTGAATATGAATCAAAAAAGCTTTTTGGAAATTTTAGGGAAAAAAAAAAGAAGCATTTTCAGAGTTGAAACTGAGTGAGGCTTCAGAAGCACAGTTGACCATGCAGGAAAATTCAGATGCCTAGGGCTCACTTTAAAAGCCTAATTTATTTACTGAATTTAGAGGATGAAATCTTACCTGAAAACCAATAAAAATGGATAACTCTTTCAACTTTTCAGACTATGAGAATACATTTTCAAATGTTTAGTAACTGATGTACCTAAAGTTCTTTCTTCTCCCTCAGCTGAAAATAGAGTAATTTTTCTTTTTCACCTGTAAAGTGCAGCAGAAGCAGTTTGGTAACACTCTATCCCATCGGGATATTAATGCAGGGAACCCAGCCATTAGGGAAATATAAAAGTGCTTGGCTGTACGGAACTACTGTACCCCACAGGATAGAAAAAAAAGAAATGAGCTGGGAGAGAAATAAAGTTGTCTAGGCTGTCTAAGAAATTTTTAGATCACCTGTCTAAGGTGATTCTTTAGAAAGTAGAGGTGTTTTTAGTGGAAATAGGTCCTTTTTATGTTTTTTTTTAGCTTTTGTGGCACAGACCTGTCTTGTGTTATATGAAAGATATCTTTCATTCTCGACAAATTGTCTTGATCTCTAAAGACAACCCCTGTTTCATTTAATTTGAGGCTTCGAGATTCCCTTTTGCTTATAATCTATTAATCCACTCAAAATCTCATGCTAAGTTAAATGTCTGTTACAAAGCAGGCATGTAACTCATGTAAAAATCTGATGCTAAAATCTGATAGCATATGCTGAATACAGGTTAATTTTAAGTTCAAATAGCTTGGTTATGTTTTAGGTTAGGGAAGATTTGTCCATCTCCTTCTACCTACGTGCATTCAGCGGCATCTTGCAGTGCCCTAAATATGGCTTATATTCTTTTGTGCAAGATACAATGTCCTGTGGTATTCAGCTATTTTGTAGGGGGAAAAGTCATCAAAACAGAACACACAAAACAATAATTGCAAACAAAGAGGAGGAAATTTTACATATATATATACATATATATATACACAGCTATAGTTTCTATTTATCTGCTATACTTAAGAAGGGACTAAGCATTCAAAAATATTTCAGGCATGGGGATTGTAAAGATTCCCTGCTAGAAAATATTTATCAGTGAAGTATATCTGGAACTTCCTAAGTAGATCAAGATATTTTGGTGAGTTAGATCACACATTACAGAAGAAACCTTGCAACTTAGAGAGGGTATTACATAAATATCTATAAAAATGGAACTTTTTACTGTCAAGGAAGAAGTTACACACACATTTTTATAGTAATTGATAAGCACCTTCAATTAAATTGGGTAAGAAATTAAATTTTAAAAAGCATTTGGAATTAGGAATTAGGTGAAGGACCAATGAGAAATGCAAATTATGTCATCAGTGGAGAAGGGAATTTTGTAATGCAACACTGTAGATAGTTGGTGACATTGGTGGAAAGGCACTGTCCTCTAATCATTCCTTGTTTCAGCTAAAATGTGAAACAACTGGCAGTGTAGCTGCCTCTAGAATTCTGGATTTACTGCTGACCACCATATTACTTCTTCAGATAATTTTATTCTTCTACAGATGGGGGTGTAGTCTCCACAGTGGCATTATGAACAGGCAGGAAGTTTCTAGTGCCTGCTGAGTGAAAAACTCAGAGGTTTTTCTTGAATCCTCATGAGTGAGGAAGGTGAAGTTTGAGGTTTGTCCTCACTTTCTATATAGTCTACCTCCTTACTGGGATAGATATAAAGATAGATAAACTCAGGAAAAGCCAACAATGTACTGAAAATGAAAGTCTGATACCTCATCTAAAAATTGTCGTTAGCATGTCTGCTGTACTCATGAGTTTTGAATAAAAGTGGAAGAAAGAAGTTGATCCCTTTTTGTGGACTGCGGAGTTAGATAAACAAGCTTCTATATTACATATACTTACAGTGCATTATTGTGCTTTCTAATCTACCTGTAGGAAGTTTAGTTTTCTAGTTTAAACCCTATTTAGGGACTGCCAATTTGAATTGCTCTTAAAATATACACATGGTTTCCCTCCTGAAGATCAATTTTTATATTGCAAGTAAATTATCAAACCTTTTGCTTAGATGTTCTCTCATACTGATTAGTTATTGTTGTTCTTTAGTTTATTTAGCAAAAATTGCCCATGCAGTGTATGTTGGATCTCTTGTTTATCTTTGAGAAATGTAGCTCTACTACCTAGGGATAGAAAAATTTAAAAAGTTAGCTTTATAAAAATAGAGCTATTTTTTTGTATGATGATTTGTAAATATTTATATTACACTAAGGTGACAGATTTTGGAACCACTAAATATAAAAATTCAGCTTTCAGAGGAAAAAGAATAATTATCTGTGTTTATAGCCTGTGGAAAACTGTACAATGTTTTGCTGTCATAGTTCATCTGTGATTTTTTTACTTATTTATATTTGTTTTTCAAATATAATGCTTATAGTTTGTTGTTTGTGACAGATAATTTTCAACCTGGTTCTCCCATTGAAGGTTTCAAGAACTGCCAATGAAACAGCCTTCACCGTTAGAAACTTTTTTGTTTAACATTTGTTTTGGATGTTCCTTCATGTGTGTTAAACCCAAAGCTTCTTGTCTAATCCAACATGTAGAAAAGGTACTTCCTTTCCTCTCTCCAGCCCTTTTTAGATTTTTTCTTCCTTTAGACTTATCAACATTAATTTGTTTGGTCATTCATCATTAGCATTGCTTGGATGTTTTGTTCCAGCTGAGACTTTACCAAAGCTGAACAAATTATGCTCTCACTAAAACTGAAATTCAGAACATATGGGAAGTGTTTCTTTCCTACAAACCATTTGCCCACACCCACTAGGAAGGCAACAGAATTCAATGTGAATAGAAAATATGAAAATCAATTTTTAGTACAAAAAGAGTCTTAAAGCCTGTACTCCCAAAATAAAGAGCTGTGTGATGCTTCTGTATCAGAGCATATTCTTGTACCATGAAAATATTCTTGTCCCAGGAAACCACAAACAGCAGCCTTGGTGTTTTATAATCCTTGGGACACTGAACCTGTTGTCATGACCTGGTAGATACTTCTGTAAACTTGATATCCTGTGGTACACTCAGAGCAATTTATCCCAAAGGAAATCAGGATAAATGTGACAGAAAAATAAATTTTATAAAAATTTTAATGTTTTAAGAGCAGGAACAATAGTCTCTATTCAAGCAACAATTTCAAACTTCTGGAAATTTTACCTCTTTGAAAAATTTCTCAGTTTTCTTTGAGAAATCTACCCCGTACCCTAAAGCTGCACTACACACCTACTTTTAACAATGAGTTTAAAAGTCAGACAATAAATACATACTGCTGGAATAGAATCTGGGAAGTAGTTGGGTTTTAAGAATAAAAAGGAATAGAGATCTGTTTTTCAGTGCATAGATCCCAATGAGGAGACAGGAAATAGGACTGTAATCATAAGCAGATTCTTAGGATCATTTCTGTATGAAGCAGTACTTTAGCTGAGGCCCAAATAAGCAAATTTATAGTGGTCTAAGAATCTCATTAGGTATGAATGAAAAATCTATTGCTACAAATCTTTCTTTTGCCTGAAGTGGGATAATTGGCATGTGGAAAAAGAAAGCAGACTATATAAAAAAGGTTATTTTATCTTATTTCAGATCCTGAAGGATTCCTATAATGCAGTGGTTCTGGAAAATTAAGACTGATTAACTAAATTATTAACTGCAAAGTGTAATTGAACTTCTGCTGTTTTTATTCAGAAGCCTTTGTTTGTAGTAATCATCATCCAAGTTATGCAATTTAATATGTATATGCATACATATAATCTCTCTTAAATTTCCTGATTGTCTCTATACTGTTGCTTATACAGACAAGCTCTAGCAGAAAACTGGAAGAATAATTGGATTCAGAAATCCTGATTGCTTCCATTTTCTCCTCTTACACAACGCAATTCAAGTAAGTCCATTCCAAACAACATCCTTTATGTTAATGGTGGGATGTTGTTTTGTTGGTACTTATGCTGAAGGATACAAATTAGGTAGGATGCAAAATTCTGAAAGCCTAGGAAGTATAATTCTAATGCATGTTTTCAGTGGAGAGCTCTATGGATTTTTTTATTAGCTTCAGGAAGTGCTGTGTTTTGCTCAGAAAGTTGGCAATTTGCTCATAGTGAATGACTGAGTATAAGAAGGCCAAAGGCCTCTCCCCTTTCACCAACACCAGCAAACTGTGCCCTTTTAGCTTTTGTTTGCCATCTCTTCTGAATGTGTTTCATAACAAATCTCAGGGTTGTTGGAAAGGTGAAAGCATACAAACCTGAGAACTGATTATAATAATTTCTTATGACAGTAATTCCTCCATCTACCTCAATAGTTTCTTTCTGATTTTAACAGTCCTGCAATATTTGGTGAATCAGAAAAACCTTAGACTTTATGGTACAGTGTCTATACCCCCTATTCAGAGGAAGATTCTCTCTTTATTAGCCAACTGTTTTCCCGCTTCAGTCTTTGCTCACTACTTTTCTCTGACATTGGAAGAATGCAACACAACAGCGTTTTAGAAATGCTAAACTTTGTGGTATTTTAGGTAAATTAAGACAAAACACGAAATAAATTGTGCACATCCACATGTGTAAAGAGGTTTTGATATAACATTTCTGTGTTACCACCCAATCATTTGCTCTGTTTTTTTTTTAATGTCAAAAGGCAACCTTTTGATCAAAATGTATCAGAGGTTGCAGATGAAGTCTTCTATGATTTCTTACCTCATGTAACTTGGAAAAAAGGCTGTGCAAGCCAGTATGATTTTATTCTCTTTATGGTAACTTGTAAGGGAATAGTTAGTCAGCTGCAGGGCTACCACATAGTGACAGAAAGTATTTAGAAAGCCCAAGTTCAACATCTACCTCTTGATTTAGGTTAATATTAGTGTGCATTAAGATGTTGCCTGCTTTAAATACAATTTTAAGCAAAATTATAAAATGTTTCAAATTTTTTGAAATTATTCACTTGATTACAAAGTATTTTTGGCCTGGAAGAAAATCATGACATTCATTTTCTTTGAATTACATTTCAAGGAACAAAGTAAAGCAAGATGTATTTGTGGAGAAGATGTGATCTGTGGCATAACCAAAATTAGGCTCAGGTGTCCTGACACACAGTCCCAAAATCAGTCCCATCATAAAGTATTCTTCCTATAGCAGGTCCTCGTTACAGACTGTACACATATTTCTTTCTATCACTCAGCTTTGTCTGCTCTTCAGAAATGTTGACTACACTGAATTCTCTCACAGAGTTGCTTGTGTTCTCTTAGCTCAAGCTGACATCTGTCTTACACTCACTTGGGTTTGAGATCAGTTCCAGATTTAGCCACATTTTACTTTGTGAAAACCCTAAAGGATACAAAATTGCCATGTTATCAGCTCCATCAAGAGCATTGCTGCTATTATAAAAATTATGTCATCTGCTGTGAATTTTGCAATCTACTTACCTAGGAGGACTTAATGTATAGAATTTGGGAAAGGAGCATGTAACCAGCACCCCCCAGCTCTCTCAGGGACTGTCCACTTTGTCTGTCATTGTACCACACTTCTAATGGATTCTTAGTCCTTCTTCTCCCTGGTCCAGTAGAAGCTCTTTCATTCCTTAAATTTTTCAGAGCTATTTGCCACTAGCAGAAATGTAGATGTTACCTTTCCAGTATCTGACACAATGTGATCTAACTTCATCAGGTAATTTTCTTTAGAAAACTGTGACCCATGGGTACAATGGATCCTGAAACACAGAGTAAATTAGACATTGTCATCAGTATTTGTGGCCTGCCTAAAGTTCTTGCTAGGTTACCCCTTTGACTGACTGCCTCTTGCTTTGAGCATTCAGAATACTGTCTGTTTTACAGGTAGCATTTTAGTTGTGTTGTCCAGGAATTCTATTCTTAGACTATTTATTTACTAAAATATGAAGCCAACCTTACTGAAGCAGAGTGTCCAGGATGTCACAGGACTGGCACAGGGACTTGAGGCTTGGGGAAATGCGAGCTTACTGCTCCACTGCTTACATGTTTGCATTTTTAATATAAAAACACCATAAAAATGTCAGTCAAAACTGGTGTTATTTTTCACTGACTCACTTAACAATTTCTGGGTTTTTCTGGTGATATTTCAATGGTTTTTTATTCTGGAAAGGTTGCAACCTTTCATAATTCAGTACTGTAGCATCTGATTTGCTCATGCTGAGAGGTGTTTTGCTCTGTTCTGGCCTCAACAGTGTCCCATAAAATGGAATTTACCATGTATCTTACACATGATCTCTCTGTCAATATGGAAAGCTGTACTACCTACTTAGCTCTAGATATCAATGTCTGTCAGCAAAATAGTATTTTTTTAAAAATGATGTTTCCATCCCTTGCAGCCGTTGACACATTTAATAAGAGCATTATTCAGTGTTTCTTCCTATGCAGTTTTGTCCCTTTTCTGAGGTTGCATCCAGAGATTCCAGCGCTCCATCCTGCTGCACTGTTTGCTCCATAGTCTCCCCTTGGTGCATGTAGCTGCCATGAATTTGAATGATAGTTTCCCACAGCTGTGGATGTGTTCTTGGGCTCACACAATTCTGACCCCGACCCAGCAATATAACTACTGCTGTGTCTGCTTGCCAAAAGCAGTGCTCTTTAATTTTATACACTGTTATATCCTGTGCATTCAGTAGAGCCGAGAAATTGTTACCAGCTGCTATTGAAATCAGATCCAATACCTAAAGCAAGATTATAGCACTGAATTCCAAGCTAGAGGGAGTGTTTAGTGAAGGAGAAAAGAAACAAACTGTATTTACTATTTTTCCAATTCATTTCCTGCTGTTTCTTTTCTTCATTCTCCTCTTTCTCTCTTTCTCTAAGCTATTAATTGTAATAATTTTAAGAACTGGAAATCAGATCTTACCTTAATTTAAATCATATGTAAAAACTACTGCCTCGTTTTTCTGTATGGGATGCACCCCTCTATGGATTGAATGGTGTCACTCATAGTTAAGCTTTTGACTTTAAAAGTTCTGGATGCACTTAGCTTACCAGAGTTGATCAGGAACTCTAGTTTCCTACATAATATATATATGTGTATTCAGATAACTTTTATAATTTTAATAAAATTTTATCCCCCACCAAACCCCAGATCTTGGGAACCTTTAGGAGCATTTAGGAGAACATTGACAGAACATTGTTACTGGATAATCTGGTCACTGTGAGCATTATAGCAAAAGTGGAAATTTGCAAGAAAAGGAAAGTGAAAAATGTTAGATGGTGCCTTGTATATTGTGTATAAATGGGCTGATAATGTTTCTGAAAAATAACCAACAGTCATTATTTTGAAGATGGGAAGTGACACCTTAGGAAATCTGAGGTTGTTGAAGCTGAAAGTTGGCTTGATATATATTTGTTGTAGTGTATAGATTGCAAATCCTATACAGTGTGGAGCAGCTTTGAAAGGGTGATCAACAAAGGACATATTCTTTTTTTTTTTTTTAATGGGTTCCTTAACTACTTCCTTTTTAACTGAAGAGTTTTTTGATAATATTTATAAATAAGATAAAGCAAGATCTGACTGTGACAACTACTTTACTCTGTTGGCTACTGTTTTTTCTGAAATGAGGCTTTCTGATTACTCTGGGGACTAGAAGAGTTTGGTGCTCAAAAAAAAAAAAACTCAACAACAACAACAACAAAAAAAACCCTAAAAAAACTTTGTTTTTTATTTTCCTGAAGAACATGAAGATATTGTTATTCTTTCCAAAATGGAAGTACTATCATGTAGAGCTCAGATTTTTGCAGTAGTTTTCAGTAAGTGTTTAACTGCAGAAACACCCACTCAAATATTTGTGGCTCTGATCCATCCATGATTTATTTGTGTACTCATTTTGCTTTTGTGTGACTCACTCCATTACTTTGCATGATTTTGTGCACAGAAAATATTATTATTGATGCTGGCAAGGCATGTCCACAGGTAGATTTAACTGTCTGACTTTAGCTGCTCAAAGTAAAAATTGGTTACTCTTCCTACTCTGATTCATTAAATGACATCTTTCTAGGTAGGTGTGAATAATTCTTCTCCGTTAACACTTCAGCAAAGATATTTTCTAAATACTGGAGGGTTTGTTGGGTTTCTTTTTGTTTGGTTTGATTTGGTTTTAATATGAAAAAGTCAGAAAATAGTTTTCTTTATAAAGGATTTCTCTTTGTTTGGGATTCTCTTTTTATTCTCAGAGCTCAGTAACAGTCACAGTTTTGAATTTTCCAGTATTGCCAAAGCATGACACTTAACAGGACTTATCAGAGTTTAGAAACTCCATCTCCACATTTACAAAAAAGGCAGTTTGGGTCTATGTTATGGCATGGTATAAAGTAGTCTATATGCATCGATTGGGAATGTCATCCTTACTTTTTGAGCTTCCCTGTAGAGATGACAGCCATTGAAAGTCACAAGAGATGACAGAGATATATGTGACAAATGTTCTATACTAAATAAAAGATATTTTTGGTTTTCTTTTCTCCACATATTAATGTAGATACTCTGTTCTGAGAGGAATTTCTTGAACTTAACAGGATCATAGAATAAGCTTCAAAAGGCTCCTAGCTTAGTAGCCAGATGGAAACCTTTGCTTTGTAGGTCTTTTTTAACAAGGAAACCAGTTATATGACTAGACCTGTGTCACATAATGATATATAGAAAAACCTTAAACTGATTTTCTTCTGATTTGTGACTGTTAACTTGTGAACAACTCCACTGACCTCATGTTGATCTGGTGCATGCAAGAGAGGAGTCAGGGTTAGGGAAGGAATATCTGCTCTACTGGTTTGAGAATGCTCCTGTTAACAAATATTTATATGAGTTTTATCTTGAGACTACCCTGAATTGGATAGTTTCCCTTGCAGGGGAGTAAAATTGCTGCTTATCATCTGCTACCAAAAGTCTTAATGGTTGAATATTTCTTTACAGAAATACAGGTGTCAGAAAGCAAATTGGAACTCTTACTGTTCTGGACCCCACATTTACAAACCACTCTGTATAACCATAGGGACATACAGGCTTGCGTAAACATTTGTTTATCCCGTGCACATCATGTTTTATCCTTAGCAGTGCAAACACAGAGAGATGTACCCAAGAATCAGAGTCCTCCTGAGAGGGGAATTGACTGCGCTGAAGATATTTGTCACTTCTTTCTAGGTGCCTGGTATATGCTGTATATAATGTCTGTACATTCTTTTTACTGGATATCCAATATGCAAAATAACAAGAAAAATCTCTTAAGGGCCAGTACACAGAACTGGTGAGCTAAAACACATAACCCAATTATAGGGAATTAAGATGTTTGTAAATGTAGCCTCTAATGTTTTTCTTTAGTTACATGGGATCATAAGGACCAATGCTGAACCCCAGGGTGTCCTGAATTTCTTTTGACAGAAGTGTTTTCTTTCTGTTTTGACCTTCAAGTGAAATTAAAGCTTTTGGGAACAATGGACTAAATGGAATGGACAGAGCCATTGGGTCCAGTTTTGTGTATTATTTCATTCTTACATTGAGGAAGGCTTATCAAACTGAGATATTCCAGGGGGAAAAAAAAAATCAAAATCAACATATGGACATCTTGATTGGAAAATTTCTGGCCAGCACTATTTCAGAAGGTTATTTGTTTGTTATCATGGGTTGCCAAACTGCTTCTCACATTCATAACGCAGCCATTTGATTCCAGCTGTAAAACAGCAACCAGAAATTAAGAAAACTAAATGTTTTGCATGAGTCCTGAAGTTCATTTACTGCCTATCCTCGTCTGGCTTGCTGTAGGCAATATTATTATTTCTACTGTCCTATGGGAGAACACAAGACCTGTGATAACCTTCAGTGTGGCTAGAAAGGAAAGTGAAATGAGGTTATTTGCCAGCTTTGCTGTCATTCATTTGCTACTGTCTGTGTTCCCTGTCAAATCCTCTGTGTCATGCAGATATTTGTCCAGGATGTGATTTTCTAAAAGAGTAACTAAGTCTTTGCTCTCTTCAATGGCTCATAATTTATCATTGTCAAAAATATGCAAGCGTTTCTTTTTGTTAGATGAGTGAGAACAGAATATAAATGCAAGTATATGAGTGACACTTTCAGCACTGATGCCTATGGTGGCAATCAATCACAAGAGGTTCAGCAAAGCAAGGTTACTGAAATGATGTGCTGCAAAACAAGCAATACTGAAGTAGGTTTGGGTAACTGGGACTTTTATTAGTGGTATCACTGTGATGCTCAAACAGTGCATTACTCACCTTACATGTTCCGTGATAGGAATGATTCTGGGAATGTGCCTGTGCTTTTCAGGGACATATACAACACAGGAGTTAAAGGAGATTTATGCACTGATTGTACAAGTTAAGTTTTGAAATTGATGAAATTGAAGAAAAAGGATTTGGAAAACATTCCATAACTGGTAGCAGACTGCTTTCAAGGATGATTGTAAGGGAACTACTTTCCCAGTAGCTGTAAAATGGGAAAATACTAGAGAAAGAATAATTTTTTTTCCCCTGAAAACTTTTTCATGTTCTGAATGTTTATATGTAAAGCAAAGGCATGTAACTCACCCTCTAAATACCACTGGGGCACTGTGGCTTCCTGAGGGAAAGTAGTTGCAAGAGAAAAAGAGGTATATTTTTAAGCTGGTCACAGCTTGACGTTTTTCAGTCCAAAATTTTCCCCTGTCCTTCATAACTAGGAGGGATGTGAGCTGTGTTCTGATTGCAAGGGGGTCAGACCAGCTGAAGTGTAACTGCATTGCTTCAAAAGCAATGGGGAACACTGACATGTGCTTGCAGAAAGGTCACACTACTGGAAAAAAAAGCAACGCATTTCTGTGTAAATGGGAGGGATTTATCTTGCACCCTAATTATGGATGGGAGGAGATTTGCTGAGGATGCAAGGGAACACAAAACAGGAGCTTGAGTGTGCAGCAGTCACACTCTGAAGGGAGCTTCTTTTGTAAGCAGAAGGCTTGTGATGTACACCGTGATGATACAGTCATCATGCTGATTCCAAGGTGATTACCTACATACCTTCAGTATTTAAAGGTAGTTTTACTCTATGTTAAAGTGGAAAAAAGGTGAAGCTAAGGAAATCCATGCATATACTATTGAGTTTGTATTCTGAAAAGAATATAAAATACATGTTACACAGTCTTTAAAAACTCTCAGAATTTAAAAAGAATGTATTATTGAGTCAGATAACCTTTGTTCCCATATCACAAAGGATGCTCCAAAACCAGAGCATTATTGCATGAAATAGCCCTTGTTGATAAGCAAACAGGATTCTCCCTTACAGCAGAAAGCAAGAATTATGGTCTGTATAAGAATATGATCTCCAAATTACAGGAAATCTGAGTGTTTTTCAGAATATTGTGCAAAGGAGACTGAACTAAGAGACCCCCAACCAAAATGTCCAGACTGCCCACTTTACTTCATAATTAGTTTGTTGTGGCATGTTACAGAATGCTCATTGCTTTTGAGACCGACAGATTCAATGCATCATTGTGTTATTTTGTGTGAATGAGTCACCCTGGGCTTCTTTTCAACACGTTCTGGTTTCCAGTGAGTCAATGTCAATGAGCTCGTCCCTCTCTGCTTTTCTCTGTGCTATTTTGTACAGCACCGTGGAACCATAAGCCATGCAAGGGTGGTTACCATGACACATGGGGATGGTAGCTCAGACTTGTTGCTTTTTCCACGCACTCACACTGCACCTCCTAATTTTTTTTCACTCCCTCCATGACTCAAGAATGAGTTGTTCTCTTTCAGTAGGTGAACCTCTTTTTATTATCTGCATTTCTTTCTAGTTCAAGGAGGATAATGTCAGAAAGAAGGACTGCATCTTACCTGTTCAGCTTGTCTTTCATTCTCTTTCATTCTGTAAATGGCCTTGTAATCCTTGCAGTGGTAGATATTTGTTGAATATAAAATTATTACTATCACTGAATACGTTCTCAGCAAAGCTTATACTCCAATTAGAACAAAAAAGATACCATCTGAATTTCCAATATTCAGAGTAGTTGATTAGTTTTCTGTTACTACCCAGGCTTTTCCTCTGACTTTGCTTTATACTGCTTACTTTATTTTGAAAGAATGATCACTTTTTCATCTTTTTATCCTGAAACAGTCAGTGTAGATTGTTGGTGTAAAAATCAGCAAGAACCATTAATTCACATCACCAAGTCCATTAGTTCATAAAATAACTGCAACATAGGAGCCAGGTCCTAGAATGAGACAATATATCTGCAAGGCTTTACTCTGTTTTAAGAAATGTATTTATATTAGTTTGGGTTTGGTCCTTTATGGAGCTATGGTGAGTCAATGAGCTCACAGTAGAGCATGAAACCAGAGCAAGAAAGGCAGAGAAATTAATAAGGTAGATAAATATGTATATCTTATTGGCATTTGCTATTCACAAAATTTACAATGCTATTTCATTTACATGAGAGCTATGAATATCTAGAATAAGTGCATTTAAAATATTTCACTTTATAATGACTGTCACTATGATGAACACTTAGCTTTCAAAGCTAATCTTTGCTTTTGCATAGAGGGCAAAAATATTATTCATTGTTGTGAAGGACACACGAGGTCATTGACATGAAAGAAGGCTCTGATGAGATCCTGCCTGCCATTCATGCCAAAAATATAGTAGACATAATTGTATTTCTCTAGGTACTAATCTGCAGACATTATTGGAGGAACAGGAGAGTTACATTTTGCTTTAACAGATAACACAATGGTCACCATACATTTCGCACAGCAAATTCAACATGTGACTTTTCACCATTTTTTTCATATATATATATATATGTGAATAATGATGGAGTACAGAGAAGTGTCAAGCATATAGGTTCTGATCTCAGTCGAATGATATAAAACAGAGAATATGTGAGTAAGGAAACACTAGAATTGTATTTATTTTCTTCTTTACTAATTATTTGTAAACATATTTTAAAAAAACAATTCATTAATTTTTTTTTCCAAGTCATAATACTGAAAGAGTAGATTTTCCCTGTAGGGCACTTACATACGATTCAGTATTTACATTTGCTATTAATGCAGTTCTCTATAAAGATAGCATTATGTTTGTTCTGTCCACTGAAAAATAGAAAATAGAAAAATGTAGGCTAATATTATCAGAGAACATCCACACTACAGTATCAAGAAAATTAAGTGGGAGGTTCCTCAGAACACATAAGCCAAATATGTCATGTGGCAGCAATGGAAATAAAATGACAAGCAATATATTATCTGGGAGAATCCACATTAGCACATACAGTTAATCAAGTGTAGGATGAAACTAATGAAGGGGTATAGTATAATAAAGTACAAAAGCTATTCATGTATCCTGAGACAGTCTGTCTATATTTTGAGGCTGTCCTCCCCAAATGTTGCCAGGTGTAATGGAGTATAAATAATTGGCTTAGAGTGCTTTGGCAGGGGAAGCACAGATGAAACCTGAAACAGTAGTATGCTTGTTAACAGATTTCATCCCTGCCACAGGCATCATGGAGTCTTTTTTCATTGTGTTACAGATATAGACATATATCTGTGCTGCTTAACTTGTCTGTCCTGGCCAAGGGCTAACTATCGACTTCCTGCTCCACTGCGTGGTGTGGGAGCAGGGATAAAGGGGACAGGGAAGCAAACGAGAGGACAGACTACTTTGTAAGTGACCATCAAGTGAAAGAGCATTGTGATACAGGAGTTCTGGAGGTATATATTGACCTCTGGTTAATGGGCCAGTGGATATCTGGATTATTGCATTACAAAAATTATAAATGAGAGGAAATCCAGCAGTAGCTACAGTAGATTTTGGAATAGGTTGGAGTGGCTGGGATAGCTACTACACTTCACAGATTAACTGTCTCAGGCTTTGCTCTTGGACTCAGTTCACAAAATCCCCACACTGACTAGTCCCTAGCCCTGGTAAAAAACATTCTCTATTCAACCTGGAACTGAGACAAACTCCTCATTTCTAGTAAGGATGATGACATCTAGTCCCCAGATGTCATTATGAAAATTATAGGATATTTTTTACGCTCCAGATCCTTTCAGATACTGGATATTTTAGATGAGAGTAAATATTCATTAGCAAAAACAAAACCAAAAAATCAATGGTTTAAATACCTGATGTATGCAATAGTATAAACATTTCTCATTTTATTACCCTGCCTAATAAACTGAATACAGAGCATATCACCTTATTTTTGCTTTGTTTTGACCTTCAGTATATGTATGAACTTCTGACATTTTCAGAGAAAGCGTGAAAATTTCTTTTAGATCTACAGAATGGGAAATTAATGTCTAAAATATTTCCTAGAAGAACTATTAGAAATAAATCAACAGATATTTACTTTGAATGTTCTGAAATTAAAAAAAGGAGAGAGAGGCATTTAATATTTACGTATTTTTACTTCTAAATATGTCTTGCAATAATTCCATGCTGGTTTTAGCTGCTGATACAATTGGTAGTATAGAAAGAATAAAAAGTTATATTGTATTTACAATATAATTTTTGAATGGAATTCATTGCAATGCATTATGATTGAGACCAAGCTTGTTGAAAGTTTAATAAAAGAAATGGGAGTTTCCATGTACAAGGTGATTTTCCAGAGTTGCAGTTATGGCTTAACAAAACAAATAAACAAAAAAAAAAGGGAAACACCACTCCTGCTCTCCCAAAACAGGTATAATGATATAAATTATCAATTCTCAAAGTAATTAGGATTTTAAGCCCTTTTCTTTGAAGCACCTGAGGATATGGGTGACTCTCTCTGACGGAATAGCTCATTGAAACTAAGTATAGACATAATGCTCCTCAGAATTTTAGCCATGAAATCTCAATAATATAAGAGATAAGGTGCTTTACAAAAAAAAAAAGATTAGGAAAGAACATATATATATATATAAGGAATCTTCCAAATGTTAACTCAAAATCTGTTTCTGAATTTTGAGTTTGATCTAGAAAAGGGGTCTTTTACCATCTGAAGAAGAATTACATCAGGCAAACTAAGGCCAGACTTTATAATCCAGAATCCATCACTGAAATGGAAATTCTGGAGCTATGTAGGATTGATTTTTGCTCAATCTCTTGGGTTTAAAGTAGTCTGAAGATGAGCTAGACCCTGACCTGAGAGTACATGCAAGAAATCAGCTGTATTTGCTGAAGCTTGTTTTCTAGATAAAAATTCAAATCCAGCACATTGGTTCAGAAAATATTTTTGTAGAGTTAGACACTCAATTTACAAAACCTGCATTTTTACCTTAATGTGCAGTATTTCCATCTTCATCACTGTAATTCTCCTGCATGGATTATCTGCCTTTGTGTGGTCTTGGTCTTTCTATGGATATGGGTTTCAGGCTTTCTAATCAGCTCGCATCTATGAAGGTATTTTGCTGTTAAAATAGATTGATTTTGTTCATTTTTCTAGAAGACCTTGGAGAATAATGCAGTTGGTCGTGTGAGACAGATTTTTTTTTCTTTTTCTTTTTTTTTTTTTGACTCAGAAGTGATTGTTTTATTTTCAGGCACGTTGTGAACACAGAGTTCAGTTCAGTCATTCCTAGGAGAGAGCAGGTTGTTCAGTCTGAGGATAGGTCACACCCTGACAGATAAATCTCATGCAGAGAATTAATGTGCCCCTAGCTTGATAATATACACCTTCGATCTGCCAATCTCTTTTGGATATGGTGAATAGGTAGAAACTTAAATTCTCAGTCTTATTTCAGTTTGCTTTGTTAGGGAGTTACTGGAACTCCCTATGGGAGAAATAAGTTCTGTCATCTTGAGGACTAAAAGACATTAATAATCTCTTAGCCTCCTGAAAACAAGTAAAAAGTCTGAGAGTGTAGTTTCAAATGAAGAACCCAATGGTTACCTAAATATCACAATGGTGTGTATCATGTTGTGAACCTCAAATCTCAAAGTTACGATTGGCTTAAAAAATATAAAGAAAATCATATCACCTTTGGGCTTTTAATTTTTTTTCTATAAGTGTCTAAGTCTTAATACTGCACTTTGTTAACATTTTTGAGGCTTTTCTCCACACTCATAACAGCTAGAAATACACATTTTTCTCTCAATTTGCTCCAGAAGCAAATTACAAGAAAAGCAGGGTAAGTCTCAAACTGGTATGACAGAGACAAATAAAAAACTTAGTTATAAAGGCAAAAGAATGTCTTACATGAACCAAAAGCTACTAAAAGAATCAAATACAGTACATAGATACTCTGGAGTACTTGGAGTATAGATGTATGTTCACCAGCTTTTGAGACTTACAGCTCAGTGAAATATAGAACAGTTAACAAATTTTCACTAAATGCCTTGCAACTAGACATTCAAGGAAAAGTTTATCCATCCCTTATCCATCTTAGAAGGCTTGCTAGGTTGTACAGCAGGGAAAGAATAGCAAACAGTTGTCTCCTTTTTATGTAAAAGGAAGGGAGGGAGCAATTGTAGCCTGCCATCCACATCTCCTTTGCTACCTGTGTGTCCGGATTACAGAGTAGAGATGTAGAAACATATTATTTAAATCAGTGGTGCTATGTAAGCCATGCAACAGTGGGGTTAGATCCCGCTGCTTGCTCTAGGAAGATTGTAAATGCAAGCAGGCTTGTTTCAACTACCTGGTTTGGTTATTGATTTTTTTCCAATTATAAAGCAGGCTCGTATATGTCACAGGAAAAGTGGAAGGCCTTCTTTTTGCCTCCAGCTCCGTCCCTTTGTCTTTTTACACAGTCTCCAACATGCACAAGACTAATATGTAGGAGCTACTTCATAAATTTATAATCACTGTCATTCTTTCCTAGAAAGGAAGTACCAGGAAAAGAATAAAAAGAAAGTCTACACAAAACCAACTACCAACTTCTGACAATAATAAAAATTAGATCAGAAAGTCACGAAGTCATGCCTTTTTTTGTTTGTTTTTAACTTAAGAACTTTATGTAAGTTTAGCCAAGCTATCTAGGTTTCACACCACAAGTTCAAACAATAATTAAAAATAAACAAAACCCTCAAAAACTCAAACAAACAAAAAACCCCACACAAACCAAACCAAACCAAAACCCACAGAAAAAGCAGGCTTGAAGCTGTTTTGCAGAAGTGAATTTCAGAATTGTTAAGTAGGTTTTGTTTAGGATTCCTTTAAAGCTTGTCATTCGACTGATATCTTACAAACTATTTTGTCAATATAGTCTGAATTTGGCAGTTTTGACTAATTGTACAGACTTTCACTGTGAAAAACTATGAACCCTAATTTAAGTTAATCACATATTGATGTACAAGTCAATGTGTATCATGCTATGCTGTATACCAATGATTCTGTGACTTGATTCAAGTTAATTCTGTGTCTATTTTTATCTCAGTTCATTGAAGGATGTGCTCTACTTCATGGTGTATTTTGTAGTGCTTTCTAGTTTTGATTCTTTGTGATATGCAGACAAGACAGCAAAACAGCAACAGAACACAGGGTAGAGGTCTTTTGCTTTAATCTTTTCTTAAGGAAGAAAAAGAGCAACCACCAACATATGACTGTTTAGATATAGAAAGATTTCCCAAGTAATGAAGGGGATACAAATTATAAGATTTTCCCAGTAGAACAAGTTAATCATACCATGATTAATATACACACACGAAGAGTCAGCTCCTGACATGTCAACCATCAAATAAGGTGGGTTCTCTTCAGGGGAGAAACCCTTTTTTCTTTGGGGGGAGATCGAGTGTTCATGCTGAAGCATGATGATATGAACCACAGGTACTGCTCAAGAGGCAGGATAATGCATCACTCCTTCCAGTTTCAGCTTCACAAGAAGCCAGTGTTATTTAATTACTATGGTAGTTAGGGGATAAATTGGCAGGAACTCCAATCCATTCTACTTCATGTACCAACACTGCAGCGGGGTCTGAGCTTGGGCAAATCTTTGAATCACTTATACCTCAGTTTTTCCTCTGTAAATCAAGTAAAATACAATTTTCTATTTTGAAGAGGGGAAAAAAGGATATTAATCAGATAACTTACTTAGAGGAGGTTGAAAATATCCAGTAGTCTGTATTAGACTATGATGGGAATATTCTTGCCCTGGAGCCAGTCACAGTTACACTGGGGGTTGTTCATCATTCTCCTGCATACCCAATATTCTTTGTGAGAAGATGCTTGTGAATTCTTACATGAAATAAAATAAAATAAACCAACCAGAATTCTACATGAATGGTATCGATAGATAATTACTTTATCTAATAAAATTATATAGATATCAAATGAATAACATGTATTTTTGTGCTTGAACTTGTACATGTGTGGGCACATATACGAGTGTCTATGTTTAGCTATACTAGATTTGTATACATATATATATATATGTATGTATACCCTGCTCTAGAAAGGTATCAAGGGTATATTTTCCCTCTGATTGCAAGAAATACTTAGAATACTAATAAATTTATAGGTAAGGATATCCTAGTTAATGTCTAAACAGCCTGAAATTCCAGATAATACAACGAGGTCATGTGCTTTTTAATCTAGCACTAGGAATTGATTCAAAGTGATAATTTTCACTGGTGTTTTGAAGAGCTACAGAACTTTTTTCTCACTTTTTATGAGAAGTATCCTCTGGATATCCTAGTAACAAATATTTTGGTAGAAATAAATAAGAGAAGGAAATATCTGTCAGCCATCTCATGTGAAATACAAGAAGACAGTTGTTTATATTTTGAGTGGAAATATTAATAAAAGATATCATACTGTCCCCTGGCATCCTTCCAGGCATGTAATTATCATCAGAGTCAGTGATGGAGAGGTATGTTAGGTTATGTCTGACTGGGCTAAAATACCATAACAATTTATTGCACTACACCATGCAAGAAAAACAATGAGAAGTATGATACTTGCAAGTCTGCAAGGCACTTAATGAAAATGATAGCATATGTTTTGAGAGTATGTTTTGATAGCATGTTTTGATAGCTAGAAAATATGTATCAGTCTTTAAAAAGCAACTTCACTGAAAGCCTCTAAACTGTGATTTTCCACACTTCATTAACAAATCATACAACAGATATGAGAAATCTCTCCTTAGTTTTTCAGTTTGAAACTAATTGTCGCTGGCTCAGTACTAACCATCCAGTTGTGATGTTTAAATTCCTGTGCCTGTGAACTCCTCATGCACTAGATGACAGGTTACATAAGGAACTAGATCCTTGTCTACCATAAATCAGTGTAACCAAAGTAGATCTGTCTTCATCTCAGTTGGTGACCTGAATTAGTGCATTCATGCTACATGTGAGAGACTTGCATTTCCTTTTATCCATGTGGCAGGAAAGGCTAGATAGTACTTTGGGAGAGGTGTGGTGAGGTGGAAACGTGCTGAGAACCTCCAACCATTTCATTAAGTCACCGCAGTCACAATGTCCACCAGTCCTGCATAGTCAAAGCCATTTTCTCACTTCCATTATTCACTTGATGTCTATAAGCTGATTTTATGAAAACGTGAATTTCTAAAGCCTGCTTGTTTTAGCCATTTTCCAATAGTGACATAAAGTAATATTAAACAAAATGCTTCAAGTACAACAGAGCCCAGCAAACTGTTCCCATTTCCCCTTCAGGTAAAAACACTGATGCAGTTGCTAACTCACATACATTGAATACATTTATTATGGTGGGCACTCAACACAATTAATCTTAACTTTTGAACTGCTAAATACACATCCAGATTATGCAATGTTGGGAAACAGCTATGAGGAGCAGTAGCTACATGCAGTAGCTTGCATGAGAGATTTGTATGCTTTTATGGAGTTATTGCCAGTACTTCAGCCTCTGCTTTCAAGAGCAGCAGTTTCTATGTCAGATATTTTCTTTAAAAATAGTTCTGATACAATAAGGATGAATTTCTGCAGTTCCAGCCTGTAATTTAAGGTGTAGAGTATAACACAAAAGGAAGTAAACCCATCCTGCAAATGCGAGAGAGAAGAAGGAGTTGAGGCTGCACAGAGAATTAGCACTGCCTTACGGTCACTTTACTGCTGAACAATTCCAGTTTGCTGGTACCTGCACTTCTCCAACTCCTTTTCTAGAAGCGACATACCAAAAATTTGTAATGCTGTCAGCCACTTATGTTTATAGGGCAGAATTCCTGCAAACATCTTGGAGCACTTTACAGGCATTAAAATCAAATTAAAATACTGTCTCAATAAATGAAAGGATGTGCATAGTAATTCTCATCTGAATATTAACCCACTATAAGTACTGGCTTCTTTCTAGAAAATTCTAGTAAAGAAAACAACTGTGTACCAATATATTCTCTCTTTGAACTGTTCTGTAAAGAGCAGCATCCTCAGACTGGATTCTGCACCAGCACTCATAACTATGTAAAATTATCACAGTCAATAGAGCTACTCAGGTACTCAGAGTTATGTTTAAACTTTAGTTAATGTCTCAGATGGGCTTTACTGCAGCAAAGATGCTCCTGAAATAATGTGAACAAAATCTAGATCATTTATCCACTATTCACAGAACACAACTTTATTAATGATTGCTTACTGTGCATTGCATATGGTAAGAAACCATCCCCAAATATCTTTTTTTATCTTTTCTCCATCCTAAGGCATTTGTTGCATTTGTTGCCTGGCAATAGTAAATCACATCAGAGCCATGAGTCCCTTTATTTTCTTTGATCTGGTTCACCACTGTCACACAGAATGTGCTGTAGTACTCACCTGAGGCAACTCAGGAATCCAGCTAGTCCAGTTGGTTGTGGTCCATGTGGCCATTTCTTTTTTTAATGTAATATCTCATTCTTGGATATTTTTAAATAATGTTGGTTGTCAGTCTGCTTCTTATTTGGTGGTGACAGCCTATGAAAACTAGAAAGCAACAGCTAACAGTTTCCAATTCTCATCAGTAAAAACATCAATCATTTTGCAAAATACTATTTTTCATAGTTGTTGAGCTGTTCTGCAAGCAAGCAGGTGACATTTGGCTGTGCCTGGCTGCATTTAGGAAGCCTTTGTGTTCTCTAAGCTGTTCTCCTTTATTTACTATTTGCATTATGCATTAAATTATTGGCATGCATTCATCCATGACCTCTGGTAGATTGACTGAGGGGTTTTTTCTCTCCATTTCTCTGCAACTCTATACTAAAACAGTTTTTGAGCAAAAATCAATCAAATAAGGAACGTATTTTTCAGTGGATCTCTGTTGATACCTGTGGGTGAGAAAATTTGCAAAGCAGTGATTATGTGTGCTCACCTAATTTTTATTTCTTGAGATTCATGAGCTAAAGAGAAGATTCACACTATCAAATTTAAAAAAAATACTTAAGGCTTACGAGATTAACTATTTTAGTGGGTTTTGCTTTAAAGTCCAAAGTCTATTCCTTTCCCTGTAATCTCCTCCCTATTCACAGTTCTTATAAAACAAAACGAAAACCAGCAGCTAAGAATCAGTAAAAAAAAAAAAAAAAGTAACAGTTGCAATTAAAAAAGCATTATGAATCTTGCCAGCAAAGGAATGAAATTACAGATTCAGCATGAATCAATCATCTGAGTAGAAACTGATAGCATTCTGAGGATAAATAACATGGCTGTGTGGCTTATTGCTGTGTGTTTATTTTCTTTGCAAAGCTTCTTCTTGAGCTCTCCTTACAGAAACATCATCTGTGGTTTAACTGGGATTCTTTTCAACCATGAAGTAGCTTTGGGTTAGGTGAGATTCTGTGGCATTACAGTGTTTTGGCTATGAAACCCTAAACAGTGGAGTAGGGAAGAATGAACCAGTCCTTTAGGGCCCATTAGCAGTGTAAAACAATATTCTCACGCTATAGGAGATTAGAGCTAATACTTCGTAATTAATGGAAGGTAATGTAGTTCCCTGGGGGCCTCCTATCTGTAATTGATACAGAGTGCTTGGATTGAGTTTTCTCCCTCTATTCCATATTCAGATTTCAGGAGCACATTTGGTATTGTGATATTATCTCCTCTGTAATTCCCTCATAGTCAACAGTCTGCATGTGCAGAATAACATGTCCTGCTTCTAACAGACCTATTTTCATGAGTTTTGAAATGTTTTTGATTTTGGTTGAACCAGGGGATATTTTAAACTTAGAAAGAAGTGATATTTGGCACGTTTCAGAAAAATTTTTAGGAGACTGAAATATTTTCAAGGCTAAAACACAGTATATTAGTTGTTTTACATCAAAGCAGAACTTGGGCATAAAGAAATTGCTAGTAACAATAGCTAACAATCTGTGATGATGAAGAAGAAAGGGAGAACGATCACTTTGTGTCACTCCAGCTGTCTGCATTTCAGGTCAAGTATGTACCTACCATATTCTGAATGTTAATGAAGCTTGGTTTTTTTGGTTACTCACACTAACAAAAAGTGAATCCACCTCTACTGAATGCTGCCATGAGATTGCAGATTACTGGAAGAGTTCTATGAGGTGAGATTTTATCCATTTTCTGATAGGAAATCAAGCACTTAACATTTCTTGCTGTTTTGAGACTGTGAAAATCTTGTGACAATTTTTAGTTCAAATACAAACTGGGACAAACAGAATGGCCACTACAACATTTTATGTCAATACACAATGGGTTTTGTAATGTCAGACTGGTTCTACCTTGTTTAGAACAGAGGGAAAGTTTGTCCAAATAAACTCAAAATTTCTGCCTGAAGTGATGCATGCCAAATATAGCAGAGTTTGCCAGTTGCTAAGAGCGGGATGCAGCCTTGTCTATGAGCTAAGTACAAATACATAATAGAAATACATATTGGAAAGTGTTTCAGTTTATTTTTTCCCATTTTTCTGATGTTTATATTTTCTCCCCTCTCTCATCCTTTCCCTGCTTTTTAGTTTTTATTCTTCAGATCTTAAAATAATTGCCATCTTCTTTCTATCCAAATCAGCATCTTCTAACTGCTTGTCTCATCAGTTGAACTAAGATTGTCTAGAGCTATTTGATTTTCTCTATGCTGCTTGTTTGAGACCAACCCACTTCTCTGACTGCTTTTTCAACGGAATCCTTCTGTTCCACTTTTATATCACAGCTTTTAAAATTCTTAAAATTCTGTTTCAAAGGAGACAGCAGCCTTAGAATTCATATTATCCCTTCCTCTTAAAATAAGCCATTGAGGAAATCAAAGGAGGACATTGATAATCCAGTTAAAAGATCAGAGGGAGAAAAAATATTCTAACCATCTAATTCACTGCTTTCTGCTGAGAGAGAAAGATGAAAACTCACTGATGTTTCTGGGCTAAGTCTGTCTCTTTGCTTGATTCTTGCATGCTTTGGGTCACGCTGATGATTAGCATGCAGGAGAAGTGAGGGGAAAAATCAGAGCAAATATTCATAATTGCCTTTTGGATCCCTTCTTTCAGTCTGGCCTACTAGGCCATAGGACAAGATGTGCAGAATGCTGTCCAATTAATAGTGAACTGGATGAAACCCAGAACAAACCCCACTAGGAACAGGAGTGCAGTGCATCGTTCTGCCCCTATGGACAGTTGAGGTCACCAGTGATGCTGACAATACAGAGGCTCTGAGAGCTGAAACACAGATTTAGAATAGAAATGACTGAAAGTGACCCAGGAGGATTCATTCCTCACCACACATCTTTCAATATCAATGTTTTGCTGTTTATCTTTAGGCAGTGAAAAGGGGAGATAACACCTATTCTCTAATGATTCCCATGTTTTGCCCTTTTTCTTATAAATTTTAACTTTTAAAGTAGTTATATCTCTATTAATGTTTAGAAAAGGAATAAACAAAATATCGATTGATCAAAAGGGCTTTGTCTCTTCTTACAACTGAGGCATTGTTAAGGAAGTGAGGCATGAAACAGGAATTGTCAGCTTTAGTTGCCTGTGAAGGGATAGGATGAATATATTTAAATTTGCATCTAGTCTTGAAACATAAATATAGAACTTCAGGCAATACATGATGGACTTTAGCTGTGTGTTGCCAGTGGCCATGGAAAGAGGTTAAGGGAGCTGATTTTGCTGGTCTTATTCTTGCCTTGAAGGTCTGATACAATATTCCATCTGTCAGGGCTTCGATTTTCTCTTTGGAAATTGACTTTCACAGTGTTATCATTGTAAGTTACAAATGGGGTTTACATAGTTAATGGAAAGCACATTATTCAGGTAGGGCCAGAGGCCCAAAGAACAATCCAGTAATACATTTTGGCAACTGAGAAACTGAGTTAAAAAGTGGATGCTGTAACAAAGATTAAATACAAGTGATGCTCTCTAGCTACGTTTCAGTTCAGTGTAAACTACAGGGACACAATTTGAAGACCACAAGAAGTAGAATGGAGGTGATATGAAGGTGGTCTGTCTGAAGCAAAGGTAGTGAAATCTGTGACTGGACAAAAGGACTTAGTTCTTCTCAAGACCTAGGAATTTATAGAAAGTGAAAATGAGGTAGTCAGCTGTCATAACCAAAACAAAGAAGAAGTTCCTGATCTAACATCAGCAAGGAACAAGACTAGGAAACAATCAACTACACAAGAACGTGGTCTCCCAAATAGCAAAACTGAAGATTCAATCAAATCTCATGTAACTGTGGCTGTAATTACTTGTATTGCCTGCACAATTAATTTAGCATGTGTGGTAGTTATTATTAATACTCACCAGGTGACTGGTGACATTATATGGCACAATATTTCTATTTTGAACTGCTGTAATAAGTCAGATATCTTCCTATGCTGAAGAGATTTCTCTCTGAGCAGTCATTTGTAGAGTTTCAAAGGACACAGTTCAGAAAAAATGCCATACAATGTAGACTGCAACAAAGTCTACAAATGATCTGGCTACATTATCTTCAAAATGAACAACTGAAATTAACTTATTTCAAAAGCTTAACTCATGTGATGCAATTTGCCTGAGTGGTGAAAATTCTAACTTACCTTCTTCTCCTGTAGACTAGAATGCTGTGTGCTTGATGGAGGCTGAGAAAAACCTCACAGAAATACACAGTACTACATATATAATATTCAGTACAACATGAGTTGTTTAAATATTTTTTTTTTTTTAATATAGCACTCCCAAGAAAAAAATCTAATCAAAGCCAGTTGTATTTGCCAGAATAAGGCATCCAGCAGCCCAATCATGAGACATACATAGATCCTGCTCTCCTTTTGTTGGTACTTTGTTTTTTAACATTTTTTAATGTCCATAGAGTCTGATTTAGAGTTCTTGTTAGACACTAAACCAGACACCATCTGAGGCCTCTTAGGGACTTGGAAGAGGGGTGGGGTGCTGGTGATGATGAATCTACAAGAAACAGCTGAGAGTAATGATCAGCCCATTCACTGTGTGCTTTCTGTGAGTCCCCTCACCAGACTGCCTGACAGCTCGAAATTTCTGAAAGCTACAGGATAAAGTTCATCCACTGTCACCAAAGCCTCTCACTGGAGGGCAAGGTGGATCTCAAAGTTCAGTGAGTGATGAGGGGGTACAGATGCAGAGGGGTAGAGGGGACATTTTGCCCTCTCCAACTGCTCTTTCAGCTGCTGCATCTCAGTATCTGCATAGGTCTTGGCATCATGGAAATCCCGTTTCCTTGGTGACCCAGAAGGTATGTGCATTTTTCTGTATGTTCTCAGCATCATGGCAATTTTTATTAATGTGTTATTTTCACTAATAACAGCAAATAAAAGCATGAAATTCAGTATCAAATAGGAGAATTGGTACTAACTTAGGAGTTTTCAGGAAATATTTACGTTTAGCATGTTAGGAGCTTCTACTTTTTTTTAAAACTGAACTTTCTTTACTTAATCTTCAGTTTTGTGGCACACTTGAAGAGGAAGCTGAATGTTAGTACTAACACATGCTTTTTAATTCCAGCTCTATGTAGTTTTGAAATCCATTGGAATCATGTGCAACAAATTATACAAAATATTGTTATCACTGTACTGGGATAGGATTTGGCTAGCCAATTTGGTATTCCATTTATACATGGTATTTGGTTGCTCCTCTACTGTTTAAATAATAAAGGTATGACTATGTAGAAACAGTGTCCATACACATGTATTTTCAAACAGTATTTGTGAGAACATTTCTGTTCAGGCATACCTTAGACACTGTAGCTCCTTACAGATATGATGGAATAAAATTGGTACCTTTTGATACAGTCAAAAACCTTAAGACATCTAGTGGTAGTCAGAGTTATACAGATTTTAACAAGATTAATTATAGAAAAGCAATTTGGAAATTTTGGCTATTTTTACTTGTTCTTTAATTTTGCACCTCTTAGGGGAATTTTAGAGGGCAACGTTGAAAGAAGTACAATGTTCTACTGCCATTTACAAACACTGTCAACTGTCTCACTTCTCTGGGGACTAGGTAGGTGTCCTGCAGGACAAAGCAAGAACAAAGGGGTTTTTTAAAAGAACAGGAACTGGTTGGTATGGTTAGTTACTTACTTAGGAAACAGGACAAGTAAAGGACAGTCATTCTCAACAAACATTACACATTTCTGAAACTTTTGGCAATTACCTTGGGACATCCATTGTAACCTGTTGTCAGATGTCTCCTTAGATCACATTGTTTTACAATCCAATGAGCTAGGACAGATGTAACTCCCTATGACACTTAAAGAAAATGCTAAAAAATGCATCTGCCCAAGGGCTGGACTTTTATAGTTTCTAGAGGAAAACAAAGCAACTTTGAAGAACTTGAGACTTTGGAAAATTAAACAGAAGCTGAGACTAAAAGAATAAAAAAAAAAAAAACCCACAGGGTGCTGCTGATTAGAACTTACTGTGCATACTACAAGAAAAAAATATTAATAAGGTTAGTCAGCAAGATACCCAGAATGTTCAGGAATTATATATGGATGGCTATAATGCATGATCTCCCTGGAACAGAGAGGACTATATAATAGCAGATCTTACATACTAATGATGCTATAGACACAATTTTATTAGATTAGAACAGGTGCCAATGTAGTCAGGTTGATGTCCAGCGCTGGGAAATGCATGCCTCAGAAAAAATGGGAAGCCTTTATAAAGTCTTGAACTGTAGGGCGTTATTATTTGAGACAAATAACACCTCCTGACCTGAGGCAAAATTCATGTTATGACCTAACTCCAAAAGTAAAGCATTTAATAGTTCTGTTTTCTCTAGGAAATACTCAACTGCTGAGTGTCTCATCTTTCCTTTGACCTCTACCAAACCACTTGTCTCAATGATATATTGTGATAGCAAGCTTCACACAAAGTTATGTATCACTGTTTTATTGTGCCTGCCTTAAGTTTGTTTCCTGATATGTCTACAATGTATCACACTTGATTGGAGTTTTTTAAACATTACATTTATTATGTCATAATCAGATTTTGCCTTACATGTCTACTCCTCAAACTGGGGAATACTGGTCAGTGCTGTCACCACTAATATCCTCATTTTGTGGAACATTTTACACGGGCAATATCTGTCAAAGCAGAACAGTTGCAGAATTCTGAGAAAAATTTTCTTGCTCTTTTTCATGGACAAGAGGTCAAATATGAAATCAGAATTCTCTATAAAATTTTCACAGAGAAAATATTGAAAATGTTCAAATTTGCCAAATTAGGCAATATGAATTATAGTGTGCTTTTTCTATATCCAAACTAAAATGGATTAAAAGTTGACTTCAAATCCTTTGACTATCAAATCCTCCATGTGCACTATAGCATATATTTTTATATATGTCAATGAGAATTTTATCTCATTATTTTTAAGGTTATGCTGTGGTTTTACTTTAGCCATATTGACAAAGTAGATGAGGATCTTATTGTATAATTTCATGTTTTAGAGGTACCATGTCTAGTCTAGCAATCAGGACTTTTCCTAGATAGGTGAGTGAAATCGTGCTCTTGGTAGACTATTAATCTCAGCTATTTTAAATGTCTTCCATAACATGTATGGAATCACATTCATTTCTTTCCACAGAAGAAAAAAGCATTGACTAGTTTTACCAGATGCTAAAGTCTTAGAAGCCAGAGTGACAGGGGTGAACCACATTCTTAAATACCAAGAATTTTGTTACAGATGTGATTGTACATCTGTGCACCGCTTTTTGACTAACCCTCCAAAGAGACTTTTCTAACAGGTAAAAAGAGCCAATGTTCTAATGAAATATTAAATTCATTCTGTTGTGATTTGTTTGTCTTGTGAGAAATTAGTTTATGGCCTAAATGACACCTGTAGTCAGCTAAATTTCCCCCATTAGCAGCAAAGTAGGCATTTAATAATAAAAAAGTGAAATGAAAAATCATCCAATCCACGTTAATGTAACATAATCGAGATAATAAATTTCAGCTAACTAACACATTCTGGCCATTGAAGAGCTGTTCTTTAAGGGTAATCAGAACAAAAATCTCTAAGAAAAGCTAATGAAGGGTTATGCATCATAGGACACATTGTTAGTGCAAGAATGCCTGTGCTGTGCAGCATTAAAGGGAACACCCAGCAGACTGTAAAGTGTATTGAGCAGGGTGGTAGCCAAAAAAAAAAAAAAAAAAGAAACACATGGAGAATTCTTTTTGCCTTAAATCCATTCTCTGTCCCACGCTTCCATGGCTCTTGCTGATAGCCTTCTGGTAGTACACTCGGCTAAACCTTTTTCTACAAATGCTTAGTGTATTTCATGTCCTTTGAATGATAGCTAAATGGAATTTTAAAAAAAGGGTCTGCCATTTAAATGAAGTTATGCAAATATTAGGTTAGCTCTAAGCACTTGCCATTACTTTGACAAGGATTAGGGAATCACGGTGTTTATATTTTCTGTGTTAAGTAAGGGCTTTAATTCAGAACATTTAGCCTTTTCTGGGTTTTCAGTAAGAAAAGGCTGCTTTTTTGTCTCATTTTCTGATGTTGTAGTAGTCATATGATTGTAAAGCTAAAAGAAAGCTGTCTGTAGAAATTAGTGTCAGTCTAAATTTGCCGTGTGCCATTCTGAAGTCAGATCTTATTTTATTTCCAAATTTAAGGAGTTTTAATTTATTTCGATCTCATAATGAATTATTAAAGGTTTAAAGTAACTAAACATAAACATTTAAAGGAAAAGTACAGCAAAGAGTGTTTTATATATGTGTGTTGGTATAGATATATTTCTCCTCCTTTCCCCTCCCAGTCCTTTTGGACATATCCAGATACTTATTTAATAATTTAACTCAGTTTCAACCAGATTTAAACTGCAAGTATAGATAGAAAGCACTGTTATAGAAAACTAGTATGTATTATGCCATCTGGGGCTAAGATATGAATATATAGTACTATTATACTTGATATAGTATATATCAAGTATATATAATCTATATACTTGATATAGATATATAGTACTATTATACTTGATCTTGCCCATCTCTTTAACCATCTCTCTATTTAGAAAGCAGGCTTTAAATAACCCTAGATAAGAAATGTTAATAGTTCTTAAGAAAGTACAGATGGATTCACCTACAACTGATACAGAAACTGATACAGAATAAGCAGCAGTGTCTGGAAATGCCAAATTCCAGAGCTTGTGCAAAAGATTTAGACTAGAAGCAGTATTTTGGCTACAAGGTCTCTAAAAAGACTTGAGGTAAGTTCAAAGCAGATTTTGGAGACAAGGAGATGGTGGTGCTCCTGCATTTTCCTTCAGAATCTGTGAGAACCTCTTAGCACAAAATAACATAATCCCAAAGCAATTAATTTCCAGCAGTTCAGACCTCAGTTAACAGCCAGTAATGACCTGTGTGCATTAATCCATTGAGCGAGTCTGTTTGTTTGAAGCATTTTTAATCAATTTACCAGCAGATGTACAATACAAGATTCTTTGCCTGGAAGGGCTTCACACTGAAATGCACAAACTGAGTCACCATGTGGGAGAAATTTAACGACACTGAGTTGAGTTAGTGGGCTAGTCAGCTACTGGAGGTGGCACCTGATCTGCTAAAATGGCATTTGTATCTTCAAAGAGAAGAGACACTCTATAATTTAGTGGGAGAAATGTCAAAACTAACTCCTGAATAGCTTAGAGTTAGATAAACTTCAGAAGAAGTAACTGAGTTCGAATGAATACCATGAATCACTCCAAAAAATGAAATGGTATAAATACCTCAGCAAGAAAGGCTTGTCTCTGATAAGGCAGCTACTGTTGATATGTATATATCTGAAATTTTAGAAAGAAAAAGAGGATTTTCCCCCCAAAATGATAACACATCAATTAATCTAGTAATGAATCAAAAAGTACCTTCAAATTCTCTAGAAGTCTGAAGAATTTTAAGCATTCAGTACCTTGCCAGATCAGGCTCCAGTTTTTTTTAGTAAATCAGCACTTTATTTATAACAGCTAGAATTATTTATAACAACTAGACCTCTGTTGGGTAACAAGCACATTTTCCGCTCACAGATCTGACTACAGAGTAGGCTAATTGCCGATACTCTGCACATTTCTGGCAATATCACCTGTGGTGACAAGTACCATAAATTCTTATCCTCAGAATAAATCCCTTCAAGATTTGACACAGTTTAACATAGCCATCATGTTCTGGAAGAAGCGTTTGCATGCAATGAGTCACAAGTTCAGAAGTCCCATACTGCTGCTTCTAGATTTGCGAGAGGGATGTTGGCTATCCATGAGCTTGACAGTCTTTTTTTTTCCATTTCAGTGAATACAAGTTGGCTGGGAATAACTTGCAGCTGGTACAGCTCTATTTTTAAATAGATTTATTAAAAGACATTAAAATTAGCCTTTCTGCTTCCCCTCAAAATTCCATCTGCTACAATTAATATTAACACGATTTCTAACTCGTCCTTTTAGCTAAATATATTTTTAGAAAGACTCCATAAAAGGTTAGTGTGAAGAACTCACATTTTTGCATTTTTGTCAATCTGCTTACAGAAAATGTGATCCTCCATAATAACATGTAGGTCAAAAGGAATTTTATTTAAAACTTTCCAACAAATACACACTACAGGAAGCACCCTCAAGCATGTAGGTGTTTTTGAGATATTGTTCAAGCCTTCATCACCATCACACAGTGGATTCCATGAGGAGGCTGAAAAAATTCAAAGGTAGCTGAAATACTGAGCTCAGAAAAAAATTGCCTACCCTCATCAATAATACATGTCTTCATCATCTACAAGTGTTATAAAAATAAAACAATAATTGGAAGTACAGAGCAGCCGTTCGAAGATATTGGTGTTCTGTTCCTAATGCTCTAGTGGGTATTAAAGGTCCTTCCTAAATTAGGTCGTACCCTTTGTTAAATTTTCTTGTTTGGAAAATGTTGACCTTAACTCCATAAGGAATTTTATCTAGAGACTTCTAGTGAATTGTAGTAATATATTTGTAGATGAAACTACTCTTGACAAAATTTTCACCCAGAAGTGGTCCAGAGAAGCAGTTAACCATGTAATTGGCTGTATTTGGTTCATTTTATGAGAACTTTGTACTGAATAGCTTTTAAAATGCTCTTTATTGCAAAAATTACCTTGTATATACTATACTACTCTTAAGGAGATGTAGATGAGCATAGGACTTCAGTTGTAGTGTACTTTTGGATGCAGAATAGCCTGTGTTCGCTGTATTTGAAAATAGCATTCTTCAGAATAAAATGTTATGAAAATTGAGCTTGATTATATTATCTTGTCCCACTTGAGTCTCATCAACATGAATTCTATTGTTCATTTTTAGGAGAGGACTCATAGGACAAGTGCTATGGTTTTTCTTCACACTGCTGTTTAACTCCCAGACCTCACTGCTAATGCAGCTTTAAAACCCCCACAACAGGTATTGTATGTTTTGTACAGATGACTCTGCAGACACACACATAAAGCAATGTCCATTTGGCACTCAGTAGCACAAATCTACACTTATTTTCAGGCCAGTTTTATAGAGAACACTGCTGATGCTCAAGACACTGTCAGCAGTAATTCTCTAAAATATAGACAATACCTACAAAAGAGTACTGAGAGTTACCTATTTACTTTTTTTTCTGGAGTCTGAAAAATCTCCCAAAATTTTTGCTGTTTATTCTGCAATCTTTTCCTTCTGCTGAATGATGACCTTTTTGGTTAATGTCTAATCTCAAGAATGACAGTAGAAGATGAAGGAATTAGTGCTTAAACTGTGCAGATACCTGGGTATTGCTGCTGTTGCTTGGGCTGCAGAGAAAGAAAATGAGACAGGGTGAGAGTGCTCACTATCATAGAACATGGAATGGCTAAGGGCAGAGATCCTGAGCCATGTGGTATTTGCATCTGTAAATCAAAAAAAATCGAAGAAAATAGCTGTTCCTCTTTAATAGTTTAGATGTAGATAGAAAATTAAATTTGTAAGCTCTCCACTGTCCTCTTCACTGCCGTGTTGCATTCTGCTGTGCATGGAAGTAATTGTAGTAAGCACCTTAGCTATTGCTGAGTAAGTAAGTGAGTAAACACAACTACTACTGTAACAAGCTGGGATCACAGTTTCTGATTTGAAAATATCTTAATAAAGGAGAAATTCATTAGCACCCAATGATTGTTCTGCTTTGCCTATACTGAGAGCACCATAAGAGCATGGGTAGAAAGGGAAGTAGAGGCATTTATAGTTGGTGGGAATTTCCCAAACCAAGGTACCAATAAAGTTAAGCTGATAGTATTATTTTGATGGTATTTACTTAATGGTACATTTAAAAATAACTATTTTATTTAAATAATTAAAATTATCTTCCTAATTGAATATTTATAGGTTTATATTACTTATATGGTCTGTCTGACACAAAATAACGATGTTGGCCCTGATTCAGGTACGTACTTCTTAACTTTAAATATATACCTAAGTGATAATTGATTCAATACTAATTAACAGTAATGTGGAAATCTGAATCAATTTGCTTTCCAAATAGAAGAATATGAGGTAGGAAAGTAAAGGCAATTTAGAGGGTAAAAAAAAATAAAAAAATGCTGTCCCTACAGTGAAGTGAAGTCCAACTGTCGTTTTCAAGCAGTGAATGAATTGAGTGGTTCTGTCTCTGTTTTATATAAACAAGAACTGCCAGTTTCAGTTAGAGAAGTAAATATAACCTGTCTTTATGCAGGTGTGCAAGAATAATAGAAGTTTTACTTTAACCTGTCAAGGGCATGGTCTTATTGTAGCATCCCCAGCTAATAGAAGCAATCTGCACAGAAGCAGTTACAGGGTTCTAAAAATGAAGGGAATCAGTTATTTGTGTGCTGGAAAAGCTTTTCTGCAGATGCTAGTTTAATACAAGAGTCTTGGGTGCTGACAAGGGATTGGGTTAGATTGCTGTAAATTCCTGCAGCAACCTAGACTTCACATCTCTCTAGAATGCCCTGGGAATAAAGAAATCAGAGGTATCAGAAACTTCAGGGCAATGTGATGCCTTCTTCTCTTTTGTCCTAGAGACAGATTCTTTTAAAGTTGATTTACCACTCAGTTTGCTTCCTAATTGGAAAGAAACACTGTGCAAACCCCTCACTGCTCTGTCCCTCCTATGCTTTTATACTCTGGAATTTACATGTCCGATTCTTCCACAGTCCCTACTTATAAATCCATGTTTCAAGGTGGTATAGTGAAATAATCTAATATCTTCCTGCTGGTTACCACTTTCCTGTAAGTAGTTTTAAAAGAGTCATTGAATTTCATTGCATTTAACAGTCCAATTATTAAGTATGCATTTGGGCAAGTGTGGTACTAGTTTCTCTGGAATTTTAGTGGCAAATGTTCTCTGAACAGGCCTGACAAAATATGTGTCTAATGGTCCATTGTCTCTGAGTCGTGGGAAATAATAAGGAAGCCTGACTGCAGCCTTGCCTCTGTCCTGCCCAAACTTAGTTATATGGCATTCTTAAGGAAGGCAGTTCTTCTGGTATCATACGTATACATTCCACTTAACCAAAACTTAGCATACCACAGTACTTCTTAGCAAATTTACAGAATCCCAGTGCCTACATAGGGTCTGGTGTCATAATAATAATCTCAGGAACAAATAGAAGCCTGTAAGAACATTGTAAAATTCATCTATTTCTGTCAGGAACTGAGTCTTTACAGTGAATAACCGTCAATGACTGTAAACTTGCTTCCTGTAACCAAGCAGTCCGCAAATACATATTTATTTCCGTGAACTCATTCTTTAATGTACATTAAAATTATGTGAGAATGTTTTTTTAATTTAGGGTTTGTTTTCAACTTTTTGCTATGGCTGTTTTCTCCATTCAGAATTTGTTACTTATGTATCATTCGCTCATCTTGGTAATGTAAGTTTTTCTGCAAGTCATTTTGAAGTTGGATGGGCAAAAGGGGTCCTGAAGTTCCCATTTTAAGTTTCACTCTCTCTGAATAACATTGTCCCTGTTGGTCAGGTCTTATTTTTAATGATGTCACTTGTGCAAATCTTCGAAGTACCATTGGTCTGCATGAGGAACACGGTTGGTCTGCATGAGTATCATCAGTGTTTTTTCCCTGGAGAGAGGATGTGGATAAGAACAGAAGGAATTCAAGATATCAGGAGAAAATGTTTTGCTCATGAGCACAGCATATCGTCAGGGGGAGGCAAAGGCACAGCTACGACACAGGCAGGCCAAAGTGCATGTCCACAGATCTCTCTGCAGGAGGAGTGCAAGGGTTTGCATTGACCTAAGAAGGGAAATAACTGATGTCCATAACTTTGCCACTTGTTGATAATTGTCAAATATGTGCTTTCTTATGCAAATGGCTGCTTATTGAGAGCTGTGTAGTGCTGCTGTGGTCTCACATCCACCATTTCAGGCTTCTTAGTCTTGGTGACGCAACTTTCTCCATACGTTTGACAAATACAATAAGTATCAAGTTCACATTCATTTTGAAACCATATCAAGGTTATTTACAAACAAACAAAACCTTTAAGTGTTCTGTCATTGCTTAAGCATTGATTCACTCCCTATGAATAAACCAGTACCTGTAAAGCAAGCCCTAAGAGGCAGAACTCTCTGTATCACATCAGAATTGTTCTGTGAAGCTACCAAGCAAAGACACGTGAAAATACAGGTATTTATGGACAAAAAAGGCCTCGCTTCTTTTTAAAGCCATCAAAATTCTCTTTCCTGTGTGACAACAAAAGTCTGCTTGAGTTTGAAATCATGTTTCTGAATTTTGTACTCTCGTGTTTGATCTCAAACTTTTAAGGTAGCAGCTTTCAGGGCTCAGTAGTACTGAATCTTCCTCACTCTACTCCTTTTATTGAGAGGCTTAGCCTTACTGCATTTAGTTTGTATTACATTTTTGCCTATTTTTACAATTTTTCCAATATTATTTTTACTCAGATTATTGCCTGTTACAACAGATTTCTCATGAGCAACTATGCAGGTATCTCAGGAAATTGCATAAGACTGTGTGATAGCTGGAAACTTAACTAACCCCAGCAACTTATAAAGTAGTTCTGGAGTTGATGGGAATGAAAAGTGACTTATGGAACACACTGTGCTATGTCATCTCTCTCTGTGCAGTAATGAAGTATGTAGTTACTTTGGTACCAAATCAGATGCTTAAACGTTCTCTCCAGTAAACATAATCCATATTCACCTGTATGTTTGTTTCCAACTCTTTCTTTAGCATGCTTTCAAATACATTTGTAAGAAATAATCATTAACCTGCAAAATATACTGTTTTCTGCTATTTCAGTATCATGAGACAGAACTATACAGGGCAGCAGTTGGGTTTTGGATAAATAATTCATTTTATCTTCTTGTGAGACTAATGAATCAGTAGGCTTTTGTCTCCATATAACCCATAATGAAAAAATAATAGGGAATTTAGTTAAAGTAGTAGTACAAAGAGGCTGGAGAACAGAGTTGGAACTGCCTGGGTGTTATGTGTGTGGAAAAACTGTCAAACTGCATATCACCTTGAGGGAAAAATCTAATTTTTCCAAAACTGAAAAGAAAAAAATCCAATAATTCCAGGGGAAACGGGTTCACGTCCAAAATTAGATACGCCTTGTTATAAGAGGCCTATGTAAGCATGTTGTCAATTTATCAGACTGATTCTGCTTAGTTAAATTGTACCATAAGCTCCACACAGCAGTAATTGGTGTCTACCTTTTTGTGACAACACTTCCCAGGAGTGCTTAGTCCCAAACCTCAGTGTCAGCAAGGCCTCTCTGTACTCTTTCGAAAGAGTTCACACTATGTCTTTATCTACTTCCAAGTTTGGATTGGTCAAGGGTAATTTCCTAAGATTCTCTTTATGTTATCAATAAACTCTCTTGTGTGTGTCGGTGAGTTAATTGTTCTTGTGTGCAAATACAACCTGTAAAGAGCTGTAAAATCTTGTACAAATGCTTGTACATCATCAATTTTCATTTTTCACTGAATAAATATGAGATCACTAAAACATGTTAGCAATGTTCAATGAATAATAATGTTTACTGAGGCAATCTAAAATAAATAATATTAATGAGCATTCTCATACCATGATATTAGTAAAAACACTATCATTAACTTATCCTCTTTATACTTTTCGGTATGTTGTTGTTAAGCATTCAATAATGTGTTTTTAATGAACTCTTATTTACTGAACAATGAAATAGCTGTCTTAATAAATTTAATTAGCCATGCAAAAATGTTAATTAAAAAAAAAAAAAACAGAGAAAAATTATATCTGTCTGGAACGCTGCTGTTGCTGCAGAAGGGGGTCACAGACACTCTGAGGGATGTCAGCACTGGAGCCAGTCTCTGACCAGGGACCCTAAAAGGTCCAAGTCCCAGAACCTGAGGCTCAGTGTGGCTCTCAGGGTTTCTGCAACAAGCAGGAGCTGCAGTGACTTCATGTTCTCAGTACACCTTGGAAGAGTTTTAAAAGTTTTATCAAACTGTGGCCTGTGACATTGTTACTGGGTTTGTCTTTGAAGGAAGGATTCTCAAAGATTGCCCTCAAGATCAACTATTGATAAATCCATGCTATTTCTTAAGAGAATGTTTTCTAAAGATCTGTGAGATTTATGGTCCCACAGGATTTATCCCACTGCATTGTCCAAAACTTTTATGTAAATTAGTAGAAGACACAATGTAGGCACAATTTCTACATGGCATTCACTAGAAAACCTAAATTATTCTTCTTTTAAATTAGGATAACTGGATCAGGCATCTGGTTATGTGAATACAACACTAACCACGTGATAATGTTTTTTTTCTTGAGCTGTTGCCTGACTAAGACACTGTATCATTGGATTTATCAAGGAAAATTCAATGCTATAGACTGTAGGAAACATTTCTTCTTGTTGGACAAATGTCAATAGGCTTCTTTTTCTACATTATCTGCATGCATATAAATATGATTTTTAATTTTTCCCTGTCCTCAGAAAATGGAAGAATTAGAAAGAATGATGTCTCCATGAGAAAATCTTCACACAGTGAAGTCTTTACTGCATGGATTGAAAGTTTATTAATATTAAAGGAGAGATTTCAGAAGTTTAGGTCAGGATATAGGTAAGCCATTTTTGTGAAATACAAAAAAAAATCAATTTTTTAAAATAAATACAATCGTTATTATATGGAATTATACAACTTTTAAGTAAATTCCAGAAGTGGAATCCACTGTTTTCACAGGGATGGGATAAACGTTTTCACATTCCCTCACCTCAGGTTATATTTACCATTTTTACTATACTTTTTTTGGCCTACATATAAGATATAAACATCTTAATTCAATTCATTGACTTCCAGATGGCAGCACTGATTCAGTTTGGAGAATGGTCTTGCTCAGGACAACCATTAGTGTTCAAAGAAATATAATGCCATTCATGTTTGTCACACAATACCTGAAAATATGGCAGCCTACAAGTTCACATGAGAAAGTGAATTTCTGTACATTTCCTTTAACTGTCTTCTTTGAAAAGCTTCCTTCCATTGCAGTATCAAAAATCAGTGGGAGGGGTTTGGTTTTTTTTTTAAACAAGCTTTTTATTTTTAAGTTAAGTATTTTAAATATAATATTAAATCCTTGAAATATGCACAGTTTTAGCTGCAAGAACTGCTGTCTTCATTTTAACTAACTTTTATCTTTTGACAACAGCAGCAATTTTGTAGAGGGAAGAAATAATTAGAATACTTTGAGATTTCAACTAGTGATCATGATCATATATGTCTAAATGTTTCCAGGTTTGAAAAATAAATTTTACTACCCTGTCAAGATAATATTCAGTTTAAAATGTGAGCTTTAAAAAAAGATTTTTTTAAAATAACAGTATCTTTTTATTCCTCAGAGCAACTGTAGACCTGAAGTCAAATTTACATTAACTTATTCTGGTAATGTGATTCTCGTTTAAAAACCTGAGATTTAAAACATAGGATGTGGTTAAAGTATGTCACATGCAAGAATATGATTCTGTACTGACTTTTGCCTTATCTTTTTCAAATGGGAAACACAAGAAGTATTTATAGTCTGGGGAGGACTCTGAGTGTTGAGCACTCAACATGTATAAACCTTTTTCCAGGTCCCGCAGGTGATTGCTGAATAATGAGCAGTCTGAGAAACCTTTGGGCAATTTGAGAATTTTGCCGTAAATATGGGTGTAGAAGGAATAAAAATCAACCCAATCAGTTCAATAAAACTGAAAATAGCATTACTAATTATTACTAATATCAGAAAATTTTGGTCTTTTCATAACAGGAGGAGAATGAAACTGTGTCCCACACCCTATCCGTGAGCACAGGCCCAGGTGTACCTGGGATGTGAGTGACAGAAGGTAGGTACCACTGGTCTGGGGGCATTTCAGTCTGTGGAACAGTTCATAGGGAGCACAGAAAATATGAAGATATATTAGAATACCTTCTGTGTAGCTGAGTAGCTACTTGGTAATTTATAAAGATTATGTTCTCTTTCTTTCATCTGGCTTGCTGAATTTCTGCACTCAGGAGAGTACAAAAGGGACTGCTTTGGGTTTTGTCATTTCTGAATATGTATGGAAGAAAAAGAGACGTTGTTTAGCCATGACAGTTAAGACACGTCACACTGACTTTGAATAACGTGAATCGCATTAAAGTGGATTTAAAAAATCGACCTGAAACAGAGCAACTTAAATTTATTTATGTTTTATAGGTCCTGGTGCTCTAAGGAAAGAACGATATGACCTATGCTCTAAGACAAACAAACAACCAACAACAACAACAAAACCCACACGCAGAGAAAACCCCCAAAAGACCCTCCCACAGATGATTTCACTTCAGGTTTGGTGTGGTTTTTTGGAGGAGGGAGGAGTGGGGGTTTTAGTGGTTTTTTTGTTTGTTTTTGTTTGGTTGGTTTGGTGTGGGTTTTTTTGTTTTGTTTTGTTTTTAGGGTGAGGTTTTTTTGTACATTTGATAGGGGTGAATTTTTAGAGTTCTCTGCAGATTTCATGTGCATAACATTTAATTTCTAAAAGATGGTTTGTAGTATACTCATGCAGTTAGTGTAATAACTTGGCTACTAATGTTAATCATCAGCACACTTAAAAATTAGGATAATGCAAATGTACATAAAAGTAAATTCACATTATGTGAGACTTGTATAACATTTATAATTAGGATTCATTTTAAAAGTGCATGAAAACGCTGTGAGGAAATTTAAAGTGACACGTATTACTATTATGCAAATCCAGCACTCACTAAACTCCTTATTCTCATACTAAATTCTGCTATCTAAATAATTGCTTCACAACTGGAAATTATCACCAGCAGCCAAATTCTTCTCTCCCTTCCAAGCCTTCCCTTGATCGTGTTTATTCAGTAATACAACAGTATTCAGCAGTGTTGATAAACATGCTTAGTGTTCATTTGGTTAAGCTTCAGTAAACTGAGCCTCTGGAATTAGCAATCAGTGGTTACAGGGATGCAATACAGAGCGTAGTATATTTAGCTACTCTACCAGAACCTCAGCTAAAAGAGCATGGAACATTTCAAAGCTCGGTTGACATTTGTTACTTTTTTCTTGGCAGTGTCACTGGCTTTTACATCTGTTCATAAATCATTTTTAGCCTAATGTAGTGTTAAGCCTTCTTGTTTTGCAATAATAGCCAGGGTACTGTCCAGCAAAGGGAACACAAACAGAAACACAGAGTCAATTATCAGGGCAGGTAATGGTGACTTCACTTCTTCAGGTAGGGAAAAAAAGTTGTCAGGATCTGCTAATGGAAAAAGATTAATTTAAAAGGTAATTTTAGGTGGAGAAAGATTAGTAGAAAATAAACATTCAGAACAAGGTTAAGAAACATCAGACATACACAAAATAAGCAGTACAAGCAAACTCTGCCTAACTGTGGCGGGAATCAGTTTTTCTGTTTCTACTTATAAAAAATTGACCCACCATACTATGTACAGGTTCATAGCACAAACCTGGAGCAATTGCTGAAAAGGAAAACTTCCTCTCTCAGCCACTGGAACTGAGCTACTGTGGCACTCTTGTGGGGTCAGTAGTTGTGAGAACAGAAATCCCATTAGAATTTTACCATATTGAATTGACACTGCTGCAACTATTGTGTTTCATATAAAAATGGGGAAAAATGAAGAGATGCTCTAATAACAAACACTATTTACTCTGTAAATTAATATTTAAGAACTTAAAATATGTGATGGTGATTTAATTCATAACACATGGGTCTATTACAAGTTTTTGTAGTGAGGTCTTGAAGTTTACCATTTAATCTTCAGAAGCAATCAAGAGCTGAATTCATTTGATATGGAGTTTGAATTCAATTTGCTTGAGTCTCTTGCTGGCATTTACACAGTTTTCATCAGAATGCACGGAAGAGTGAACAGTAACAATATATTTTTATAAACTACCAGTGGGCATTTCATTGGAACAAGTATTTCTGGCAAAGTAATTAAAGAGCAAATTTTACCACATGTACCCTCCAAACAGTAGTAGGTAAATATTCCCAATAATGAACTGTCTGAACTATTTTAGTTAGATGAAGTGTCAACAGCAAGACTGATTTCAAGACATATTTACAAAAGATGAAATCATATTTCCAGATGACTGACCTGAGACTCATCCCACCGGTACCAGTGTAGAAACCACTGAGACAAACTCTTTGTATTTGGCTATGGTCTGTGCTCATCACTTCTGAATATAGCTCTGGTGCTGTAGTTGCTATATCTGCAGAAGCTTAGCACATCTGCTGTATGAATCTGGAATGAAAAAAATGTAGCCTTGTAATTTCCCAGAAAATACTAGCACTTCTACCTCCTCTATGTGGAAAAATGCCACAGACCTGGATTAAACTCACTTAATTTTAGCTAAATGTAAAAAGACTGTGAAACCAGTCTACATCAGACATTCATGTTTTGTCTATAGCCATGGAGATAGGGAAGAGAGAAGAACTCATCATGTTACATTTTGGTGCTCAAGATTTTTTGGCTGCATTACCTGTTCTAGGTAGCCTTCTCCCTTTAATGAAAGTGGAACTTCAGCTCTTGGACAAGGAAACGCTGACAACTGGATGGCCTGACTGCTGGCCTTTCTGTATGATGCCATGGATTTCAACTAGGATTGGCAAGAGTGAGATGCTACTCACTTTTTGCAAATTGTGGCCCAACTTGTGTTTTAAGCAGTAGACCTGTTAGAGGGAAGACACTTTTCTTGTAACAGTTTTATTAAGCCTATTTTTAGAGGAATAGCATACAGCATATGTTTATTACTACATTCTTTCCCCTGGAAGCAGAAGGCAAATTCATAATTTCTTAAAAAAAACATTAAAAGAACATTTTTTCTTTCTATTTATGGTCTTATTGCATGTTAGAACTCTACTGTGATAAAGGACCTAAAAGACAAGAAGTGACAGCCTTTGTCACCCCTCCTGCTAAGGGTAACAATAAATGTAAAATGAAAAACATAACAAAAAGGGATGGTAAAAGCTGTCTGTTTGGGAGTTCTGAAGAAAAGTACATGACTATCAAAAGAAAAAAAACGAAAAAACTGCAGCTCAGTGTTTCTTCTCAGCTTCAACAAAGCTTATCCTCCTTTCCAAACAGTATAAATAGTAAGTATTCACTGACAGAAGGGAATTTCAGAAGTTAACAACTTCAAGACAGTTGATTCCTTAATGGCACCAAATGGAGATTCAGTACAAGTTGGTCTGCCAGTTCAGAAATGTCACATGATGCAAACCTCTCATTTTCTCACAAGAAATAAGGGATGAATCACTGACTTCTGTTAGGAATCAGATTTTAAAATATCAACACAGCATGTAACCTCAATAGAAACTCAAGTGCCTTTCTCTGTTATAGCTTTTAATTTCACTCTGCATGGTCTATAACCAAATGTATGTGCTGATGTAATTTAACTTTTAACCTGACTCCCTAAAAAATCGTATACTGTGTGTATGTATATGCATCTATATCTACCTGTAATTCTTCTAGTCATTTTTCAAGTTGCTATCCAGTTTTAGCTCAATTGGATAGAAAGATACAAGTCTGAGATATATTTAATTCCGCAAGATTTAGAAGAATATCTAGCTGGAAGAGAGTGGAGGGAAGAGAAGAGGGACAGATCTTTGTGGAAGTTCACCCCTGAGGAGAAGGCCTTTACAGAACTGTGTGTAATACTGATCTGTCCAGGGTGCCAATTTAGTAATATTTACCCAGAAAGTAAGACATACTAATAATTCATTATGAACAGGCCATTTGGAAAGGAGGAACAAGGGTAAGGACAGATCAGCCTGTATTTATTCTTCACCTTGTAAGAGTATAAATACAATTCTGCTTCATATTCATGGATGTGAGAGTTCCTTCACGTTTCCACGGTAAATACACACAGCAGACTGTGGCACACATAACATTTCTTCTTTAACAAGGAAATTTCCAGAAAGAAAATCAACTCAGCTTATTGAGAAATCATAATTGAGATACTTTACTTTTATTTGAAAAAAATATATGCTGGGTATATTACTATTAATAGAATATCAATGTTAGAAAAGTTGGGAAGTTGTCTGATGAGTTCAAGGAGAGGAAGAGTCAGACATGAGGTACAGTGACCTCTTTGAGCTGGAAAGTAGTTTTAAAGAAAGGACAGCATTATCATCTGACAGAACTCTGTCAGCAGTTGGGCACTTGCAAATTAGAGGCCCCTAAGAACCACATGACAATACTTAATGTGCATATATGTAGGAGGTAGTTGCTTATAGAGGTGTGTTTGGAAGGCAGAAGGCTTGTATTTCCAAAGCCTTGAAGATTAAAGGTAGACTATTAGCAAGAAAATGGATTAGATAAAACTGTGAGTGACAATTCTTTAGCAGATTAATGAGGGTGTGTAAAAATGTGGTAATAAGGTTTGGAAGAGTATAACAGTGTTTTGTACCTGATGATAATGCACAATGTAACAAATCATTATTTCACAGCTCAGTGCAATACTAAGCATGATATGTGTCTAGTGAATTAAATTAAGTTTGTTTAATTTTATGGCAAAAAAAATTTGCATAAACCATGTTAGCTTTGCTAGAGGGTTCTGCTTCCCACCCATTATGGTGAACTACTTCTTGTCCTTTTAATACATAAAAAATTACTCATACAAAAAATTAATTTCAAAAAATATACTGTTACATAACTTGTATTTTCTTTCTTCATTGAAAGTAACTAATGAAGACTGAGAAAAATACCAGTTTTATGAACAAATCTACAAGTTCAAAACACAAAAGGAGTCAAATGTACCTTGAAAAATAACATTCCTAGGTAGACAATAGCCTTACATAAAAACATAGCATTTTATGGTACACAATCTTCACTGCATCCTCAGAAAACTTTTAGGTTCCCTTTTTAAGATGCACAAAGTAAAGACAGTATATGAAACAGTGAGGAGAGAAGCAATAGTTTGAGTGAGAGTTGTAGTTATTCCCTGTAGCAGGTGTGTTCCCTTAATTTCCTGAAAACCTGATTTGTTCAGCTACATTAGGACTTCCTTGTGTTATTCAAATTCAAGAATGACAACTCCCTTTCAGATGTTTTGGAAGTGAATATGGAAAAGGTGCCATACCTGCAGTTCTAAATGGAGCTGCTGATCTTGGCCAGCGCAGTCATCCCGACTGAGGCAGCCACAGGCAGCTCTGAGGAGCCCTGCAGCCTCTCTCAGTGATGCTGACTGCATAAAATATTTCAATCACCTGTTGGAAAAGTGCCAGGAATTTTGAGCAATGCTCATTCCTGAGCATCCTGCCTAGTCCTGTGTCTGGGAAGATAAGAAAACAATGTAGCTGGCCATATGTCTTTAAAACTGTAGAACTGTAAGGGGTTGACTGTCCCATAGCTGTTTCAACTGCTGCCTAGATGGAGTCCTAAGAACTAGGAAAACCCCAGTTATTCCACATTGGTGCTGAATATTATTTCTCCTCATAGTTTCTATATCAAAACCACAAAGAACTGAAGAAGCCGTCAGAAACTTTTAAAAAGTACCGGTGGGGAAAACTGCTAAAAAATATGTGATTATTATTAAAGCTTTAATAATTAGTTGCACACATAAAAAGATAAAATTTTATTTCCTGGCGCTGCATTTCTTTCATCATCTGTTTTTCTTTAAACATACAATCCAATTTTCATAGAAACCAATCAGTTATGCTATCACCTAATAACTCTGTTGGGTATTTTTCGAGCACACAGACAATAAGCTTTGTAGAGTTTCAAATGTGAGTTAAATTAACTTTATCAGCTAAGCAATTATTCCTGTGAGCTGATGTTTCTATATCAGTTAAAAGTTTTCATTAATAGAAGTTAAAATTAACAAAAACATTGAGAAATTATTACAGACTATGTTGCTTCCTAAAGAGGCAAGGTTTTGTAAGTGCTTAGGAAGTCACTTTATTTCTCAGAACCAAAAAGACCGCTTTTATATAAATATTTTCTTATGAATACATTCAGAATTTTATTAACTTGTTGGTCTGGAGATGAATTGTCAAGGAATTTTCTTTACTGTCCCTGTAACCTTATAACAGTATAATGGCATAAGAGCTGGCTAAATTTGAGTTTGGTTGTATAACAACATGTCAGGGAAAAAGATCTAATGGAATAATATTAGCGTATCTGCACATATATTGTGACAACTGTAGCCTCAAGGACGCATTTCTGCCACATTAACTCATTTCAGACTTCATTCACAATGTGGAAAGCCTGCAACTTGTGCTCTGAAAGGAGTATCCTAAAGCTATGACCTATCAGTCTGGATAGCTCACCTTTTTCTTCATGAGTTAAACAAGAATAAACAATGAAAATAAAGTATCTGAAATATGGAAGGAACCTCTATAAAAGTAACCTGGTTTCTCACTTTATCCCTCTGGATCTCTTTCTCTCTCTCTCCTATTATTTTGCCTTAGAAAATTACTGAAGCATCATTTAATAATAATAAATCTATTTAAATAATTGGATGTCAAATACTTGCCTGAAAAAGTTCCTCATCTAAGAAAATTTATATTACGTGCCATGGAAACAAAATCACTATCCTCTAGCACTGTATCATTACTGTTGTTAGAGTTCTGTCATTAAATTTGTGGTGTGATAGTATCTGGTTCAAAAAAATAAACAGAAAAAAGGAAAACAGTGAGCTGGACCTTGAGCAGTATAATTCAATGGAATCTGAAGAAAACCAATTTAACATCACAGGTGATCTGATCCATAACAGATCTGGAAATCATACATTCATCTTTACTTTTGAAAGAAAGAGTAGTTGTGGGAATTGACAGTGAGGACTTCTGACAATATTGACTTTTTCTAATAGTAATTACTGCAGGCACTGTTTAAAAGCATCTGAAAGAAGGATCTGAACATGAAGTGCTGCCAAGGGTTGATAATGTAGCTTGTCTCTAGTAGCTGTGAGTAACTGTGACTGGTGTGGACCTGCACTAGGAGCTCTCGAGTTTTAAACGAGAGGTTGTGCAAAGAACATGGAAAGCAGACAACTCTGAACCGTGCAGGGCACCCCTACTGTAGTTTATTCCCACTGAAAAACAATTTGGCAAATCCTGGTTTCTGTTTATGGAAATGTTTTTTCTGAATTAAGAATGTATTTAATTTATTTCTTTTCCAATGAAGTAGCAGCAGGGGAGGTTTAGATTAGATGTTAGGAAAATTTTCTTCACTGAAAAGGTGGTCAGACAGTAAAACAGGCTGCCCAGGAAAGTTGTGGAATCACCCTGGAAGCATTCAAAAGGCTGTGGATGTGGCTCCTGGGGATATGGCTTTGTCATGAACATGGCAGGATACATTAACAGTCGGACTTGATGATCTTACAGGGCTTTTCCAAACTGGATGACTGAAATACTGAGAACAGCTTTGCTGCTGGAGAAGAATCCCAAACAAAGCTGCAGTCAACAAAGAGTAATTGATACCCCTAAATTGCAGGGGACTTGCCTTTTGCATGTGTACACAGCAATCACGTATAAGGTCCTTACAGGCCAATATTTAATAAACAGTTCATCTGGAATGTCCTGTTTCCTTCAAGGACTTGTGATACCTTATCTGTATAAGTGTTTTTCACTGAGCTCCTTCATTTGCAATTCATGTCTAGCTTCTGTGGTTTAAATGGATCTGTGACATTTGACAACACATGCAGGTTCAGTACCTGAAAAATTTCAAAGGCATCACAGTAAAGGAAGGAGCAGCCACTTGAATAGCTTTTGGGTTTCTATAGCAGTTCAGGGGAAGGAGGGACATCAGTATGGCAGCTCTTTTGTTTTATGATTGTGAGTCTTAAAATAGGAGGCTTTGTAACAATGTATTTCGTAAAACTGATCTTCTGGGACTGCCCAACAAACCCAGGCAGAAGGCTCAAAGCAGATGGGCAGAGTGATCTGTCTGATGTTAAGGGACTAATGCAGCTGTGACCAAGCCCAGGAGCTGCAGAGGTGTTACCAGTGGGGCAGGGCTGCCTTTGTTTCAGGTAAGCAGCTCTCAACAGCTGAGTGCATCAACTGATGCTGGAAATGTTTCTCCTCAAGCTCTTTAAAAGAGTGGGTGTGTCCCTGGACCAGTCAGGCCAGCCTGGCAGGGCTGAATAGGTGCCTTAGCCCAACTAAGGGTATAAACCCTAAACTACTGCCAAAAATATTTCAAAGAGAGTAAGGCTGACTGCAAACCCCTGCTCTTTCCCAGCATAGTGACAGTCAGCATATTCCAGGAACTGGAACTGGAATTCACACTGGTATTGTGATTAAACTATTTATTCCAATTGTTACATATATATTTTGTTAGGCTTACATTTGTACAGCATTATAAAATATATAAGTTGTATTGCCCTGCTAAAGCAGAAATCCTGTGTAATAATTACCATCTTTAAATAAGTAAATTTAATATTAAATATAACCCCCTCCATGCGTGGAATAGCTAAAATATCCTTGTCAGAGAGTATTGAACTCTGACACCTTCACATAACAAATATCAGTTTAGTAATAGCTGACAGGGATGGGGAACTGTGTGAATCGATCTGTACAGGATGCCAGTGAGGGTAAAGGGTTCAATAACATCTTTGTACATCACTGCACTTTTCAAGTAGCACAATTTTTCACAAAGTTTTAAGATAATATTCTTCTGAACCACTGACCAAAAATTCCCTTATCTAAATGAGCTAATAAAACAAGCCTGGCATCAAAGGTTGCAATTATTGTTTTGGTGAATGAAGGGGAAAGTGAAGCAGATTTAACATTTTAAAATGTACTTTATGGTTAAGCACTAAACTTTCCAAGTGTGAAACAGAGGAATAAATTGAGCATTAAAGCTGAAAAATATGAAATTTTATCAAATTATTCCTTCCATCTAAAGAGTCAAGTAAATCCAGTTTTATTTGATTTCTGAACTATCGTAAGCTTTATATGGATTTTGATGTATTAGGATATTGGTTATTTAGATGGATGCTGCTATCATTCTGTTTCTTATGTAAATGGTGACATTTTTATGGTGACCACTGTTGCAATAACATGGCCATTCTGAACTTACATTGAAATTCATATACATGAACTCTGCTTAAGTATGTGCAAAGACTATTAACTCCAAGTACAGAAAGAGAAAGTTTTTGAGACAAATTGGTTAAGCTGGCATATTCAAAACCAAATATTGATAAAATTAGCAACAAAATGCAGATATACTCTTATATCTAAGTATGGAATACATAATGTAAGCCGCTGTCTACAATATGGTATGGAAGTATTTTCTTGAGAGATGTAAATATTATTTTGTTACTGTTATTACTGGGGGGTTTTTGGTTTTTTTTTTTTAACTTAAAGTAATCTCAGTATAATGCTATAATGTTGCTATTGTTGCTCTTTTTAAAGTCAGAAAATTACGTATTAGCAGTACCAGGACAAATAAACATAAAGTCTTCTTGCCAGTCCATTACATTTTGCAGAACTGGCATCATTCTAAAAAGTCCATGTTGATGACTTTGTAAAAAAATTACAGTCTGCATCTGTGAGCATATCGTGTCTTAGGGAGACTCTCCCAGCTTCAGAACTGTATGGTTTTACTTCCAGACTCCGTCATCTAAACTTGTATTAATACAGAATTAGTAATGATACGTGTGCACTGCTTTGTATATGCATTGTGGCTTATATTGGAACTTTGCTTATAAATGCAAACAGATATAAAGTACAGTTTACAGTTTTACTGTTCCCCAGAACAGCTTGGCAGTTACTGCCCGTTCCAAGTTGCTCCTTAGTGCCAGACTGTAAATACACCAACTTTGTCATTCTCTTATATCCCACCTCATGTCCTGGTAAATGGGATAGAGACTTCAGGTGCAAAAGCTGAGCTGTTTACATTGGCCATCTGATTTACCTTTACGTATTCTGTGTCACTGTTAACTGTGTCTTTCCTTGTGCTTCACTCTTTTGAGGCAAGTACTATATGCAAGGGAATAAGATGCCTATTTCTGCAGGGACAGGATGAATAAGGAAACAAACTTAAGTCTTTTTGTCATATATTAATATATTTAGATCCTTTTTCAGTTTACTGTTAAATGTGGGAGGTTGCACACAATACACACAATAAATACCTTTAGTGTATCAGGTCAAGTGTTTTACAGCAAATAATCTATTTGTCTTTTTAGTTTGTTTGTTTTGTTTGTGCTTATACTGAGGTGTTGATTTGTTTGCTCACTCGTCACAAAAGGCTTGTGTTTGAATAAATCTGTACCCAGGTATAACTTTGAAATGGTTTCTTAAGAGTGTAATTTCCCTAGCTTGAATGTGAACTGTGTGAATAGTCTAAACCTATTTTCTCTGACTGGATGATTAATATTCTGCAAGTTACTATTACCCCTACCAGAATCATGTTCTGTTTTGTACTGTTCTTTGTTTAATCTGTTTAACTGCCTAGAATTCAAGTCTCATAGAATGGATAGTATTGGAAGTATTCATTACTGGTTTTGGAGAAGCTTTTGTGATACACAGCAGCATGAGACATCTCATGTTAATGTGCCTTTATTATTTAAAATAATTTCATCATTCAACCTGTGTGTATATGTATAAATATATGCTAAATATTCAAAAGCAGTGATCTATTCTATAACTTAGACATTAAGTGTTGAAGACACTTTATGGTGGATTGCCTTTCCATCTTCTGAAAGAAGATGATTTTCCATCTGATGGTATCCTCAGAGAAGGAGAATTCCAAATACCAAGTCCCTATTGAAAACCTGGATTAGGTCAGTGAAAAGCACTAAAAATAATAATTTTGAGGGTCAAAATCTGAAAAGAGACCAATTAAGGGTGTTTAATTCTCTAGCCCACGTGATATTTAGAAAGCAGAAAATTTCTGTTATATGAACATCCTGTAGCAATCGGTGCTATTCCTGTATTATCCCAGGAATACCCATGGAGTATCCCAGGAGTACCCACCATGAGTATAGGCAACATTGTTTTCTTTATGTCTCACGGGGAGCAAGGACTGCAGAAGAAGCAAAAACCTTTAAGATCAGCCTTTGCTGGAAGTTGTCTTTTAATTCCGATGAAAGCAAGTTTTCTTTGATTGTGATGAAGAATTGGAGAGGAAAATCTCTTGGAAGCACCTCAGTGAACGTACTTGTGCCTCCTCCAGACGCAGGCAGGGGGACAGATGGCACCATGGTGCTTTCCTGGGACAAATAGCATCAGCCTTTACATTCAAAAACAGAAGTAGTGATTATACTGAACTCTTCTATCCCTCTCCTTTGTCTTTCTATAAGTAGAATTGAAGGTAAAAGGGCTTTCTGTCAGAGGAATGTGTACTCTATTTCTAAAAATATATAAAAAAGGATACGAATAGAAAATAACAACTTCAAAAAAGTAGGAAAACAGCCCTCCTTGGTGTTCGAACTTCAACATTTCTAATAGATTAGAAACTCAGTGATTAATTTAACATTTTAACATCTATGTAACTTATAAATCATTTTTAATGCAATTTATTTTCTGCAGACCACTACAGTTAGTCTTTGCTTGATATTACCTTGTAAATTATTGAGGCAGTTTCATACAATGCATCACCTTTATTCATTATTAAGGAGGCAAGCCACAGAACTCCCATATTTTCACTTACGTGCTATTAATAACAAGAAGAGAGCTAACCAAGGCAGGACAAGAATAAGGATTGTACAGAGAGAAAACATTTCAATTAAATTTTCTTCTTCACTGGAGAAAAAATGATAAACATTTAAGTGAACCTAACAAAAATACTGAAATGAAATAACCAAAGGTGACTTCAGCTTTAATTGAGTTATTTTGTTATTTTTAACTAACATTTTAAAAAAATACATAAATGCTGGTGTACTAACAATAGAACTGATAATGTTTCTGTTATCCTCTATTATAATATAAAATGTAGATTTTTTTTTTTTTTAAACAGATGAGAAAATAATTTCAAATATTTAGAGAGTTTCAAATGCATTGGATTGCACACAATGTTTATAGAACCTTTATTTATTTATTCATACTTAGTAGATTACAAAGATAAATGTTTGCTTATCATGTGGTAATAGACAAGGTGTGCTTGAAAGACAATATTTGAATGTAAAGTGTCCCTGGCACTAGGGGCCAATCTGGAGAAAGAGTGATGCTAATTTAAATTACTGCCCCTGACATGAAACATGTAAAACTTTCCAGGGACATTTTAGAACACCTGTGGCACTGTTTTGTACTCTAATTCTGTACAGCAAATGGAATCTTAAGCTCCAGGTAGTGTTCCCATTACCATTTTAGATGTCCTAGATGATTTTGACAAATATCTTCTCTGACTCGCCCCTTTCTCCAGGGATGCTCTGACATTTAACACTTTGCTGTAATTCTGTTGAATTTGAACACTTGAACACAGATAAAATCAGTGCAAGTCATATACTTAGTTCATTATTATATCTCAAATGTTTTAATGCAAACTGTATATATACATGTGATATCTAAAAGATACTAATCAAATCAGCCATAAGTACTCCAGTGTCCACATTTGCGTACTGAGTGTTAATACCTTTTGTAAAATGTCTCTCTTCAAGAAGTCCCAATGGGAATATGGTGTTATAAACCTTATCCTTCTTACAAATCTTACCTCTTTATATACTTTTAGCTTTTTATTTAATGAGTCATTCAGAATTCTGCACCAACGTTAAAAATGGAGAACGTATTTGCAATGGTTTTTTTTTCAGAAATTACTTTTGCTTTTCATTTTCTCTGTGTTCTTAATATTTTTTGCTTGCTTTGTCATGAACATTCGTGCAGTATTTTTTTAATGCAAATGTAATCTTCCATGTGGATAAGAACACTGCCCATGTAAATACTAGGGTTCATTATTCACTTAAGGAGTGCTGGCTCCTTTTAAGTAAACATCATTTTACCCAACCAAGCAGCAGAAGCAGTGCAATGGAATTTAGGTGTTTTAACATGAGGAACTGGAGCAATAAGTTTCTCAAAACATAATGGAAGCTGAACCTTGAAAAAAAACTAAGGCTGAATTATAGCTTAATATTTTGTTTGTCATAATGAGGAAATAAAGTACAAATCTGAATGTGAAATTATTTCAGAGAGAAAAGGAAAAATATTAATATCCATATCCATGTCTGCTGAGAAAAAAAACAGTCACTGGGGTGGATTTCTGTTCAAAATTGTCTTATTTCCTACTTCAGGTATGGTGATAACTCTGGTAATAATATGTAATATTGTATTAACCAATTCAGATAGTGCATCTACTGTACAAAGTGTTTAGGGAGCTAATACAGAGCTTGTTACTTGAATGAAACTAGAACATGACTTTGGCTGAAAGGTAAATTGAGATTGTTGCATGGTGGGGAGTCAGCATGAGCTGCCTAGTCTCAGATAAGCTTTTTCATGATTGCTTATGTAACATGTTGACCTTGGAATAATTTCCTGTCAGCCACAGAGAGATTGTTGACTTGACAGTTTTTAAACAGTAAGTTTTGCATGAAATTATTGAGGTGTGTCTGAATGCCCAGTTGCTTTAATTTTATATTGCTGATAAAATGACAAGCATTTTAGATAATTCATGTCTTTAGTAACTACGTGCCTTCTTTGGAGTGTTTGATATTAGGAGACTTTGGGTTGCTTTTCAGCTAATCTGAAACTGCCAACTCTCTATAACTAAAATCTGTTGAAGTTATCAAGGTGCAACAGAGGCATTTCTTACACATTTTGCTTCTGTAGCAAGGACTGATAGAAGAGATAAGAGAAAAATTATGGAATCCTTCTGTCCTGTGTGTCCTTCATGAGTTTTGCAAATTGCTAAGCACTTTTGTGGTGGTTTTTTGTAAGAAAAAATAAAGAAAGGAAAACCTTACTGCCTCCTTCTGCCATCAGCTTTTAGATAGATTCTTTGAGACCAATATTTCAATCATTGTCAGAATTTTTATTGAACTACCATAATGATTTTATGGTGTTATTTAGTTCCTTTTTTTTTAATGACATTACTCAATAACACTTTTAATTGGGTCTGAATTTGCATCACCTTCAATTTAGTTAGGTTTTAGGGCTTGGTGCTATTCTGGAAAATCCTAAGATTAGAAGATTAAGTCTTAAACATTTGGGAAAAATGTGTGGATGCTGATCCTAGACAAGTCTATTTATAAACCATTAGATGAAATTAGTCTGAATTTCTTTATCAGTTTTATTGACATCAGTGAAGATTGGTTTTAAGCAGTAAAACCCTAAATCAGAGCATAGTGGGCTGACTATGAAAATATTCATAGTATAATGGAGGGATATCCATTTGTCCTTGTCGGGATACTCACAGTCACATGATTCTGGGAATAAATACAGACAAACTAGCATGAATATAACTCAGTGTATTACCAAATAATCCCCTGACACTGCTGCTGGATCTGCTGTGGGCTATAATTGATGATTAGCACAACAGGCTGCTAATATCTTATTTTCAAGTGTCATCCTGGGAAAAATGGTGTTCTGTACTAAAGCTGACTACAAAGCCTATGACAGCACAGTAATGGAAAAATATGAATTATCAAACAAGAACACAGCAATAATAATAAAAGGCTAAAGTGCTCCTAGAAATATTGTTTGTATTTATTTGTAATTGCAGGAAGTTCTGCTGAGCATTTAAATCTCTTGGCTGCTTCCACTCCATTAAAATATATAAGCAGTAACTATAAACATATAATCTCTTTATAATATCACAGAAGTAAAGAACAAAAAGGTACTAAATGAAATAAGAAAAATTTCTGATGAGCATCAAAACTGAAAGAATATGAGATGCACAAATTCAGGGGGACTTACTTTGATCACGTACAATCACGAATGTCAGAAATTGCTCAATGTTTCCACCCATATCATTGCATCCTATTCTCCGTGTCCAAAAGCCAAATTCCTTTGCTTTTGGGTGGTGTTATAAGATGTACAAATTAGCTGTTGGTGTTTTCACCTGGACTTCACAGCACTCTGTGTGCAAAAGCTATTGGATTGCCCAAGAAAAATTGTGAAATGGAGCAGTTATTTGGGGGGATACAATGGCAAATCATTCATTTGGGGCAGTCAAACAAACAAACAAAACCCTGAGCACAATATCCTGTTTTTACAGAATCTACACTTACCTCTGGACTGATGTATTGGGATCTGGTGTATCTCTAATAGGGTTGTGACTGTGGGCGTGCTGATACTACATCTATGGGTTATGCTTAGATTATGTATGCTGAGAAACTTGATTTTAGCTTTGATGGCCACATTTCCCTTTCTTCTTGATCTGAGAGTCATTAAAGGACACTTTGAAAAGCAAATTTTTAGACTTTAGGTATCAACCATTGTTCTTAAACTGTAAGTTTGAATTGTGGAACACGGCTGATGCTTTTTAGTTGGTTTCTGCTGTGTGTAATGATTTTCACACATATCAGTAACAAAACTGAACCTTCTGCTGCCTGCCTGGGAATTATTTCCCTCACTCTCTGGGCAGCAGTGCCATGGGCACAGAAGGGCTGAGAACACAGATGTTCAGAAACTGAGGACTGAATCCGTGAATTAGTATTTTTATGGAGGTTCCAAAGGGGCACCAAAAAGGTAGTGAAGTCTGCATCTCTCCGTGAACTGTGTCTGACAGGACTCCTTAAAAGCAAAATGTAGTTTAATCTTAGTAGCATCATGAGACCAACATAATATAAAAATGAAAGTCTGGCTTTTACTTCTTTCTTCCTGGCATGGAGAACACCAGGTTTTGTTACACAGAATAAATGCTGCTTTTTTTTAAAAAAAGAAAGACGGGAGAAACTTGGAAGGGGGTGGGGAGAGGAGGTTGGGGAGGGCTCTTCTTGAAGTCAGCACATTTAACACAGAACAAGCACTGTTTTCAGATCTGTTGAGGCAGAAAATGTCATTTATATAGCCTTCTTCTAAGTAAAATCGTGTCAGACGTAGTAGAATTTTAAATTTCAAATCCATGATTCATCCAATCATTCTATTTTTTCAATCTGTTCCATTCTTTTATGGAAAGTCCCTTGCTCACACACACCCATTTGAAACTGTTTTTCTTTCTTTTTTTTCCTTCCTTCCTTGTGGCACTGAATCCCTTCATTCCCTGGGATCTCACTGACACCTACCTGCTTGTTAACATACCCATTCCTTTTACCATCTTGGTGGCACAACACCCTCTACCTGCATCTGCACAGCTCCCAGATTCCATCTTCCTTTTCTTGTGCTTATTCTGTCTTCACATATTACCCTCAATTTTCTGAATATATCCAGCTTTCTATTCCTTTTTTTCTCCCCCACCTTATAGTACTTTAAAATACTTTTTAACACTGTATTATACAGTAATACTTGGTCTGTCATGCGACCCTTTAATTTTTCAGTCTTTAGAGACAATCACCTAATACAAAATTGTCTTATCCAAAGGCAAGGCAAAACTTTCACCAGCCCACCCTCATTTTACTGTTTGCATCAGCCAGCAGAGGCTGCTACAGATTGGAATGTCCATGAAGGAACAGTCTATAGTTCTGTCTGATGTGGAGACTTCTTAGTATTTAATTTTGATTAGCAAGTTAAATCTAGGATGATTATTTTCCAACACCGAGATGTGTGTAGTTTGTTGCTGTAACAAAGAACTCCAGAGTCTGAAATAGAAGCAGTAAAAGGCATTTTTGTAGTGTTTCACTCAGTCAAAAATGTGATTGTCTGCTTATTGAACGAATGTGTTTGAACCATTTGAACAGATCTTAGCATTTCCATTAATTAAAGTAGATTTTGTAATCATGGTTTTGAAAATTTCTAATGATTATTACATAACGTTCCAGTATATCCAAACCAGGGAACTCAGCATTTGTTAAGAGTCACGACTGAAACAAACCACAAATGCTATTAATGAGACCTGCTGCCAGTGAGAACAAAAATTGAGATCCCTGCTGGAAATCCTGGCCTAAACCTAAGGAACCACTTTCTAAGCAGGCAGCCTGTCAAAACAAAGTGGACTGGTGGAACACTAACCCTGAGAAGATTAAACCACAAGCTTTTTCTGTTTAATTTAAGCTGAGCTTTCTAGACAGGCTCAAAGGACTCTGACACAGTTTCCAGTGAAAGTGAACACCTGACTTCCCTAAGCTTTATTGAAAACCTTAGCATGAGGCCATTTAAAGTCTGGTCTCTGAGTGTCCTCAGTTTGTGCAGATATGAGCTACACATTCTTCCTCACTACCTATCCTGTACTCACTCCCTCTAGATTGTGTTGTGCACAACAGATGGAAATGACAAAACTCTGATCACAGCTACCTCATGGAAGAACATCTTAAATAAAGATACCATTTAAACGGCATGTGAATATCTGATTTTCAGTTAGTCATTTCAGAGGGGGATGTGGATAACACTACGTATGCTTTTCCTTCATTTTTGTCATGAACTGTCACACTGGCAACTTTTGGACATCCCTAAACTGCAGGGATGTCTTTTAAAGGACAGTTTTAAAGGATGTCAATTAATCCCTCTTGATAGTGTGGAGTTTGTTGTTGACATCTGTTTAGGAAAAAGTCACCCCACCTCGGTTGCCCCCAGGCCATAAACAGCCATTAGATTTCTTTTGATATCTGCTACCCTGAAGTGAATTGACAACTGCAATGCTGGACTGATTCTTTCTCGTTGTGGAACCTGAACCAAGTCAATAGGGACCAGAGACGGTCACAGGATGCTAGTAGACAATAAGCCTCTGTAACTGAATTGCCTTTTAGTCTTCTTTGGATTAAGCCACTTTTTATATTTTTTTGATAACGCACACTGGTTTTATTCTTAAAGAGTAGAATAAACCAGATTTTTACTGTTTAAGCCTGAGGACAAATGCATTATTTATACATGTTTCCAAAGGTCACATTTAATGTTTTAAAACATATCTCTATAGGGAGGGGTTATATGAAAAATATTATAGGATCAACTAACTTCAAAATCTAGGATTGCTTATTCAAAGATTAGGACTTGTTGATTAAACAACTAAAAGCAAAAATAAATGAGGCTGCTTCTATTGGTGAGAGGCAGGGAATAATATATTCACAACTAGGTCCTTTATGGTATGTTGTAGGAACATTTTGCTTCACACGAAGCAAAAAAAAATAAAAATATTTCAGGACTGCTTGACAGGCCTCTGATCAGTGACAGGTTAGTCTGATGAGGCACAGGACCACTAATCCATTTTCTAAACTTTCATTTATTCCCTTGAAGCCTTTACCTTTTGGTATTTTTGGCTATACAAAAGCATGAGCTGGGGAAAAGGAAACAGTAAGGTGCTCAAAAAGCTGCACAAACCTAAGCAGTGGTCAGTTTTTAGTAGCTCCAGAGATGCAAGGTTGCCACAGTTGCTTAGTGTTAATACATGCACTGCATTTTTTTACACCTTTGCAATTTTTAACTTTAGGAGAGTGCATGGTTTGGAAAAGTTGAGAAGTGAAGCTTCTTTCATAATTACAGTAGGATTCACGAGAGGAAAAATTACTTCATCAGAAATTTCATATTATCTGGTTTTTTATAATAATATGTCATCTCCATAAATCTCTCATTTTACACTCATTCTCTTATTGTTTGAAATAGAGAATACAATGAATATACTAACACATTTAACGCTGCCTGTGTCATGCAGAGTTATAGAGCTCTATAGAGCTCTGTACCTTGCAGAATTTAACCCTCACGTCAGAGATCTCCTCTCTTGAACTGTAGGGAAGTGTACTGAGATAATGACATATTTTTCATCAATATGTGTGTTCTGTCACGTGTATGAGCATATTTGGTGTATGTCAAAATATTTATGGCTTGATTTATGACTTCGTTTTTCACTTTGTAAATACTTTCACGTTGATGCTGTGGAGCAAAATATAATAAGAAATCTTTTTTTCCAAATGTAATTAAAAATACTTTTGGTCAAATACTGTGATACTGAGTAAAACCACAGCTTCATTAATTGAATCCTCCTGTACATATTTACACCAAATGAAGGTCTGACCTTATGTGTTTAGTTGGAAGATTAAAGAAACAAAATATAAGTTAAGAGGTTTCTAACATTCAAAGCATATATACCACAGCTTGTCACTTTCTTTATTTGTTAAATTTCTATTGAAAAAAAATGTATGAAGATTCTATATAAAATATTGTAAAGTTATTAGCATAATAATTAGTAGTAATATTATAGGTGTTGATGCTATGGAGATAGGTTTTGGTGGTTTTTTGGAAATGCATGCTGAGAAAATGTAGGTTCAAGAGGTTGGCTTGACATAACTGAACTGCATTGTAGCTGTTTTGTTTAGAATCCACCAAATGGTAAAGGTTATGGTGACATGTGCTGCTCAGAAATGAAAAATGAAAATCATGGTACTTTTAGTGAGGTTAAATGTGCAGCCTTTGACTACTTTGGACGAGCAGTGAAGAATAATGTTACTGCAGTACTTACCATAGTAAATGCACCAAAGCAATGTTTTAATGGGCTGTACTGTACATGAAATGAAAGTAATTTAAGTATCTAATAAGAGCTTAACTCTGAAGTGTTAACAAATACAACTACATTATACACTAGGAAAAGTATATATAAAAAGACAGTATTTGGACACTATTTGATCTGTTTAGTAGTGAATACAACAGTACTGAAGAGCCCCAGTGAGTACTTGGGTTGTATTTAACCATGCAGTCTCTAGAAGAAGTCATACTTCCTAGTCAGTAACCAGTATCATCCTACTGATCACAAATAATAACTGAACACTTCACTTCTCTGCCTAGTTAAGGAGACAAAAAAATCACGATTTTTCACAGTGATGTGATTTCTCTTAGGCTCTATGCAGGTGGCAAGGCAGATGCCTGGTGGGTCTGCAGCACCAGAATCTGTCTACAACATGCTGTGGCTTCCCCCCAGCCCACAAGCCCAGAATAAACAAAGGACTAATTTCAAGAATGAGTTTCCACTGTGTTTCCTGCGGTTCAGGCACAGCTGAAATGTCTTCATTTGTTCCACTTTGGAAACCTTTCCATTAACGTAATCCTGCTTCTAGCTTTGTTCTTTCCTCTCAGCTCACAAAAGAAGAGTCGAAGTGTTGTGGGGCACAAGAGCACTGAAGTAAATCTGAGAGTAACCCGAAGCTAACACAGCAGCAGTACTGAACGGCACTCGGGTACTTATTACGACTTCTTGCTGAAAGCTTCCAGCCAGGATCCATTACATCCCAAATTACCTCGGCGCATTCTCTTGCCATCAGCACAGGAAATACTGAATTTTGTTTTGTTAGACTTGCTCATCACATTTCAGGCACTTAATTTTCTCAGGAAAAAAACATAAAAAACCCCCCCAAACACAAAAGTATTAACAGTGTAAGCGCTCCTTGCTACCCTATTGCCACTCACATATTTTCAAGGCTAACACAGCAGATCTTAATAATGCCTCTGTTCTTCAGATATCTAAAGTGCTAAACAGAGGACAAGGTTCACGCTGAGCTTCACCTCCTGTGTGAGCTGCCTTGTTCATACTGTTACCCCACACACTACTTCAGTGTTAGACTGAGTTCAGTCAGGTGAAGGACAGGCTTGTATTGCTCCTGCTTGAGAAGTTTTATTTATTTGTCCTGGGAATTATAGGAGCCTTAATAAGAAAACATTAGATGGTAATGACCTGTTTCAATAGTGACTCTTTTTTATTTTTTTTCAGCAAGTAATTGCTGCAAGTCCAAAACATTCCAAATCGTGTAGTTGGGTATGCTGAACAGTATGGCAAATGAAAAAATAGTGATCTAGCAAATGTTATGTGGTAGTAATCTATAAGTCATGGGGATAAGGAGGTCGATGCTACCTAGTGATACGTTATATATTTGCAGAGCCTGCCTTTTGCTTAATTAAGTCCATATTACTTAATTAGTATTGAGACATGAAGGAGGAATAGATATATATCTCCTCCAAGATCCAATTTTGCTAAAACAAAAGGAGTCAGAGGAAGTAGACAGTAATAGAAATTTATTAACAAATTTCCAGTTTGGCATCTATTAAGTAGACAAAAAATTCTATTCACTAGAGGAAAAGCATCAGCCAAGAGTTCAGAACATACTTCATAGTGACAGGTATTTAAAATTTGGCAGGCAAGGCAGACTTGGCCTGAGAAGAGGACCTAGAAATTTAAGAAGAAAGTTTCAATTTATTTACACTACGTAAAAAGCTTTGATATAGCACTTCCCTTTGTAAAAAGAGTGTTAGAAGCATGTCCTCACAATATCACTCTTCACTACCAGAAACAGTCAAGATGGATCTCTTATTAGTGGAAACCAGAATTGTACTTGACTTCCTTACTGAGAGCATCCAACTCTTTTTGGATAAGAAAGTTTTACTACACAGACAGGGGCCAGTAACAGAAAAAAACACATGTTAAAGCCACTTATTTTTATGGCTCCCTTATACTTTCTTGAACGTTAAGAAAGAGATGAGTCATCAGGTGCTTGAAAGACACTGTTGCTAGCTGAGGCACAAGGGCTTGCAAAGATGCTGCTAAAAAAACCTTTCATAATTGAAAAAACTATTTTGATGTTGCAAGAAAGTGAAGAAGTTTTAAAACAGAAAATTTAGTGATCAGAGTAGCTTCATCTCTTCAGGCATTTCTTCTGACTCTGCTGATGAATTTCCATACACTGAAAATATGCTGTAGGCAAGCATAAGGCATTTCTTTAGTGTGGTGCTTAAGTTATTTTCAATTAGTTTTCTAGTTTTACTCTTCTCAATATGTAGAGCACTGCTATTACTGCCTCCTGTAATGGCTATTTTCTGATCATCTTTACTAGTATGTAGGGAAATGCAGTGATGTTGCAATTCCCTTCTCTTTGCTCATACAGCAGGCACACACGCAGACACCCACACATTTAGACTAAGCTAAATTTTTTAATTGTGTACTGAAGTCTATTTAAACTGCTCCCAACCTGCAACAAGAGCTTCATCGGGGGCAAAAAAAAGCAAAAACTGAACATGCAGTTAATTAAATTTAGAGTAGCAGATTGGAACTCTTCTTTGGACAACTATTTGTAGATAAATTTCAAGTAATTTTCACACTGATTATTTCTGGAGGTAGACAGCAGAGGCTGCATAATGACACCCTCAAGATTAGCAAGTGAAGAGGCTGTAAACTGTGTTTTACTGTTATAGGATAAATGATTAGAAATTAACCAACATGCTGATCTGGGTTTCATTTCAGTAAGTAGTATTTCATCAAGCTGCAGTAAGATTTTAATTAGAACTCATCGAGGGTACTGTTGCATTAGGAATACAAAAATGAAGGTGTTAAACCATTCATCAAATAGTTTAGTTCAGCCTTCTATCTCAGCAATAATGTTTTTTGTGTTAGGAAAAGCTGTTTGCTTACTATTCCGATAGAGAAATTTATGTGATGATTTATTTTGACAGGCATAATATCAATTCAAGAAACTATCATATAGATTAAAAAAAAAAACACACCACAAACCCAAAATCTAACCCAAAATTAATTTTCCCCATAGATAAGCTACTCTGACTGCATTTTTATCCTGTCTAATAATGATAATGACCCAATGAAGCTATTAACTTTATTAAAATTTCTCCAAAACCAGACAAAACAGATAGTTTCCCTGCATTTTTCATGCTTTTATATCATAAGGATCAGTTTGAGATGGGGAAATACATGGTGCCATGGCAACAGACGTGTGATTTTCAAAAAAATCAGAATTTATCCGAATATCAGAATTTCTTCTACTGATACTGAAGACAAAATAATGTGAATCAAATAAACATCATTGTTGTCAGCGTTAGTGAAAAATACATATATAGATAATTCGTTCTTAAAGAATTAACTTTTTAAAACTCAAAGTTTACCCCTTTTTTAGCAATAATTAGTGTTACCAGAAGCAAAACATATAAGCAACTCCTCATTTCTAGGTATGTCTTCTCAAGATGTTGTGCAAATCTCCATCAGGAACACAACAGCATGCTGCAGCCATCACTGCAAACACAAAAAAGGGGAAATGAACTAGGAAACTGGGGGGGTTGAGCTGTGAAACATCACACAACTTCCCCTCTGTCTGATGTCCCACCCTCCATCTCTTACTGGGGCAGGGACATAAGATACTAAGTCACTTTTTTACCTAATAACACTTTTCCAAAGTTCAGAATGAAATTACTGAATGAAGGAATGAATGAGTGAATTAATTATTTCTGAATGAAATAATGCCTTACTAAGGAAGTAGTAGTTTAGAGTCAGAGGCAAGTCCAGGCTGTAGAGTTAATACCTATTATTAGATATCTGGAAAACAGAGACAACCTTCTATTTGCTCTAGTCCTTTCTGAAGTCTAAAATAGTTGCAGATTTCATAGCTGAATAAGAACTGAGGATCTACTGATTTGTTTAACCTAGCAATTTGTTCCATAAATAAAAGTCAGGAAAATATCCCAGCTCCTTCCCTCAACTAATTTAATCATTCAACTCTGACTATAACAGAGCTGTGTCTTATTTAGTTTAAATTAACTGTACAGGAATAGGTCTATAAATATGCAAAGCATATTCAGTGTAGGGACATCCAATTTTTAAGCAGCCACAGTTCAAACTACTTCAGGTGTCTTTGCATTGTGAAAGCATCTTAGAAATTGAGCATGAGGCCAAGAAAAGAATGAAAGAATGCAGGAATAAAATTATAATATGCATAATTGAGACTAAATTCTGTTCATGACACACAAATGTAATTGTTAGCATATGATATTCCTCCCATTGTTACTAAAGACAATCACTCTTGTTAGTCAGATAAGTTTTCAAAAGTATTTTGATTCTCATTCATCCTCTTTAAGAGAAAACTAGGATTCAGGGGGCATAAAGCAGGAGCTTCACCATCCCCTGTAGTGGTTCCCCAGGGAGTTGAGGGCAGTGTGCAGTTCTCGTGGCCTTGGCCCAGCAGCTCTGTGGATCCTGTCCACGTGCAAGTCTGCAGACCTGGTGGTTTGGTGCCTTGCAGGAGCTTTCAGGTGTCACCCACCTGCTCCAGAGGTTGTTCACCAGTTGCCTCAGTTAAGCATTCATTTTCCACATTTTTTTTGGTTGTGTTTTTGTTTGGTTGGGTTTTTTTCCACAACTCACGTTTACATTAATATATTTTGACTCAAGTTCAGTTCTTGTTTTCCTCTTCTGACTTGGTCAGGTGCAAACCCTAGTGCTCTTTCCCTGCCTCTGCCTTATTATGTACCTTATGATATCCTCATTAAGTCTTTTTTGGGTGACCTCTAGACCTTAGCATCCAAACGTCACTGTGCTCACAAAATGAGCAAGAGTTTGCAGTTCACCAGGTCCTTTAGGGTGTGTGCTCTTTCCTGTTGGTTTGGGGGTTCTTTTCCTCAACACAATTTGGAATTTTTTAGCATGTGTTTTTAGCATACAACTCTGGTGAAAAGCAAGAATGATAAAAACCTCTCCAGTTCATGATATCCCAAGCAATTTTGTCTCATAAGGAAGTTTCAGTGGAGGTGGTGTGTATTGGTTGACTGGAATATTTCAACCAGAGATCACAGTTTGCATTTTGAAGAGGGTCAAGTAAAACAGGTGTAAAGACAAACTTATGGGCATGAAGGACAGTCTTTGATTTGAGTAGATATTTCTTTTAAAAATATGTGTATTACACAAACATTTTTCACGCTTGCTTCTCTTGTTTTGAAAATAGAATAATTAATATCTTGTTTATGTTATTTATTCGTTATAAACCATATACGTCTACTTATGACTTTCTTCTTTCTGCTTGAAAGGGAGAAAGATAATGATAGCTCTTAAATAGTCATTCAAGATATGCATCCTGGAGAACTGTAGGTTGGCTTGTCAGCCTCTCTGAATTTATTAATGTGCAAGATTATTTTTTGTTACGCAGTGTCAGTTTGAAAAAAATACAGATCTCTGGGTTGGAAAAAATTGGTCCTTGATTTTCTTAATTAATTACTGTTGAATAGTTCTGGTATAGCAAGTAATATTAAGTTCTCCTTGTGGTTTGAAGGTACATATATTTTCATACAGCACAACTCAGACTAAGGGAGGTAAGAGAATAATGGTGACCAGCAATTGCATGTGCAGGTTAAGTGTGAAGAAATTGGATCATACATTAGCATGTGATCCTTTGAAATCGTAAGTAATGGGGCAACAATGATCCAGATGCAATAACAGAGGGCCTGAGCTGAAGTCAGTGCAATCAGCTGATAAAAAAGTTCAATAAAATTTAATGACCTTCAGATCAAACACAGTAAATTAAATGTTCTATGCTGGATAAAACATACTGCTTCCCCTAAATCCTTCTTTGTGTCAGCACTGAAAGCCTCTCTCTTTAAGGAGCCAAGTATGAGCACATTAAATTTCAAAATAGCTGAGATTAAGGTATAAATTTTGAAGGACCTTGTATGGGGCAGTTCTGAAGCCCATTATAAGTAAGAACTGACATTTGCATATGTGAACTCCCTCTGAAGCAAGGCACGTGATACAAAAGCTGTTTAATAATCAAATTAAACCAGTATTAGAGGAACCAATGAGTGTTTACCAAAATATTACTGGTTTTTTAGTACTTGTGAAAACATGTTGTTTTAAACCGTAGATTTATTCTTACTTTGGAAATACACAGTAATTTAGAGTTAATGTACGCTTAGGGATGAGAAAATCACTAATTATAGTCAAAAAATCATGGTAGAGAAGCTCAGCTGTTCTGGGAGAAGCACACAGAATAGTAGATCAAGCCAACACTAACTCGTATTTCTCTTTCCAATTTTCTTGTCAGTGACTTATCACCTTATGCTGCAATTTTACACTTTTTCTACTGTCAGTCACATTCACTGGTGTGAATCCAAACTAAGTCTACAGGCTTCAGTGGCATCACTCTGCATTTACCAGGGTATATCTGAGATCAAAATCCTTCACTATTTTAATATGCCTTCCTCCCAGAGAAGCCTTTCTTCTCTACACATGAAGTTCCCAGAGTACACTTTCTCCAGACTGATGCTTATGGTGTATAAATAATTTGGCAGGTGCACTGTATTAATATAAATGATCTGTCACAGCACTGATTTCCTTGCAGCCCAAGTGAAGTGTGCAGGAACAAAGTGGTAAGAGTGCCTGTTTAACTCTTCCTGCTAGTGGTGTTCTAAACACATTTATTTGCAGCTGGTGGGGATTTTGATACTTTTTCATGCTTTTTTGGATAATGTTTTTTTTCTCTTTTAAACTAAGTGACCCTTTCAGCCGGTTGATATGGAGATCTCAAGGATTTTTTTGTTGTCATCTCTCTTTCTTTACAAAACTGCGTAGTTACAACAGGTTAAAATGAAGGCTGAAATGAAAGAGAAAATACAGGGTTGCAACAATGAGATATGAAACCTATTTAAAGTTAATCTGATGAAACAAATGTACTGAATGCTTCGAATAAAATCATTGCAGCATAATTATTGCTGTATTAGATAAGCCAATAAAATACAGTGTTGCCCTTATGCTTACCATAGTACCCTGTGGGCATGGAGACCAGCCCTACCAGGTAATACGGGTCTTGAGGCCAAATTAATTGTATTTACCTCCACCTTGGGACAGAGTTTGGGGGATGGTTTCAAAACCTTTGGATCATAGTTCAGCATTATCCTGCTTATCTAGATGTAAACAGCAGCAATATGCTGTAAGTTCCTCTACTGTTCGCTGTCGCTCTAAAAGGCTCAGTACAGGTTTAAGTGCCCCTGCTGCCACAGCATTACTTGTAGGCATCAGAAACTTTTCATCCTCACAATTCTGTCACTTCCCTCATTGTTGTTTTTCAGACAGCAGGACGGACACACCAAAAAAATCTGTGCAACTTGCTCAAGGTCATACAGAAACCTGTGGCAGAAAGTAGAATTGAAATGTTCTGGCAATTGTGGTTGCTTAGATATAAGTAATTCAATTCTAGAGTATGTAAGAGTAAATATTGAAACTGGATAAATTATTCACAGCAAGCGTGTTATTCAGAATGCTTAACTCCCATGTAGGTGATTTTCAGACTGTTATACATATGTTTATTTTTCCAAAATGCTCAAGCAACAGTCTCATACATAATATTTGCTGAGATTATTTTCTGTATTCACTATTCAGCAGTTATCTGTAACTGAATTTTCTTGATGGCACACTGATTTGATGCTTTTGAATCCTCCCAGTATTTTCAAGACTACTGTGGTATTTTTTTATTTTTAAGCACAAACACGACCAGACGTACTTACGAGAATTGAGAACTTTTTATCATTCCTTTGACATTATTTGAACAGAAGGACACTTGAATATACTACCATGAAAAAAGAAGATACTCAATGGCAGGATAGACAGATCGTGAATTTTTCCTCAGATAGTCACAACTGTTAAAATTTGTTGTCTGGTATCCAGCATGTATTTATATTCTAATATTTTGTAACTCCCAGTGACAAAAAAATACAGTTAATTAGGCATGCTGAAAGGAGAACTTTAGCTACTTTAATATGCATTGCTTCTGTCACAGAATGTTCAAGCAGTGGTGGTGAATCAATTTGAAAACTCCAAGTAGGCTGGTTGATATAAATTAAATTAAAAGCTCAAGGCTGCTTGATATGCACTTTTTCAGACATTGGCTGAAATTCAGCTTAAAAAGTTACTTCTAGACTCAGCCACAATTTAAAAAAATTGACATATTTCAACTAACTCCCATTGAACTGTCATGAACATTTCTGTGTTTGCTTTCCCATTATTACTGACTACTGAGACACCTGTGTACAAACAGAAGCTCTCCCTTCTCTTAGTATGTCCCTGATTCATTCACTGACAAAACCTTCCTGTGCTATAAGATCGTATTAATTTTTGTAAGAATCTTAGAAACATAGTGAAACAAAATTATCCACTGTTGCTTCTGTTGGCTGGAAAACATCCTCTCATCCTGCTCTACAGCCAGCAGGAACTTTGGCCCTGGGCTTTAGCTTCCTGGTGAGGAGGAAATACAAGGACAAGTTCTCTGCTAGCTTTGAATCCTGCTTTTGTAGGATCACCTCTGAACAGAGGACAGTGTTTCAGAATCAGAGGAGAGCATGATCATGCTTTTAAACTTTTCCTTAGAATATAGATATTGGTAATGTTTATACTTTTGTTTTATTGCTTTTTAAAAATATCCATATTTTTTCTGATTCTGGTGCTTTTTCACATATAATTTTAAAGAAGTGGTTCTGAAAGTCATCATTCAACTGCACCTCATTTCATGTGTCATCTCAGAATGTGTATAATTGTCACAGCATCACTAAGCCTATTATGAAAAAATAGACTGAGACGACCTTAAGATGTCCTTTTTACTCAGAATGGGATTAGAAGAATATGTGGCTTGACAGGAATGCATTAAACCTTTTTGTGTGTAGAGATTAAAAACATTACAAGAAGTAATCTATTCTGAACAGGTCTCCGTTCTTACTTAAAGTGGGTTTGGATGTCTAACCTGAACTTTTCTTCTTGCAATTGTCCCATCCACTTAGATGTAGAAGACATTGTATTCCCTTTCAAATAGCCTTTTTCATGTTTTGAGCTTCTTACCATCTTTCACTACAAGTGTCCTTGACCTCTGTTGCCCTACCTCAGGCTCGCTCTCCCTCTGGCTTCTTCCTGAAGTGCAATGCTTGCAGAGGGCATTGCTATCCTGTTGAGATAAGTCTAGTACCAGGCAAGGATGCCTGTATTACATCAGGCTGTATTCTGACACCTGCACCCCAGGATGAAGGGTGATTTCATAAAATGACATTACATCATTGACTCTCCTTCAGCTCGGGAGTCAGTATAACTTCAGACTGTTTCCTGCAGAACTTCCATCAGGCCATTGTTCTTCCTTCAGATCCTGTAAAATTTACTGTGCCTATGTGAGGCACGTTCCACTTGTCCCTGGGAAATTGCATCCTATCTTTTCAACCCATTTCTCCAGATATCAAGATGAATCTTCCAGGTACTGAAAGTCCTTATTAGTTTCTCTCATGGACTGAGAGTCCTCCTGAGCTCACCCTTAACAAACATACCCTCCTTTCACTGCACATGACTGGACTCAGGGCAGAGATCTGACAAGGCCGAGCTAGTACATCCTTGCCTTTTAGCTGTGGAACATGGATGTTGTTATGCATCCCACTAATATAGTCTAGTCCAAGTGTACCTATCTCTTTTATTAGAATGACCTCTGGAACACACTGGATAAAAGTTAGAAAGTCTGAATCTTCTACTTCTTCCCCATTCACAGAGCCTCTAAAGAATATTAAAGGAAATTAGGCTGATCTGATACAACTTATTCCTGACAGCTCCATTTTTGCTACTACTCATGTCCTTGTTATCCCCAGATGTGAAAATATCTGAATGATAAATAGTGCAGTGTTCTCTGTTACCTGACGTATTTGTTTGTGTACCATTACACAGGAAAACCAGTTATAAATTGAACTGGTCAAGCATTTTTATAGTTTTAAGATAATAAATATTTATGGACTTTTTCGTTGTAAAAATGTTTTATTTTCTTTTGAAAACTTGTAGCAAAACACAGTTTTTCCTTAAATTATTTATATTTCTTGTCTCATCCTCCATTTCTCCCCTTCCTTTCTCTATCAGATGAAGAGATACAAAAAAAAGGAAGCAAAACTATAAATGCTATAAGAAATTAAAACTTAATCACGTTTGTGGTGTAATTTCAGGGAACTGTTAGTACATTGGGGGAGGTAGCATTCCTTTTTGCAGCATATAATATTGGAATGAACTATGCTCTGTCTAGCCCCAGCTCATGCACTAACAACTTCTTTGACTTGTTAATAACTAGAATATCTACTAAAGTTTTCTGTCACCTATATAAATAAGAAAACAATTATGCTATAGAAATAGTCGTCCCTTGGAATTGTAGACCATGCATAGTGATATTTGTGTATCTAGATCACATTCAAAACAAAAGACAAAATTACTCTTTGTTTCACCTTTCCCTTATAAACATGGTATGATGTTTGCATGAGCAAACATTGAAACATTGAACTATGTCAGTGCAATATTAATTTGGCCCTTGTGAATACGTTTTTCATACTATCCTTAATCATATGATTGCATTTTTTTCTCTCATAAAAATCCTATCTCATTCTGTGCAGAATTAATAACGTTCTTACATTTTCACAACCTGCTATTACTTAGATTGTTCCCCATCCAGTTCTTGAGTTGTCTTAATCCTCTCTTAAAAAACTCATCCTTGATCAAATGCCTTCTTGTAAACAGTTGTTTTATCCATGAACCAAATAAAGGATATCTATGTTTCTTGTCCTCTCCTGTTTGCCAAGTACTGCAGTTAAAAATTATCACTAATGCAGCTGAACACATATAGAAAACATCCCTGTGTAGCCTCAAAGTGTCTCACTACAATAGAAATGCCAGTTGAAAACATATTTTTCTGCTTTTTATTTTTCCCCCATACAGAAAATGGTAATGCAGCAAGGGCAGCAGTGTGTGATCTCTACTCAGAACACTGGAATCACCTGCAATTCTTCCTCTGCAGGTGGTTTCCAATCTGACTTCCATTTCCCAACAGGACTCAACAATAACCCACCACACAGCAGAGCTCATGCAACACATGTAGATGTGTACAGGCTACAGTATTTGCAAGGAAGCACCTATTTCCCAGGACTTCACTCAGTTAGGCAACTCTAAAATAAAAATGAAGTCCAAAACTCACTTTCCCTATGAAAGCTTAATATTAAAGCAGAGAGCACTAGATGGGTGGGACTCAAATACACCTGTGCCTTATTACTAGACCAGGGACAGCTGTGTCAGGTAACGGAGAGAATAAAAAGCTCTGGGTTACGAGGGGAGCTTCAGTCCGGCTTGGCTTGGCTTTGGGGTAAGTAAATTTAACTTTGAATGTGTTCAATTTTTGCACTGGCTGGTGTAACATTTGTGGTGAGTGTACTTGTTTTCCTGAAAAGTGTTTGGGAGGGTATTATTTGAATGCAGGGAGGAATTTCAGTGGTTTTGTTTGGTTTGGGTCAGTACCTTGAATACAATTAAATTGTTATACTTGTGAGATGTCATTGGAGAGATCTCTTAAAATAGGTGCTAACTATTTTGGGCTTATTAAGACTGGGAAAACTAAAATATTATCAATAAAGTAGGACATTATGACCTGACTCTACAAATTCATCCATTTCACTTTATCTTCAAAGGTTCAGGTTAGGTTCTTGCTTTATGATCTGTAGTGAAGTTTCTAGTGATGAATTAAAAATCCTCACACATTCCTGCACTTTGTTTGGTGGTATTGGATTCCAAATGTTGGGGTTTTTTATTGACTTTTTTCTACGTTGTTTCTTGCTGTTCAAAGTCTTCAAATGTTTACATGAGGTATCCTGTACTCTCATTTCACAGCATCTTGAATTAAGGCAACATGAACACTAAACATATACAGCACAGTGTCCCATGGTCTTGCTCATGTTGCATGGGGCACCAAACCCTTGCTGTTGTAATTAGATGGGACAGGAGAAAAAGTGTATGCTTCTTTTTGTTGGGGAGGAAGAAAGGACTGATGTCTAAAAACCAGGCTAAGGCAGAGTTTTCATGTCAAACAGGCTGAGGCACTCAGGGAAGGCCTGAGCACCTGTGACTGTGCTGCACCTGGCTGGGGGCTGCAGGAACTTTTCGTGGTGTGGGGAGAAGGGTTGTCAGAGGAGATGTCTGATACAGTGTCTAGATGAGCTGGTTTCTCTACTTGTCTGTTGGCACGTTGTCTGAGGAACTAAGCTCTGGCCATTCCACCAAGATATGTCAGATGTCCCATGCATATCTGTATGCATATGACAGATTTTATTTTGAGGTAACTTATGGGACTTTGAAAACTAGATAGTCAAGAATAAATTTGTCTTCTTTCAGATCTTTCTGCACAACATTTAAAGAATATTATCAGCAGCTATTACTTCAGAGCATATAACATGCCTTTGTGTACTATTGAAAACGCTTTGTTTTCCAATGCTATGTTGATGCAATTGAACTAACATATTTTCCATTGTGAAGCTGAATATAAATGCTTATTCCTCCTCATTGTGCCAGTCCTTGGTATATCTAAGTGGCATGTGTAAGACCTAACTAGGACTTCTCTTTTGAACCACTCTTGCTACCTGCAAATTATTTGTGAAGCTTTTTTTGAAGAGCTCTTGTTTCCCAGTGTTTTGGGATAATAAATGGCTTTTCTGACTTGTGTTTAGTGGTTTTGTTGCAGAAGGAAAACTTTTGTCACAAGGTGTAAAAAGACATTTTTCATTGACTCAGTTTCCAGAGTAAGTTTTAATTACCCCAGAGAGAGCAACTACATTGATTAGCTGGGAATTCTGTAAAATGTTGATGGATCTGTAACATCTGCTGAAAGAGTTCAGAACATTTCAGACGTTCTTTATGAAACCTAGTGTATCATCTTTTCTGTGGAGTTGCAACAATTTCCCTTTGGCCTCAAAATATACTAAGACTGGTTTTCCAATGAAAACCCTGAACATGAGGCCTCACTATCATTGTCAAGGAGCTTGGCTGACTTGCTGAGGATCAATAAGCTCTATTAATTTTTATAATATCAAACTCAGCCAGCAGGAGTATCTCAAATGAGTGTGAGTAAGGGACAAGGAATCTGTCCTTCAGCTTTTCCACCTCTCCCTTCTCATTTGTGAATTGAACATAATACTTTCCCACTTTGATTGTGTTTTGAGGTAAATATACACACATATAAGTTTATACCCCACCTGCCTGGGCATATGCTTATGTTCTGGTTGTATGTGCCTATTTGCACATTTGTTCTCTGAAGCTTGTGCTCACAAGGTAGCTACAGATGAACTTTAAGTCCATAATGAAGTTGAGCCTTTCTGGATGTTTTTACACTTGGAGGGTTTTTTCCCAGAGATGCAATGTCAGTAATACAGATAAAGCTGAACAGGGTGTGCCATTTAGACAACCTCCACTGCAAAGAGTAGATGTCACTTGTACCAGTCTCTTTGCACCGGGGACCTGGTTTGCATCTACTGACAAAAGAGTCGTGTGGGGTTAGTACAAAACTAGCAAGAAGAGAAGCCTGTGGTTACTATAGAGATGTTCTTTTCGTGTCAGATAGTATCTTATGCAGACCTAATTAGTTCTCAGTATGGAGTGGGTATCTGTTCTGTTAAGTTTATTGTCACTTTATTGTGGAGGCCTGATAATGGCTTGGTTTAACTGTGTATGGATGGCATTCATTTAATGGAGTGTAACTTCACTGGAATCCTACCTCATCAGGGTGGCTGAAATAGCTGTAAAATTTTATTGACCAATGAAACAGTGGGTCAGAAGCTCAGTGTGTACAAATCAACAGAGCTGGCTTGGGAGTCAGCAAAGCACCATCGGTGCGTCCCAGCTCTCTCATTTCAGTGGTCTGAGAACTCTTTTAATATGGGGGCTAGAAACTCGGGGTTTCTACCTTTTTTTTTTTAATCCACTGCATTCACAATCACAGTCCTTAGATGCCTATAATATTTTCTGAAATTGTGAAAATAAAGTGGTTGTGCAAGTTAACGCATAAAATCTGTGTAGAAATGAAGCAACACACAAATTCAGAGCTGTATTTTGTATAAAATCTGGGGTGATGGTGGAAAAAAAGGCAAAAATGTGACTCAAATTGGCAAAGAAAAATGTTTGATTCTTGCAAAGACCTCAAAATCAAATTTTTCAGACAAAAGACCTGCACTTCATCAAAAGTTTAGGGTTTTTTTTCAAGAATAAATTTAATTTAAATAAATGTTTTGATCGAGATGTTTCATTGTCAAGAACTTTCAATTTCTATTGGAATAATGGTAAATTCCCTTTCAGTAAATGTCATAGAGAGGCATGCTGCTAATTGCTTTTAAACTTCAGTTAACATGTCCATATTTTTTTCTTAAAAATCTGAGTGATTTCAACATGGAATTTCTGAGTCAAACCCTACAAATGTGAATACCTAATTATGAAAGTGTCCTTGAAAGAGTAACAATTAGATGCATTTCTCAGAGATAGTTAAATGACAAATTCAAAGAGCTCTATAGATAAATAAATATTGGCAATTCAGAACAATACTTAGCAGGTGATGCTTTTTGGTTCTCGAAAAGTGATTTCCATGGCTGAGATGGTTTAGGTTCTGGAGTAGCCTGTGAACTCCTGCGAGTGCAACCTTTGTCAAGGACGCTCAACTTACTCCAAAACAATCTTTCACCTCAAAAACAATGCTGTAGGATATACAAACAGCTGGTAATCTCTGAATACACAAAAACTAAAGGATTACCCACATGCAGTGACGGAAAAAGGATTGGCCAAGACAAGCAGGAGAAGTTCAGCTTTGGGTGGGTGGCGGGCAAGTTTTTTCCACTTATTCCAATGAAGTCCTAAGTATATTAAAGTCAATGTATACACCTTAATATGTGTTCCCCATTCCTTGTCAAAATAGTTTTTAAAAGCAACAGTGTAATGACTTCCGCACTTTTCTCTCAGAAGATATTAACTTCTAAATAGGGATTTGAATCAGTTAAAAAAACTCTGTATTTGCAAAATGGCATCCAAACATGCAAATACTTTCTACTGTTCTGGAGGGATTTTTTCTTTCTTTTTTTTTTTTTTTGATTGTCAGCACTGACATCAACTTAATATATTATGCTTTACAGAAGTCTTATTTATTGTGACAAACCAATGTGCTGCCAGGGTGCTCATCTGCCATGGAACTAATTTCTCATGTTGTCTGTTGTGAGAGTGGGAAATGAAAAAATCTTTTTTAGTTGCAGATCTGATTTCTGTGTGTAAGAAAATCCATGGGCTGAGTTCTGCAAGAGAAATTCGTTTGTAAAGAGGAATAGAGTTGTGCGTATGCAGATAAATGGACAGGGTGAACTCTGAGTATTGTGTTTGCCAGAGCTGACACCAGAGCCCTGTAGGTTGGCAGCAGAACAGTTTCAAAGCTCTTCAAAGACAGGTTTTATTATAGAGAGGTACGTACATATCTTTCAGGAAAAAACCAAACAAACAAGAACAACAAAAAAAGGAAAAAAACAACCTGCAAATATAATGGCCTTTAGTTTACATAAAAATCACACCTTTATGATCCTTTTCCTACTAGACAGCATGATCTGTAGTTTGTTTATTTTTTTTTTCATTATGTTCAAGGTTGGGATTAAATCCATTATGGTCTCGTTAGTTAAAATGAGCTGTGTATAGTTGTGCATCTGATAACTGAGCTCTATGAGGGTATCTCAGAACATCAGAGTCTTACTTCAGTCTCTGCAGTACCAGAATCTTGACATTCATTCTGGTTTATTCCCTAAATGGATGCTGATTTTTTTTTTAGAGTATGAAGATTTTTAATAAGCCCTTTCTTGTAATATGATTCACTGATATGTTCTCTTGAGGCTTCCATTTTGCACACCTTTGCAGGGCCCCCTGTGGTAAAAACACTCAGAATGCCACTCTCTGGAAATGAACGTGGCACACATCCACTCACTGTGTGATACAGAGCCAGCCCTCTGACACACTGAAATAGAGGATACACCTGTATAAGGACTTAATTTGCGTAGTAAAAAGGTGTGAAATGTAACATGACTTATTGCAGTAGTGGAGGTGAACTTGGGGTTGCTGAGAGGTAGGGTGCACTCTACTAAAAGTATTACTCTTTCCACTTTAATATTCTACGTTTTCTTCAAAAGGATAAGTTGTAGAGGAGAATGAAATGTGGAAGGTTGACCTCAAATTCTTCATATCAGTCTTACCACCACAGTAATTTGGGGAAAATCAATATCTCCTTTGAACTGTCATTTCCTGCAACTTGGACAAATAATTGAGGGACATTCACACCCATCAAGATATTTATTCCTAAATACTGGGGAAAATTGCATTCAAACCCTCAAGCTTAGAATGCTTTGTTAGCAAACCTAAAAGTCATAAGAGGTATTTGTGAAAATAATTGTAATTTAGAACCTACAATGTAAGCCCTTAATTTGGTGAGATGTCTTCTGTCACATCTTATTATAGACTGAACTGTGCTGTTTAGTACAACACTTGAGGAACCAAACAGATTATAAAATTTCTGACTTTTTACCTGGAAAAAACAAACAAACAAAAAAACCCCACCAAAATGATAAACCCACATTACTGCTGGAATGTATTGAATCTTTACAGGCAACACTGTTAAGAAAGCTCAAGGGAGAACAAGAGTTGTTTTCATCTCTTAATCCAATATGTACATCCTCTGCATTTTATTAGCTTGAAATAACTTTGCAATTGAATCAGAACATGAGAATGGGTCTATTCTTTTATATGCATAACTAATTAATAAAACTAGTAAAATTCAATATTGGAGGATGCCAAAGTATTAAATGTGTTAAAAAGTATTAAATTCATGAAAGACAAGTCTATCAAGGACTTTATATATGGAGTAATAATTGCAGATGAACAACTCTGGACTACTCATGTTGCTATGGCTTCTCCACATATCAAGTCCACTAAAACTGAAGTCTAGCTCTTGTCCATGGTCATTGTCCTGTAGTGCTTGTTATTCAACTCCCAACACATGTCATATTGTGTTGCAAAGTTGAGGACTATTTCATGTTATCATACTGTCATCTAACAACTCTCTGTGGAAAAACTTGCAGTTACTTCCATTTTAAGTCAGATTTTAAACTTTTTTACAAAAAAAGTGAAGAAATACCTGAATATGTCCTAATCATGAGAAAATAACATATGGGATTTCAAAATAGCACATCAATTATTGCATTGGAGTTCGAAGCTTCATTTCATCACTAACTGCTGAGGACTGAGTCTATGGACTATGTAAAAGACCTTGATGTGTTTGGGTTTTTTTTTTTGTTTGTTTTGTGTTTGTTTTTTGTTTGTTTGTTTTTTGGGGTTTTTTTGTTTGTTTGTTTTTTTGGGTTTTTTTGGGGGTTTTTTGTGTTTTTGTTTTTGTTTTTTTTTGTTTTGTTGTTTTTTGGTTTTTTTTTATTTAAAGTATTGTAAGTACACTTATGTAAGGTATTAAAGGAAATCTTTATTTGCTTCATGGTCTTCTATCTTCTATATAGCATAAATAATTATCTTGGCATGTTCAGGTCTGGTTCTTTTCCTTTAGGAAGACATTGTTATAGTATGAAAGACATTTTGGTGCTATTGCATTTTTTTTTTTTTCCCAAGAAGCAGACCTAAGTGAATGTGAGGGGCAATAGCTCAGTTGCTCAGTGATGGGAGACAATATTTGCTATTAAATTTAAGCACCTATTGGCCAACCATTATGATGCCTTAGGGAGAAATTTCAGCACTCAGCTGAAATTTCAGCTGGTTTGTAAATCTAGTAAAGTCACAGAAGTCAGAAATGAATAAAAGTTGAGACTTCCCTGGATTCTTTCTTCCCTTCTTTCTTTTCTCTCTACTCTCTGTCCCTCTTGTGATAACAAATGCAGTTCCCCTGGAGGTAATGCATTGTTCTGGGCATTTTAAGAATTGTTCTGTCTAAAAAAAAAGTGCTTATCTATATAAAGATCCTCCAAAAGTTAATGGTATCAGCTATGTCCGTTTCTAGGGGGAGATTCTGAGTACCAAGTCATTGTTTCAGGCAGGCTGTCATCTCTCCTCTAGAATTTCTGTGTTTTAAGTTTTCAAATCAATGGAAATCATTTTCCTGCAATGAGTTACGGACTCTACCACTGTTGAGCAATACATTCAGTACAGGTAGCTCAGGATGCAGCTGCAGGTTGAGCTCTGGTTGGGAGCCCCAGACAGGAGGCCATGAACTGCTGACCCTTTGCAAAACAAAGGGCCCGGGGACCTGTGTTTCAGCTTATACTTTTACGATAGTACAGCAAACTCTCTTTCCAAACCTAACACAGTGTCATAGCCATTAAATAAAATCTGTTCTCTGATAATCTTCATGTCATATATTAATGTCTATCAACTCTTCTTACTTTGTCTGTCTTCTCTTTGCAATCCCATTTTGTGACAGTTATACAAATACTTTGATGTCTGTGACTGGAAAACATAAGAAGTGGGTAAGCACAACCTATCCCCATTTAACAACCTGTGAATGACTGCAATGGAGAAAATTTAATGTCATGCAGTCTGAGAAAGGGACAACACCTTGTTATGCTCTGTGGACCACATTGCTCTCAAATTGCTAGTGTTAAGGTAAAACTTAGATATTAGGGTTAAACGTTAAAAATATCTTTGAACGTTGCTAAATTCTCTTTGTTAACTAATCTATTACAACAGCAAACTATTGGAAATGTGGGAACAAGGATATTGGTCATCTTGAATCATAAGAACTACATATTCAAAGTTAATGGTTCAATGAAATTTTATAGTTGCTTTACAAGTCTGCTAGCCACTAGCCTGTAAGACAAAACAAAAAAGATGATAAACCAGCCAGGAGTCTGCCACCCATGTCATGGGATGTACCCCACGGGTGTGCTTTGTATGCTAATTAGAACCAAGTGGAGGGTAACATTTCACTGAATACCTTCTGAATAAGAAGGAATGAGACCAGAGAATTCTGTTTGGCTCCAAGATGTTTAATTTGTGCTCTCTAAACTAATATAGCATAACACTGAACCTTTGCTTGCATGATTTTTTCAAATTTAAAGTGAATGATCCCACTACACTGACAGAGCTGTTGCAGGATTGAAGCCACATATGTTGTGTATAAAGCCCTTACCTGCATTCACTGGGGTTTTTTGTCATAAGAATGTCACTGTTTTTTCAAGATGAAATTAGTCTAAGAGCATCTTTGAACTTGAGTAGACAGATAGTTTGGACCTGCTGTAGTATCAGATTGTAAATTTGGTCGAGGTATCCCATACAGTAAGAAGCATTTTCTGGCACAATGTAACAACAACAATCTCATTTTTGGAAGAAGTGTTTACTAATGAGGATCTGAAGGTAGGGAAAAAATCAAGTAGAAGTAATTTACTTTCAGTTTTGACTCAAAACCATATGTATTTCCTTTCTCCAGGATTACAGAAGTTGTAATATTAGGGTTAAAAGGTGTATGTTACCAAAACAGTGAGATCAAACTTTTAATATAAGAAGATAAAAGTTGAACTTAGTAACTTTCCTCCCTCTTTGACCTGCATTTTTGTCTTGCATTTTCCAGTCTTTTTTTTTTTTTATTGTAGCAGTTGTTCTAGTTATTCATGGGCTGCATGGGTTGCAGACTCCTGAAGCACTGAGCAGTGCACTTGACAGACCCTCTGTTCTAGCAGATTCATTCTCTTTAAATCTGAATTAAAGTTAGTGAATGGTTATGTTTGCCGTTGTTGACAGGGTATTCTGCTCCAGAACTTGTGCAAAAACTACTGTATTGTTTCCCTATTCTCATACACTCAAAGAAAAATAAAATAAAGTCTGCTTACATTTTTCATACTCCTGTGTACAAGAAATCTCCTTGCCAGACAGGCCTGCTCTGGGCCTGGTGTTGCTCTGACCTTTAGAGATATATTAATGTGTCAGACACAGGTAATTCAAGGACTGTTGATGGAAATAATATCTCAATAGAAGTAGACAAGCATTAAGGAATGAAAAATACCTCCTTCAATTGTGAAAGATCATTTGAGTTGATTTCAAACCTGAGAAAGGCATTGTTTTTCCAGAATCATGTTTGCTGCTTTACATCCTGCCAGTTCTTATAATAAATGCTACCTCCAGATGTACTTTGTTGTGTCCTTCAATCACCAGTACCACAGTCCTGCAACTGCTCAATGTACCAGTGCAAGAGCATATTGTAGAGTAGACATGTCTATTTTTGAATTAGACTCAAGGCCTAGCTGGCTTTGGTTGTTCTAATGTTTTATTAGCCCATGATAAGTGAAACAGGTAGCAGTCAAAATTTGAACTCCATGAGGCTTTCTCACCTCCATGTGTCTGAATGCAATTTGCAACAGAATATGTGGAAATTATGTTCTTGTTAACTGACTTTTTTTATTTTGCTTGAAGGCAGTGGTGATTTCTGTTATTGTTTAATGTTCTAAATTGCTTTCAGTATACTAAGCGTGGCATGCTGAGGTTTTAAAGTGTTAAACAAGCAAATATTATGGCTGTAGGTTGTTGAGTAATTGTTTTGGAAATACTACAAGTTCAACTCTCCTTAAGGAAAGAGGAAAAAGACAGATAAAAAAACATAATATTGGTGACAATGTTTACTGCTGTAGCCTGGTTGAGGGAACACAGTAAATATTTTCTTTTCCATGTTAACTTCAGTGTGTACTCGGAAATTATTTGCATGACACGTCAAACTAAGTGAAATCTGTTTGAAGAGATGAGTGAAGAATCTTGCATTTAGTGATTTGGGTACCCTTTAGTGGATAACTGTATGACATTTGAAGGTTGGATTTCATGTTTAGAGATGGTGCTACAAATAATGATGAAAAGAGCAGTGTGGGTGAAATGTAGATGCATAACAACTCTAGAAATGCAGCTTGGCAGCTAGCAGGTAGAAAATAAACATTGATACTGACAGCTGGAGGACAGTAAATACCAGTAAATGAAATGAGGTGGCACATAACAAATCTGGCATCATACTGCAGATAATTGAAAAAAATTGGGCTCTCCTGTAGAACTTTATTTTAGCCCAATATGGAGATACATTAACAAGGAGTAGAAACATTGGGTAGAGTGCAATGCAAATGGAAACTTTATTATGTGGGCTTTGAAATTCCACATTATAACTCACTCAACAAGGAAAGAGGACAACATGAATATTTTCAGCTCTTGTGCTGGTACTGAAGGCATTTTTTCACCAGAATTTCTACTCAATTAAAATTCAGCATTTGACCTCAGATGCTTCATGTTCCAGCAGCTCTTCAGAGTGTGTCCATCCCATCCCTGACACTCAGAAGTTCTTGATATATAATGCATTTGTGTATGGCCAACCAGTCTTCTGGGATATACTGCAGCGTGACAAGTTACATTGCAAAATCATGAAGAGTTGTTGGAAAATGTCAGTTTTAACTACTTTCTTAAAAAAGCAGTTTAATGAACTTGCGTAAATAATTGACCAAACTCCTTTAGGATAGTCCTTCAAACATACAGCTGGATAAAGACTGTGGTTAGTCCAGATGGTAAGTTTCCTGCAAACTCCATGCAGAAGGGCAGCAGGTTACATCCATGTTTGGAATTGCACTGTTTGACAATTCTTCAGCAAAGTTGTTTTCTGCCACTTCTATGGCACAGTGGCAAATAACAACTCTCCTGCATTTGAGAACTGTGCCTTCATGTGTCAGTGACAGGCAGGAGAGGGTCAACCTTGCCTGGAGCCACTTTCTCTTCTTTTTTTTTTTTTTTTGTTGCATAATCTGCTACTTACATACAGAAAGGTGGGACAGGAAAGTACATACTTACTGTTCTTACTTTTCTGTTAAATCTGATACATAGTGAATAGGCTCTCCAGACTCCTCATGGCCCACTTAATTCTCAGCTATGAATGAGTTATAAAGTTGAGTTTATAAAGTAACGTTGAGTTATAAAGTAAACGCCTGTGAAAGTGTAGTCCTTTTGCAGGAAAGGAATAAGGGGTTGCAAGAAGAATCATGAACTGCATAGGGCCTGCTGAGTTGGACATGTGCCATCCAGTGAGGAAGCAGTAGCAGACATAATGTTTTTCCTAATTAACTGTAATTGTGAAATTGTAGTATGTATCTTGACTCTCGTGTTTTGATTAGTCACATGAGTTGCTTAGTATTTTATACTGGATGTATGGAATAGAACACAAGTGGATGTCATCTCCCAGTAGGGTACCTGAGCAGCTTTCAGGGTATATGTTATTTAATGGTTGGCATAACACTTTGATCCTTTCCTCTAAGAGGCAACAGCAAATCAAGTGGAGTATCTTTGTTTTGAAATCATGTTTCCTGGTGATTGATTTTTGTTGTTGTTGTTTGTTTTTTTGTTTTTAATACCTTTACTTTGATAAATGTGCTAGGGAACTTCTGATCAGTGAAATCACATTGCACCTGAGGCAGGTGATTCTGAATTTCCGAAACAGTTCACTTCCCTTACTTGGACTGGCCTCATGAGAAGCTTTGTCCTTCATTACAGAGTATTTAAGTTTCAGTGAGTGAGGTATGACTTCTTCTGGACACTGCAGTAGAACTCTTGTATTTAAGAGCTCATAAAATTTCAAATGCTTCCTTAGCTGAGGACATGTGGTAACAACATTAGAATTAATTGAACTTTTTATTTGTCTATTAAGACTTCATCATTCTCCCATGCTAGTTTCATGTAAAATCCATTATTTTCTGGCTTTGTTTTGGTTCTTTAAGTCTCTATGAAACCTATGATATTTCCATGTGTGACACTGAATTCTTGAATTACCATAGCTTTTAAGGCAATGCTGCATATTCCTGAAGTGATCTGGCACAGCCCAATGAAAACCCTGGACTCGCAGCCCAGAAAGCTGTTTCTTCTGTGCTCAGTTCTTGAGAGGACTGGGAGCACAGTCCTGGCAGGAGCCACACACACAATAGCAGAGAAAACGATGAATGGAAAATGGGAGATAAGGAGCAGAAGACGAGATAGTGATAGAACGCAACAAAGTAATGAAAAGAAGGGTGAAAATTAAATAGTCAGATGTTTCCATTCTTTGTTTTCTTTAAAATGAACTAAAGGAATTGGATAGAAAAACTCTAGTTTCCCTTTGGAGGATTTTGGGTTTGGTTTGGTGTTGTGTTTGGATTTGGTTTTTTTCCTCCCTTCCCTTAAACGTACTCTTTCTGATTGCAAACAAAATAAATACCAAGGTGTGATCTCCTATATACTATTGTCTATTCTTGCTATCTTTCCATAATTTATTATTTGGGGGTTTGTTTTCTTTTGTACTTTTTTTTTCAGTCTTGTTGATTTCCCCTGTAAGCATTTAGAAGATGATAACAGAATAGTATGATCTATACATTTTACTGTTTCTTGAGAGATTGTAATTTAATAGCTAGAGAATTAAAATAGTTGTCTGCACTTTAAAAATTTCCTTAAATGTAAGCTACTCGTATTTCTATAGAGGAATCTGGTCAAGATTTACTGTATCAGAAATTTGCTTGTAATAGTGTAATAACCACCAGCTACACTATTAGCTAAGAGTTCTTAACCCTGTATCTGTTTTTCTTCATTGTCAGCAGCAATCTCAAATTTCAAACAGTTCATTAACAGTCTGCCGTTTGCACCAAAAAATACTCTTGGTTTGTTCCTTCATAGTGCAGGCTGACCAAATAAGTTCTGTTTACAGAATGCATCCTGATGGAAATTTTCCTTCTAATTTACAGTGTTAGTTATTACTGTTCAAATGGTTTTGATGAAAGCCACAAACAACCAACCCCAAACAACTGAACTCCAAAACCCAGAAACCCCACACAAAGAAAAACCCTGAAAAACCCTCCAAAACAAACCACAAACCCCCCTACAACTAGAAAAAAACATGATGAAAAACAAAAACCCCACTCATGAGGTTACCTGTGAGGCCACTCACCATTTGTTCATTCTGACACAAGTCTAGGGCAGATGGTTAGAAATACACTTGGAAGACAAGTGACTAGGAGGTGAATAAATGGTGAGCTCATAACTCACCTGTATCTTAGATTCATAGAGTAAGTGTAAGGAGGCAAAAAACATAGTGATCAAAAGAGAATTCAGGGTGAAGTGGCTTCACATCTTATACAGTTGAGGGAGACAGTTTCCCCAGCAAGGCAGCAGTGCTGCACTCCTTTAATACACACAGTGTATAGCAGGTGAAAATGGCTTGCCAGCAGAGTGATTCCAATGTGAAACAATGGTCTCTTATGCCTGAAGAACTATCTTTCCTTCAGAGGAATTATTTGGGACTGCCTTAAAAGTGTTTATGTTCAGTACCATTGCCATAAGTTCACTGAAGTGGGCAGGGAAAATCTTGTAATAGGAAATTAATACCTAAAATAGTGGATTGTGATGAGATGTTTGAACTGTGCTAAGTCCACAGTTGTTACAACTTGGCCTAAAGGTAGCTTTTTGTCATAAATAAGTATTTACACTGCTTAGTCTGAGTTAAGGGACTGGTATAGAGGGGTAGGATCCTCAAGAAATCTAAATTGTTGTGACTTTACTGACAGCAGTTAAATCAGTTAAAAGTTCAGCTCCTGAAGTTTAAAATAGATTGGTCAACAGCAGGAAAGAAACACGTGGGGTAAATCGTCTATGTCATAAACTGTAGGTTTTATTTGCTAGGCATTTAGGTGATGCATTAATATACTAATTTAAACAGAAGTCAAAGTCATAGTTGCCTATATTTAAATCAGGAAGAATAATGAAGAATTTCATGGGGAACACCCTGCAAGCTCATCCTAACAGAAAATACTTCCCTAGATTTTGGTAGTCATCTCTACTCAATGTATTGTTAGTTCATTATGTTTGCAGAAAATATTTTTTAAAAGTTTCAAGAGAGTTATGCTAAAGCATAATGCTCTCCCTTTAATTTCCAGAGGAAACCTGAGTGTTTTCATTACCTGAAGAAGGTATGAAAATAACAAGATTATTGTTCTACTGGAAACAAACAGTCTTAAATTATATAATCTTTAAACTTCTGAGAGATTTCAGATCAACAAATTGTTTTCAGGTTTTTGTTTCTGTTTTAGGCGAGTGTAAATGACTCTTGACCCTTGTGTACTTGTACATAAAAATCTTTGTCCTAATTGTACAATGGGAAACAATCAGTGTCTCTGTCTCTCCATGTATGTAGACACAGAAGTATTTAAAATAAAACTACAGCATACTATACTTCAAACTGTACTGGGTTAAGAATAAACAAACCTTTTGCTTACTTAGAGCAGTTGTAAGACTGACATTTTTACTTAAATATTATTTCATATTTACTGCAGGCTACTAGAAGGTTTACTCTTACAATCGAGCAGAAACTGTTAAGCTTTTTTCTCCATTATTATATGTGCTTATTTTCTTGTACCATAGTTCTTCTGTAGAATATCTTTTGAAATATCACTATTGTATAGTATCCAGTTTTATAGTGTCACATTTATGTAAAATATCCTTTGAAAGAAATATAACCAGGTAGAGATAGCCCGACATGGTACAACTCTTAAAATCTTGAAGCTGCTATGTCATTAGTGCTTGAGCAGCTTGATGCAGTTTTGTTCCTACATTTCAGATTTGTGCATACAAAAAAAGTGATAATAGAAAGGAACAGCTGTGTGTGAGAAGGCTTTTTTTCTGATTCTTTAAATGAGAAGTGAAGGGATGGAAATATAAGTAAACATTGAGCATTAAAATATATTACAAATTAACTTATGCTAAAAGAAGCAGATTTCTTCCAAATACGGGGTTGGAAGCCAGATCCAAATTTCTCCCAGATCATGTTCAGACTTAGCATTTTTTGCTCAAAATTGCCATTTAAGTATGACAGATATTGTTTAAAACATATATAATCCTAGAGCTGTGAGACAAGGAAAGATTGCGATCTCTTAAACATTAATGAAAATATTGAAAAATATTATAGTTGTATGGTTAGACCATCAGGGTACATAAAAGACCCTGGATTTTATTCCTCCATGTTTGTTTCCTGTACTCAAAATTATGATGATTCTTTTTGTACATTTTCTCACACTTATAGATGCCAAATGAGGTAGGTGGTGCTGTACCAGGAATGATATCAAACATGTGAGATACTCAAAATATCAGGGGACAGTTGGTTTCCTCAGATTTAGTTTTTCTTGATAGGCATGTAAACAAATTACAGCCTTACTCAACAGATCTTTCCTTGATGGAAATTTTTCTCTTGCAGAAGTAGGAAGTCTATACAGCATTAAGGTTCTACATAAATGTCATATTCAGGGTGGAGGATGAAAAATGTCCTTCTTATATCTTTTGAGGAAAGGCTAAGTTTGTATTTCATTCTGCATGTGTAGAGTTCAATGTTAAATTTCCACCAATTTCTGTCTTACAGATGGGTTTAAAATTCCAGCCACCAGTAAGCTGGGCACATTTTATGTCAGGGATAATACAGAAGGAAGGGACCAGACCAGCAGATACACCGTAAATAGAATATGGCATGACATTTTCCAAAGAAGTGGGGATTTTTATTTTATTTTTCCAACACACTATGTTAATTATAAATTACCATTAATTTTTAAGATAAAATATTTTTTTTCCGTTCTAAGTTTGTGCAAAAAGCATGGCATTTTAACAAACTGCATCTTTTTATGCTTCTTCTTAAGTATTTATTCTTACAAAAATGTGAGTTGATTCTCCATGTGCCTAGACTTTGAATAGAAGAGATTCATTAGAGAAAGTGAGAGCACAATACTGAGTCTGTTCAAAAAATTTCAGAGGAAATCTGTAATTCAGGAGTCCTAAGATCTTCAGCCTCCTATAGCACTTGAACATACTTAAAACTATGGCTTGACTTGAAAACAGAGATGCAAACCAGGATTTTCTTTTCTTTACAAGTTTTGATGAAAAAAGTGTGACTGAAGTGTTAACAACAATGAAAGCTCGTTTCTGGAACATAAAAGCATTGCTGGGATATTCAGCTTATTTTGCTACTGTTCAGTGGAGTGTTGCTTGCTTTCCTACTGTGAGCACATTGTGTTCAATCCGTAATGCAAATAGATTCAGTTCCAATTCATTTCATCCCTATGTTTTACTTGTTTGTATCCCCCAGGGCCATTCTTTTGATGCCAGGTATTTTTTGTTTTGTTTATTCGTTGCCCTGCTGCACAACCCAGCAATACATTTTATCTGACAATAAGGTGTATCTGAAAACATGGCCATTTCTCTAGAATGATAACGGACAGCTGGCTATTAAAACTGGCAATGTGTCTGTCTGGGTCACATAATCTGCATGATTTTATTGTAAGACCCTCATTATTTCTGACCTTTCAATATGGCATTGCAAATCAGATAATGTTACATTTTAAAAATGCCTGTTTAGAAATCTCTCCTTGTTATCCATGTTTATACTTCGTATGGGTGCACAGTACATTTATCTTTCACTATCTGTCATAAAAAGCAAAGTTCTTTTTAGGAATTTCTTTCAGAGCTATGCATGTAGGTAGACTAGGATTGCTTTCAAAATAAGCTGAGTGTCATTGTGCTGGGTTATACTTAATATTGATGAATCCTTTCACTGACAAACAAGTAGGACCTGTCACAAACATCTACACAAATGTTCACTATGCCTTTCTGGAGATTGAATGTCAAAAACTCTCTAAGCATTTGAATGTCAAAAACTCTCTAAGCATTTTCCTATTCTTTTCACAATTTTTTTCTTGCTGAAATGCTACAGAGGAATGGTTTGTACAGTTCCTTTCTTTTTGTTCCTCCAGCTGCTGACAACACAAACCATTTATTATTGGTTGCAAATACACCTTTGCAGAATGTCATAGAGCCAGGGAGTTGTTAAATGCTCCACAGAAATTTCCCTTTTGCTCTAAGTTCATTCCCTAACTATTTTTAAGGCATGTGCTTTCAGGACATTGAGGTGATGTTTGATGGATTTCCAGCATTCATATGCAGACTCAGGTTAGATATTGATTATTTAATGAAAAAGTGTTATATAAGCATATATATTGAAGTTGGGGATTCTGGCAAAAGAGTCTTAACATCAGCCTAATGTGCATTTTCTTCCACAGCAGGATTTTCTCTCAGACTTTAGCTCTCCATTAATCAGTAAATTTATTGAACTTCTTTATTTTAAGAAGTAAATCATGTAGTTAAGCCCTTGTAGAATAGCAAGTATTTACTAGGGATTTAGAATTCTACCCTGAAGAGGAGATGGACTGTTTTATTCCATGATAGTAGTACTCATGAATCCCCTAAACCCTTTTTATTCTTCCTTTCAGTATTTAATTTCCAGGGAAAAAAAATTATTTACGTGAATACTAGTTAAAACTAAATTCTTAATTCACGAACTGCGGCTCCTACATCAGCAAATGTGCAGTATAAATGGAATATGAAGGGCTTTCTAAAACCTCTCAACAGGACCCTAGTGCACATGCAGTCACATCAGCCAGCTTGCAGTGAGACCCAACTCCTTACAACCAGAACCCTACACACAGAACTAATTACTTAGTCTGATTCTGATAAGAGAAAATTAAATGTAAATTCGGTACCTAGCTAGTGAATGCTGCAGCAGCCTGAATTTTCTAATCACAAGGTCTCAGATCTGTGGCTGGGGCAAAAAAAAAAAAAAAAAAAGAAAAAGAGAAAAGAGGAAGCTTCAACGTATTCTGATGTTTCCAACACTTCCTCTTTAATCTGTCATCTGCCTTGTTTTGCTATGACTACCTGAAATATTGAAAATCTCAGAGGTTCCTGTAGATTTTTCTTGTATTTTTGAGAAAAAGCATCCAATTAGTACTTCATCTTAAAGGAGGAACAGAAGTGAAATATCAAAATCACAATGTACTTTTTACACTTATTTCATGCATTAAACATTAAAATTAAAAAATGGTTCAACTTAAACTCTAAAATCTAATCTGCTTTTAGTTGTGGCCACTGAAAAGTGTGCTTTTTTTTAATAGCTTTTGGATATTAATACATTGTATATTTATTTTGATTACCTAAAGCTGTGGCTTGAGACATTGAAAGTTGATGGACATGATTACTGTTTTCAAACAGTGTAAACAAAGATTTTATCAATATCTCACAAAACCCAACCTTTGCCAGCAGTGATAAAGAATTTATTTCCCCATCAAAGTAATTATCCTCTAAAACTATTCACTGAAGTCTTCTAAAAAGCCAATGATTTTAAAGAAATTCTTTATTAATGTACAGATAATGCACTGAGGATACTCTTAGATGGGAATGGCTGGATACACTATTAAATGTTGAAATCTTTTATGTCTAGTTCTGGTCATTTTTGTCTTTGTCTCTGTATTTTCATGGACATCAGTAGATTTGAGATCAGGTCCTTAGAAAAGATTTCTGATAATCTGAGGGAGCTTGTGCCACCTCTCTGAATTCTGAAATATAGGACATACTGACCGCTGGGAAGTGTCAGCTAAATTTGGGCAGAACAACATAACAGGAATCTACTAAGCCATCTAAAGGAGTTTATTTATTCATTAAAACTGAACTGTTCAATTTATACCGGTGCCTGCATGAGGCCTGAAACTCTCAGAATAAACTTATTCTTAGTGATTCTCTCATTTCTCTGGCAAAATCAAAACCTTTGCGGACTTGGAGCAATTATTCAATTAATACATTAGTCTAACGGTTTAAGAAATAAACAAGGAGAAGTTTATCTAGCTAAGAAGTAGAAATTATTCTTGAAGCAGCAAGCAGATGGGCACTTGATTAGCTTTAACAGAACATATTATTTCCATGGACTTCAACTAACTGTAGCAAATTAGGCTTTGACTAAATGAGTTGTTAGGTGTCCAAAGGCCAATAAATAGTGTTTATTAAGTTTGTTCCTATTTTTAGAGGATGACATGGTAAAATGTCAAAAAACAAAATACTGAGTTGACTCGGGGGGGGAAAAAAAAACAAGATGGGATTAAATAAATACTATTTTTTCTCTCTGTGAGGAAAAAGCAAAGGCAGGCAGGCAGATGGAAGAAGAGAGGTTCACAAATTAGCAAATTAAGTTCATATCCATGAGTAATATAGCCATTGTCCATCTGTAAAGCATTAAATGTTTGCTTCAAAAAGATATCCAGATCTTAAGTGTGTTAGGGAAGGTCTAAAACATTATGGGCTAAATTGATGGAAAATTCCAGGGAATAAAAATTTAATGAACTAATTGGTTTTGTTAAAAGGATAATTGAGATTGTAGAGTAAAATTTGAAATAAACATCTTCCATTTTATTGATATATTGTGTAATTTCAAATCAAATATAATTAAATTAATTGAGCTACACTGAACTAAATAATAATTGAACTAAATCTAATAAAGATAAGATTTAATCTGAGTATTTGACTAGAAATCAAAGGGTACTGCAATGATTTTAAAGGTAGTGCATGATTCTATCTGTGATTGTATCTTAACCATGCTTAAGTTTCTATACATTGGAAATGTGGTATCACTAAGGATATGATTATAGCCAATATTGAGTGTTTGAAAGAAGTTATAATAACATGGTATTAAAAATTGCATTTCAATTGCTGACTGATTTGGGATATATATACTCACTTCATGCAGCTCAAATATTATGAAGCAAATAGAGACTGACCATAGTTCTGTTCTTCTGAATCCTCCTAACAAAATATATCCCTCAGGGACTATTAGGAGAGTATAGCTTTGCTTTCTAAAACTGCTTATTCATGCATAGACTCCTATATGACTCTGTAAGTAAATAGCAAAAGACAGCCAAAATATGTAAAATGCCAATAAGATCTGAATAATAGCTTCACCTCCTGGATAGTATCTCCAGCCATGGTAGCTGGAAACTTATCTTTTATTTAGAAGCTTCTGTTGAGTCTAATAAAACCTGCATAAAATTTTAAGCTGTAACAATTTCAATTTCCCTTCTCTGGCAGATTGATGAAGATAATTTTTCATTCTTTTGTAGGTATCTTTCTTAAATTCTTCCTGAATATCTGTATAAAGATACTCTCAAAAAAAAAATTAAACACCACTATTTGCACAGAAAAATAGTAGAAAATGTAGGTGGAAATAATTTCTCATGCACAATTTCAAGCATTAAATTATTTAGAGCTGATGTCTAAGTACCACCTAGTACTGCAAGTGAGAACAGTGTTTGGCCAGAAATTTCATTGAAATGTGAAAAAGTGTGGTGTAAAAGATTAAAATACGGTGCCTTTAAAATTTATTCTGAAGTTCTCTAATTTATCTTGCTCTTCCCTGTTCCTCACCTTTCCCTGTCCCTCAAGCAAGTACTTCAACTTCCCTACGTGTATTCAGATATGAATTTTTTTCTCATCTGGCTGAGTATGTTCATGAATAAGTAGCTTCAATAGAGTGAATTTTATGCTTTTGTCTGGGTATAATATGTCAATATAGTACCAGAACTGAAAAAGGAGTAGCTGCCTTTTATACTGTTTGTTTTTAGTGGGAGTTATTAGGAGGATATAAATGTGACAAAGATTTTTCCCACAGTCTGTAGTAAGAAATATCAGAAAACAAGCCTTTCTTATTATTATTATTTCTAGAATTACTTAATTGCTCATACTGGATTTTCCTTTCATTTTTCTGTGTGTAATTAAATTACCATATTGTAAAAGCTTAAGAAAAAACCACACCTCTCAAAATGGAAATGACCAGGCTCCATTCAAGTGCTTTTACACTATATTTGTCATATCATCATCTTTATTATCACAAGTCTTCCAGACCTATAATGAACACTTTACCTTTCTAGTAGCATATAATTTACCAGAGTAGCATTATTAAAACAGTTTTTAGAAAGTCAGTCGTAGGAAATAAATCTTACTGGTATAGTACAGTAAAGTTCAAAAGTTTCTTGCCTTCAAAAGTTTCTTAAAATTATTCTTTCGGCAAAATTGCTATTGAAAAAACTAACATGAAGAAACTGATATGGGAAAATTCAAATTTGCTCCACTATTGATTTGTGATAAATATTTATAGAAGGCAAAGCCGGTCAGGTCAACAAGGATACTGAAGACCTGGTATTTACTAAAGCATTTTCTTCACAGTGGTGAACGACATGCTATGAATCATGCCTTAACCCTTCATGCAAATGAGCAAATTGTGTGTGTAGCCTATGAGCAATAATCCCAGTGCCTTGCATTGTTGGACACCAAGTCATGGTTACAGCCATGCAGACCCTCCCCAGTACAAAGCACTTGCTCTGTTACGGTGAGAGCTGCCCCAAGTGGCTGCAGCAGGGAAAGGGATGGGTGCTGAGCACCAGCGGGCTCCACAGCAAGCAGGGCTTTTGCAATCAACTGCCCAGGGCTGCTGGCCCACACGGTAAACTCAGTACTGAAGTCTGTTATGAAAAAAACAACTTCATCTTTGAAACTTTTGCTGATATCCTGAGGCCAGTGCTTCACTATTCTGTCATTTTTCAAATTGGCCTAAGTTTTCAAAACCAAGCTGAACTAAATGCCTTCACTTCGTTTTGCTGTCAGTCCTCATTATTTTTAAAATGTTCATTTAGTTCTCTGAGTTTTTCCCATTCTTTTTCACTTCTACATTTTGTCATTTTTCTAATTACTACATAATGTCTTCCTCAAACACGTTGCAAGCTGGATGGAAACTTTCATTTATTTCTTTTAATGTTAGGAGGCTGATGGTGAGATCAGAATTGTTTTGTATTCCCTTTTGACCTTTCATGAAGTGAATTTGTTTGGTTTTAGTAGTGAAGATCCAAGTGAAAGGAACTCTATGGAAATCTGCGATTTGGTAACACCTTCATTCCTCATGTAACTATTCATGAACCCGTGTTTGAAAACAGCCAATGAAATACCTCTAAATACACAATTCAAAATTCATAGTTTAAGATGTCACTAGTTTCTTAGCTCACTTTTTATGATGCTTAGTAGAAGAAAAACTTGGCAAAACAGAATTGATCCCTGACCCTCATCCATGTCAGCCCAAAGTTGACTGGTTCACTTTCAATCAATACTAGAAGAAATTATTCCATCTTCCAGAGGAATTGTTTTCAGCTCCATCATCCAATTCCAAACACTCTAGACAGCTTCAGGAGAATAATGGCTTTTTCTTTGTTTCCCTACAGAAATGGGAAATGAGTGATTTGTACAACAGGTGCTCCTCTGTGTGTCCCATGCTGCTTTTCAGAACTCAAAGGTTTGAGGTATAATGCATATTGCAAAAGGTGATACAGCTGGTACTAGTTTAGTTTTCAAAATGAGCTTCTATCTCCAAGGGGGAGGAGGCATTTGAAAGTTCCTAGGAGCAGCTGTTTTCATTAAAGTGAGATCTGTCAATGGCTCATGGCTGTGAACTCACTGTGTGGATTTTGAGGTCTTGTTTTTGCTATAATACCATATACATCAGGGTTTTTCTGTTTATTTTGTTTTGGTTTTTTGTTAAGATAGAATAATGCACAATTTAAAAAAAATTGTTTTCTTTTTACTCTTAGGTAAGTCAGCATCCTGTATTTTAAGAAAGGGTTATCATAAACTTTTTGCAGTTATCCTAAAATATTATTAGGGTAAATTGAAACTAAGAGGTAGAAAGTAAAAAAGCCTAGCATGTTCCTTCCTTCTCTTCCTACCAGAGAGAGGAGGGAGAAGATGTGGAGCTCCCAGGAGCATCAGAGGTGCCTGGTTCTGCTGAAATGGTTCTTTTTCTGATGATTATTGTGACAGGTTTCCATGGTGCAAGGGAGCAATCAGAAGCCATCAGTAATCTATAGGCACTAATGACACAGGTAATGTGGAGGAAGCTTTTTGTGGTTTTACTTCCTAGAAGTGTTTTGATTTATGCTGAGACAGGTTATGTTTGTGGTACTGTGCTGGGACTGGCTCATTCTCTCTAATTCCCGGCTTGGAATTTCTGACAAAAACTGGAAGGGGGAAAAGTGACATTTGCCATTGTGTGGACATCTTGTGCTTGGATTAGTGTTAATTTTCTCCGTTCCACAGTTCTGCCAGCGATGCACTACTTGCCTTTTTTTTTTGCCAGGTCTTTTTCTTCCTGAATAAAGACTTTAATGAACTAAGTTTTGCAGTGTGCAAGGGTAGTGAGATAACATTGATAACTAAATAAATGGACCTCTGCTTCAGTATTGGTGAAGTTGCCAAACTTTGAGTGCAGCTAATTCCAAGTTTCAGGAAGATCTTCTCTTAGAAAATTATGAGCTCTCAGTCGTGTAATTGAGATAATCTGATTCCAAAATACTTGCATTTGGCAGTTCAAATGATAAGCCACAACACTTTGTTGCTTGTGCCACTTGCTTTATCCAGTGATCTTACTTTCAGTGTGACTAAGGTGTTTCATACTTAGAACAACAGCTTAACTTATGAATGGATATGCAAAAAATACATTCTTGAATTATATAGGAAGGAATGGAGATTTACAGAAGAGTTAACATCCTGTGCATCAGTTCAAATGACATCAGAGTTTAAAAAAAATATTAGCAATGCAATTTTTTTCTTAATTTTATGCTTTACACCTGGTTCTGGCTTACTGCTGCCTCACAAAATGTGGAGAAACACGTCTTTAAATTCTTCTTTATTTTTTGAGATTTCTGCTTTCTCTTTCATCCTTTAGCAACTAGATGTGCACTTATTCTGCTCTACTGAGGAAAATTCCGTATTAATCAAATCATCAGTGAAGTAAGAAGTAAGGATTTGCAGCTACATGAAAAAAAAGAATCCTGCTTGGATTACTTTGACCTTTCTCAAGTCTTACCTGCATACATTTATTCCAAACTTCCAGAACAGTATCCTTCAGTTGTATCTACCATCTAACTAAGTTTTGATCCCTAGGTTTGTATCCAGCAAATTTCAATGTTTTCATGTAGCTTTCTTTTGGAGAGGAAAAAAATGTTGTTAAGCTTCTCTTGAGAGGTTTTTGCACCCAGGATGAAGCTGAATTTGGGGGTGTTTTAATTGCTGCGACACTGTACCTTTCCTTCACACCATTTTTAACTAAGTCTGGAGCATTAACCAGAAGCTTTTCTTCCAATGATTTTGCTGTTTGGCTGTTCCTTGAACACATATAAAATGCAAGTCTAAAACTTCAATATCAACACCTTTCTCTAGTTCATTTACCCTAATAATGGGATAACTGATGTTTCATTATAAATGTGTTTTTAGTCTCTGTAAGGTTTTTTAATTTATTCTGCAATGTCATAGTTTCTGTCCTCTTGGTTGGGAAAGGAGATAAATGCTTCCAAACATAAATTCTTTTCTTTAACTGGAATTTTAATCCACCAGAATTCCTTGTTATATATAGACTTTTCGCCAGCATGTCATTACCTTCTAGTATGATGCTATTTAATTTTGACAGAGCATTCAGAAATAAACATTGTGAAAATAGAAATACAAAATTAAATTTTCTTTTAAAAAAAACAACCAAATAAAACCCCCAAACCCTCACAATACACCAAACCGAAAAACCCAGAAGAAACTAATTTTAATTATTGTTTTGGAAGGAATCTGCAAGACATTTTGACTTTGATTAATCAATGTATTAGTTTTATGGATTTTTCTGACGTGTTTATTAACCATTTTGTAAACTATGCATAATCTTAGTCACCTTTCTACAACCTGAGCCTAATCTGAACACATTCCCTGGTTTGATCTATGAGAATTAACACATAGGTAACAATATGCCTGTGGTTTTTCCCTTAAAAGTTTATTGGAAATGAGCACATCAATTAATCACAATTTCTGAAGAAAAAATTATGTTTATATTTTTCTTGGGCTAAAAAAATCACAAAATTTAGCATTTTGGCTAGGGCCAGCTTGTGAAATCTGTCACCTGCTGTAGTGATTTATGTGCAACCGTACTCACAATTCTCTCTGTAACAAAAAGAACATTATCACAACATTAACATGTATCTAGGAAACTAAGAATTTGTTTAAAATAAAGCTGTGAGAACTTGAAAAGCCTACCTGGCAAGGGAAATGTTTTTGCTTTTAGAAAGAAACAGAAAGTCCATGTTATGAACCCCAGTTGCTGGAAAGAACTGAAGTCAGCAGAGAAAGTCAACAGGAAAAATATTATATTTTAAAATCTCTTCCTTGACTAGTTCTAGTTTCACACGAAAAAAATTACTTCTACTGGCAAATTCATAGGTATTGGCAGTGCTGACATCTTCTTTCCAGCAAAAGCAAGTTGTTAAGTTAGTTTCTGTGTGTGCTTGGCTAGAGGGACACATCCCATTCCAGGGGGACTCTCCAGAGAGCAGCTTGCTGCTATTCAGTTTTAAACTAATCGGGTCATTAATGTGCTAAAACATGAGCTTTACAACCTCTTTCTGCTCTCTGGGAGTACATAATGTAACAATAGTGACACTTGTTAACTGTGGGGGAACTGCTGAGCCGGGTCAGGACTCTAGACTGGTCTGCAGTGCTTGGGAACACTCCCAGAAACCTGTCTGAGAACAGACACAACTCGGTATCAGCCTCACAGCGAGATTTTGAGCTGCCCTAATCTTACCTGAGGGCAAGAAATGACAAATTTGAAAGTTGGGCTGAGACTGGAACAGGGATATCTCATCTTTAGGTGAGTTCATGTGACTTCAGAGTTTTGAGAATTACTAAGATGGAGTCATCTCCAGTTTTTTCCCTTCATTCCATGTTGTGCATCGTTACATTGACACAAATCTTCAAAAATTCAAAGGTATTACAGAAGTCAACAGGAGAAAAGCTTTATATGTTCCCTTTTTTGTTTCTGAACAGTCCACAATTCAAATAAAGAATCATTTAATCCCATATTACTTGAGAGAGAAGTACTCTGAGGTACCATGAGATATGTTGTCAAGGCAGAAATAATTTATAGTCTTGGGAAGAGGCCATTTTTCTACACAGAAATGTTTTGTGGACCTAACCCTTTCTGCTTAACTTCAGAAAAAATACAAAGGGGACAAGGGAAAACCAGTCACAGTTAATATGAATTGTTCAGAGCTAGATTATATTAAAGTTCAGCTTTCATTTGGAATAAAACTGTCAAATTTAGGTTTTACCTATTTGTTTTTCATGGAATGTTTTGGGGGTATCTGCACACTTGATAGAGTCTGCATCAATTTTTTCCAGTTCTTCTGCTTGACCAGAGCTAGTTTAAGCTATAAGGACAAGTTTTCCAGCTCAACAGAAATCACGTGCTACAGCAGCTTCCACTGTAAGATGTAGCAGTGATAAAAGCAGTTTTGATATCCTCAATATATTGGACTGTAAATTGCATCATAATCAGCAAACCCATCCTTTCAGCGGGGGCTCAGTAACTGTGTCAAGGTGTACCATTTCCTCTAATTACTCACTGGGTGTCATTTGAAATTCTCAAAAGATCAAATGAAAAACAAAAATATTGGACTTAAAATGTTCAAGATGAGGATAGTATTTTTGTTTATAGTCTTCCTCTAGTCTCTCACTGGGTTTCGTTTGAAATTTGTAATATACAGAAGAAATTAAGTTCTAAGCCGTTATAAAAGGATAGAAGATATAAAAGATCCTAATCACTCTGAGATTTGGGCTGAAAGCTGATGACATCTGTATTTCTCTGTCATTTTATTACCATGCTTCTTATTGAACAAGAACAGAAGAGAAATAATTTTCTTTCTAGATGCCTAAAATGAAACACTTACTGTATTAGCCAGGAAGATGGTGCATCTGTGCAACCCAAATGTTCTTTTTTTTTTTTTTCCATAAAATTGAATGTTGCTAAGTGTACCTGAGCATAGTATTTCTTTAAAATATGTATTGCATATTGGGGAAAGTATTTCTGTGTTTCAATTCCTTTTTCATTTACAACTGGAAGCAAAGTAAGCTGTAACATAAAATATACCTTATTTCAACAATGGTATTTTTCCTTTCTTTTAAAGGTAATCATCATGCAATCTGACCGTGTTACTGATATTTAAATATAATTTTGAGTAATATTGTAACTAGAGATACAAATCATAATGTATTTCTTAGATCTGTATTGTGTGTACCTAATATAAACTATTAAATCATAGTTATAACTCCTTATGAGAAATTGAGTCATACCAGGATATTTTGGATTGACTAGAGCAATTCCTGCTGTATATTGTCACTATATATTACAGTATTTACAGTAGCTACAACTAATATTTCCAAAAGTTTGGGACTTGTGATCAAATGATTTTTAGCTTTGACTATTTCTTATTTAATATTTGGATAGTCCTTTTTATAATGTCACAATAAATCTAATGTGTACAAGATACAACTGATATACAAGACTAGTGAAACTAAGGTGATAATAGGTAATTTATATTCTGTCTTATTTTCTTAAAGGAAACAACTTGACACAACACTAATACTGCAGTATATGAGTGGGCTCTGTATTTTTCTAGGTACGTGCAGCCATCCTCACAACTTCTAACTCTTTATAGTCTATTTTAGAGATTTACTTTAGCATCCTGTTCTTTTCACACCTAAAGCACGAGGACACTTGATGACGTTTTAAGCATCTTAGTTGGTGGATAACCGTGCAGAAGGCTAAAGCCATTGTTCAAAATGCTTCAGAAGCTGCAGAAAATAACTGCTACTTAGAAGCTGTGTTTTCTTGGCTTTGACTTCAATTTTTTTAACAGAAAAGACATCCATGTTATCCATCCAAAGCGGAGATTAGTCCCTAATCTCTGATCTGTATGTGCATTTTGAAGGCTGGTGGTAGAATTTTGGATCTGTGTTAAGGATTAATTCATGAAAAGCAGCATTGGAAAAACAGCCTCTCAGAAGTTCTTGTATCTTGTAAGCTAGCTTTCCTTTCTAATGAAATAATCAGCAAATGGGCTTTCTGCTGTTAATATGTAAGCAGCCTACAGGTAGAAGTTCTGCAGCAGTTGCTGTAGATAAGGTATGGTCAGGCTAGAGAGGTGCCAGATATTGATACAACACCAAGAGTTAGCCTGTCACTTGAAAAATTAGAACATTAAAAACGGTTAAAATTAATATTTTGGTTATCAGAGATGCTTAAAAATAACTCTTTGTTTTGGTTTTTTTAAACGTTAGATCTCAAAATGCTTTGAAGTCAGGATGTTGTTTAGGTTTCCCTGATCTGATAAAAGGAACTTGGTGTGAACTGGAAAAATATTTTCATCAGTGCCAATTTTTATTTTTTATCTTACCCTTGTTTTTCTCTTTATTATGTCCTTTTTATGAATTAGATTTTTCTAATTAGGACATTTTCAAATAAGTGTAAAATAGAGATATTTTGTTCTGTTTTGTTAAAATAGTCTACAATGCTTTTTCTCCTGATGGTATTACTTCCCTACTGAAGAAATTTCGACCATATAATTAAACTTGTTTTCAAGACTTTATTGTAAATAATTGTCATAAAAACTTTATAAAACCTGGCTGTGCTATGGAACTCACTGAAAAAGATAATCAAGGGCCTTTTTGTGTTCATCTGGGCAGAATACTTTCTATCCTGACACAAAAGATCATAATCTAACAACTTTTCCTTTTAGCTGAAGAAGTTATGTTTCTAGGTAGAAAAATACAATATTAAATAAAATATGGCCTGCAAGTGGCAGAGTTAGTGTACAGTGTGTTGATTCAAGAAACTACAGAAGCACAAAACCAAAATCCTAGAAACCGCCGTATTAAACTTGAAGAACAGTAAAATCCTATTTTGATACAAGCTGGTTTGGACAGCTATTCATTATTAATCTGAACCTACACATCTAACTACAACTTGTGCCTCTAACTCTAACATGGAGAGACTTCATATAAGAAAAGATTTTAGAAAATACTCTTTTGAACTCTTGTGCATGCTGCAAGTTCCACAGCAAGGGCTGGGGAACTCAGAGAGCTGTCAGCCATCCTCATTCCCAATTCCGTGCGAGGCAGCCGCAGGCACACAGAGGTCCAAGGTTAAGTGTGTGGTGGGCTAATTGACGAAAGAAAACGATGTTACATTCTTTCTCTGGGGTTTCTTAGTTGCATATCCTCTTCCTGCAGTATTCATTTCAGTCGTATGTTCTTGGGCAAGTTCTGAATTCCTTGTGCTTTTTCTAAAACACGAATGATGTTTCCTTCTGACTGCAAATTCATTCACAAAGACCATTTTGCAATATTTACTCAGTTGATCATGCAATGCAGAAAATATTCTTCTCTTAGAAGAGAACAATGCAGTGCCATTCTCTAATTCAGTCATGTCACTGTTATTTCTGGAGTAGATGGTGTCAAAATGCTCTGGAGTAGTTAATTGCATCTAACAAATGGGACTTGTTTAAGATTATTTTTCTCAAGCTGGGAAAGAACTTATGAATTAGGTATGTAGCAAAGTGTCAAAATTCACAGTCAGTGCATCCTGAGATGTTTTATGCCATTTGAATCTTTTCAATATTCAAAATGTACTTTTCCATATGGGTTTCTGAGACTTGCTGTCAGTATCTTTGTCTGCATATAATATCCAGAAAGTTGTATGGCTTTACACTTGTTTCACCTCCTCTTCAGCAGAAAAGCATGGGGACTTTAGAGGCATTAGATCTCCTGTTTCAATGATTTTGGGCTTCATTACTCTGTATTCTCTTTAGATGAGACAACTAAATAGGGATGGTGTTTAGAGAAGAGTTTTTTTCTGAGGTAGGAAAGTAGAAAAGATGCAGTATTCTGAGGTCCTGGAGAAACTTACTCCATAGTCCAGGTTCCATTGTAAAGAAGCAAAGGCCTTTCTCCTGGGTGCTGCTGAATCTTTGGCATGTCCTGAGACAGAACTAGAGATCCCAAAAGGAAAGGAGTGAGTACTTGAAATTAAATCAAAAGCTGAAAAAAGGGAAAGATAGAAAAACCCCTTGTCTTTAATCCTGCAAGTTACTGAGGAAATTAGCAAAACAAAGCATTTTTTGTAACTTGGAACCTCCTAAATATAAGTGCTCTCTTACTGATACAGTTTCCATAGGTGAGAAAGTTTTTGATTTTGGCATGAGGTCTCTTGGGCAGCGGAAGGAGAAAATCATTCTTGGAGACACTTTCATTTTTAGCGTCAGGAGTGATTCAAGGAAAGAAATTAACATAGAGCTTGTCAGAAAATATTACAGTTGCACTTTGCAAGTGTGGTGATGTACTGAAACCTACAGATATTTCAGTGGTAAACTACAGCAGTGACTATTCATTTAAATGGAACCACTGGAAGTGTATGAGTCTTGTTTTCACATTAGTTGCATTTTCCAGTGCCCACATATTAAATATGTTGACATAATAGTGGTAGCATATCTTTCAACATACACAAGAATATTTCATTTCCTATTAATTATTTTATGTCAGTTTTGTTGTGCAGTTTAAATTAATAAATCACTTTATATCAGTCTAAAGAAGTCATATACATGCATACATATGTATTCTTTCAAGTTGTTAAAGGTGGCTTAACTCATAAGATTCAACCCAAAATCTAGTACTGTAAATGTGCCAGTGCTTAGTCTCAATAACTGTTTTTTACTTATTACATCATCTTACACTAATGTACTGATCGAGAGGCTCAGAAGTAGCTGCTCAGTGTTGTGCTTTGTCACTATTTTGTGTTATATGAGATGTCACAGTGATCATGCAGCCTCAGAGGTTAGGGTCGTGCAGTCTTAATGAATTAACTATAACCCTATGTGAAAATGGCCAGAGTTCACTATTCCTCAGTGACAACAGAATAGGAAAGATTTATTTCTCATTTAAAGGCAATTCCTTATATGTTGTGTGTTTCATTAGACCAAGTGCTACCATCTACCAGGCTGAGTTTTGTCTGTGACTGAAAGCAGAAAAGGGTGAGTCTTGCTCAGTTTTTGCACATCTCTACCCTTTTTAATTAAAAGGCTTAAAACTAATTGTGATGACAAGTGCTAACTTCCTTCAGCTTTGCACTGTGCTGTGTCATCTAGAGAAAAGTGGAAAAACATTCATGTCCAAAGGAAAAGACAGTGTGAAGTGACAAGTTGTACTGGCCTGCAGGAACTTGATCATGTGAACTCCCTGGTGGGGAAGTTAATGTATGTCATTGCACCAGTGTAATGAGTTCACACTGGAGGGAACAGGGTTTCTCTGTTTAATACATTTTGATTAAATGTTTAATATGTTTGGAAAATATTACTGCAGTTTTCTATCTATGACTGGTAAAGACCTTTAATTTAGAAATTACTGTTTGTTTTTTCATTTCAGTTTTAGATAAATTTTTAGATAAATTTGATGAAGTGAAAGATCAAAGAAAAAATCACTACCATTTACTCAAAATAAATAACAAAATAATAAGGTAATGGGATCTGTGCAATAGGGTATTAAAAAAATAAGAGGGAGCAACTATTTTCCAATGTCCAATTTCATTAATTCATGTATGTATGAATTTATATGTGAAATAGTAAACTCTAGCATGTACTTTATATATAACAAATAAGGTATTTCACAGTATTTGAATGAAGTTTTCTCATCAGTTGTAAGCCTTGCTTCTAAAAATATATATGAAACTACTTCCTTTGAAGAACAGAGATAATCTCATGGATGAGACACTTATTTGAAACCAGAAAAGTTTCCTTTTCTGCCTCAATTTCTGTGTCATCCAACAATCTCTGAATATCCCAATTATTGTGAAAAGGAAGCATCGGTTCAACTTTTTTCTTTACCTTGTCTGCTTGGCTTTTATTACTCTTAGACCTAATAAAAGCCATTCCTTGCTTCATCGGTGATGTCTGCAAGGAATCCTGAGCTCAGTTACTCAAAATATTTCCACTATGTGATTATCATAACCTGACTCTATCCATATTGAAAAATCCCTTCACTGTCGGTGTTCTTTAGCTAATGGAGGACTCACAAGGTAGAAGTGCTGAACTACCCCACTTTTCTTTCTATTTGTCAGGATTTAACAAGCATTCAGCAGCACTCTCAATTTTAATGTTTGAATAACCTGTAAAAGATGTGACCACCAAAACTTGCAAGGCACTGTAGTGATTTTAACTGGTACATAAATGATTTCGAATTAATTTAAAAACAGGGAAGTGAAAAATTAGGAAGTAAACAGAATTGAATGAATAGTTCTTAGAGCAGAAAAGAATTTATTACATTAATCTGGAAGGACAGTTCTGACACCACTGGAACTTCCCCTTCAGGTCACAGGGGAACTTCCCTCACCCTGTTCTGCTTTGATGCACCACACCTCATGCAACCGAATACTCTACTAGGAGCTTGGGAGAAAATATGCAACCATTTGGTTTGTACTACATTCCTTACACAGATGGCACTTCTGACCAGCTGCACACTTAGTCACACAAGTTTTCCATTGGATTGTTCCCAGAAGCACATCACCCTCATAACAAAGAAAAACTTTGCAGTGTAAGGCTGTCAGATGGTTATCTTATTTCCAAAACCTCAGGGAACAGGGGAGCTGCTGAAAAAGTGGTGTGTGCTACAAGGAAGGTTCTTGAAGATGCAAGACAAAATACAGATTTGGTGTGCAAACAAGATAGTTTATTGTCAATTGAGCATTTGTATGACTGTGTATGTAATGTCACCTATTCACTTAATCTAGAGCTTCTGAAGATCTGTTTCTATTTTTTCCACACATCTGTAACATATACCTCTATCAACTATTTCCTCTTTATAAGAGGTTTTTATAATACCACAGGGAAATGCTGTTCAGTTCACAGTTTGTAAAATTGACATTGAAGCAGTCTATTGATTTTGTTTTAACTGATGTATTATTGATTGCCAGTTTGTGAACTATATCTTCAATATTTATAATATAACAGATAATTTACATTGTCTTGGCAAAATATACTTCCTTTTGAAATGTGCCAGCAATAATAAGTGAGAAAAACAATCACACTGTTGGTGAGAAATTAGAACTCAAGCGATACTTCATAAGTACAAAAATATACCATCTATGCACTGTGCTCAGACACCACTCTTAATTCTTGATGCAACCGTGTAACTTGGAATACTGAATTCGAAAACACATACAATTTTAGAAAATTATTTAGACACATGCTTGGGTGAAAATAAAGTGTCACAGAAACAGCGTTGTGGCGTGCTTGTTCCTTACAGGTACTGTTGTTAAAACATTTGCTGTTATGAAGCACTAACAGTGCTAGTCCAGTCTGCATTTACATGACCATCGCCGGGACAATATTTTGAGAGAGTAGGATATATAAAATTATTAAACTACAAAAGTGTAATCATAAGAAATAGTTCAGTTTCTGAAGACTGGCACCACCTTGCGTGAATAAAATGACCTGGTGTAAGACAAGCACTGGGAGCAAATAGTTGAAAACAAAGAGTTTATAGCAGTGAAGAGCAATTGGCCCAGCATGGTGAGCAGTTGGATGTGCCTTGATGAAGGGCAATGAGGTCCAAAGAGGTACCTGTGTATTATAAAGGGTAATGGAGACACAAAATATTAAACAGTATGTACAGAAAGGAATTCCATTACCTTAATTTTTATCATTACACACACATCTGTTTGTGTCTATAGAGCTTTGCAGATGTGTCAAGACAGAATGCTATTTCTGATTCCTGCATGGTTCTAATTGAACAGTTGATCAAATGTACCGTAAGAATAGCAGAATTTTTCATCTTAGGTTACTGCAAGCAAATGAGCATTTCTATCATTCCAAAGATGATGATTGGTCATTTTAGTTGTCAGTGAACTTGTGTATACTGGCACAAAAATCACTTTGTGCTTCATACCCCCACAAAAAGCACTACTACATCCATCCCCACGTGTGAAGTGGTTACATATTGATTGTAGATTTTTGTAGAATTTTTTTTTCCTGATTATCCTGTGAAGGACCTTGCTCTTAGAATAAGAGCTCCTCCACAAAATTTGACCTGTTTTCACTTATAGGCTTTTTTTAACATCATTTTATTTTCAGGCCTTTTAGTATTAGGCCACCATGAATCCCCTTAGATATTTAGAGGTTATAGTGAGCAGGGATGATTTCTCATCTATTGTTTTTCTGATCTCTACCCAGGTCACCTTAAGAACAGAGTATGTTCTTGTTCTGGTAAGCTCCTTATTGGAGCTTTAAGATTTTAGTCCAACCGTTTAAACTTTCTATCAAAAAGACATTGCTTTTTTTTCTGATGTGGTTGGGCATCACTCTCACAAAAATAATGCAAGTCAGGGAAGAATAGTCTGACCTGTAGTAACCTTCATGTGAGTGCTTTAGAATGATTTATAGACTCTAAACTAGTTGACCCTTATAGCACTTCATGTGGCAGGTTGTACTCTTTACCTACAATAAGTAAGTTTTTTCAAAATCATTCCACAGCTGGCTCTAATGAAACTGAGATTTCCAGTGCTTTATGAATGTGGGCAGGGCTAAACTGCAGCTGGGTTGAGAGGAGAATGAAAGAAAATCTAAATAACAAAATGCAAATTGCATTTGTGCTGTTCTCTAGCCTCTTTCCTCAGTCATCTGAGGTGTACAGATAAAATTACTTTTTAGTACATGATGTTTCTTATGCTTAGTTCACATAGTGTGTAGTCTTTCATTTCAAGAGAAGTAAATGTAATTCTTCAAAGGGTCTTCAGGTACATCTTTGTGTGTCATTTATATCCATTTTGGTCTGTGTTTGGTACCATCTCTGAGATTTTACAGGAGCTTAACCCAGAGGCTGGAAGCAGCCACTGAAGAAAATCTCATAGGATCACGTGAGTTATAGTTGCCAGTCCTAAGTACTTCTCTTAGAGTTTCTAGTAGGCTTTTCTGTTCAGATGACTTGAAATAAATGATGGTATAAAATCACGTAGACCAGGCACCTGAATATGCTTATATTTTAGTCATCACATTCAAAATCATCTGAATAACCAATGGGAAGCAAACAATGAGGGAAATTCCCGCAGGCCTGGAGATACATGAAGAGTGAAAAGAGAAATAGGGGACAGCAGAAAGTGAATTATACATGAAACACTTCTGCATGGATCAAAGAGAGAAAAGAGGAAATGGTGAAAAACAGGGAGAACGTTTTCACCTTTTGCTGCTTTTCTCTGTACAGGTGTTCAAAGTTTCCATAGAAACTTGAACATAGCCTGAATTTGGGGGAAAATAGAATTTCCTCCATTTCTCCTTAACTGCTATAAATGCTATACTAAAATTGATGTGTGGTTTCTGTTTTGCATAACTAGGCCAGCTACTTCCACAAAAAAAAGTTACAAAAGGAAATAAATCTATTGAGCCTTGTGGTGAATTCATGAATATGGGTTATTTTTATGTACCACTGGAGCAGTTTTGGTCATAAAACAAAGCCCAGTGGCATCAGGAGTTAAAATGGAGTTTGTCTTTTAGCAGGTGAGGCAGTTACATTCTATTATTTGAACAGATTTTGTGAAGTATATATCTACAATTATTCTTCTGTTTTTGAAAAATAATGGTGCTTTAAAGGAACAGTTTTCTAATTTTTTTGTTTTTCTGCAATGTCTAATATTAGCTTCTACTAAATATGTATATATTATGTTACTTTGCTATCTAATGACTACTACCTAGAAATGGATTTAAATTAATTAAAAATAGGCTCTTATGTAAAATGAGATATGTGTGTTTTTGTAGTTGGTGTATAGTTTATTTTTTTCTGAGGCTGGCTACATGTATCAGTAATTAGTTCACCTACTATTAGCCCGAAGAAGCTGACAGTCACCTTGGCATTATCACCTCTCATTGATACCTGCCTAGCTATGAAGGATATTTTTAATTAAATTCATCAGTATGGATTAACTTTTAAAGTATGTCTCACTTTCCCGAGAAAGTTAGAAATTAAAGGTGTTCATTGTGGATAGACATTTTGCTCATCTGTAATCTGCAAAACTGCTCCTGAGAAAGTGCCAAGTCAAACAGTAGCTTCCCAATCTAATTAAAGTGGATTTGTGTGTATCTACACGTGCCCAGGAGCAAAACATGGACCTGAGTGTATCCCAAGGGAAAGGCAGGTACCCCTTTGTGTTGGAGAGCAGGTAAGTTCGGTTCTATAGCGGGATATGGACACTGCAGTGCTGAGAAGGTGGAGACGACATTCCCAATCTTTGTTCAGAGGACTTCATACAATTTTGCAGGAATTGATTGCAGAAATTGGTGCCTAAAAAAAAAATAAATATGGGAAGGTGCAGAATATGGGATTCTCTGTTCTGAAACGAGGGACCAGGAATGAGGAGCATCGCTGGGTGCAGACACAAAATGTGTGTGGCTGGAGGGGCAGAAGGGCTGAGTAGGGTTCCACCAGGGCTCTCAGCCAGAGGCTGGGAACTTGGCATCACAATGCTCTACTAAAGCCCATCCTTAGGCTTTAATTCATGCCCATCCCAAGGTGTTTCTCAGATTTTGCTCACTATCAAACCATTGGGTGCTGTCCACCACACAGCATCACTCAGTTAAGCATGGACACGTGTATAACACAGCTCTGGGTGTGTTTGAGAACAGACTGAGTAAATTTGGGTCTAGATTTTTAGAAGAAATCCACACTGTGGTAATTCAGTTCTGTGGATTAGAGCAGATTGAAAATTTCAGGCTGCTTTTTGTTGTTGAATCTTCCCTCTATTTTTTATCTCACTTAAAAAAAGAAAATCTCCCATTTATCCTAAAAATGAAATAGATGTGATTTATTTCTATGCACATAGTACTGTTCATAATTAATAGATGTGGTTTTAGATAGAATTACGTTGAAAAAATCTTTCTATTGAAATATAACATATTAATGGAAAAATAATGAATATATAGAAAGAAAAGTTTCTTGAGATTAAACCTAAAATGCCAATAATATTCTCCATATTAACATTTAATATTCAAGGGTTATATGCTATGAGTTACTTTTATTGTGATGATTAGCTACAAAAATTACCTTTTTTGGATGTCTCCTCTTTTTCTTCCACTGTGAATATCTTATATGCTTTTTAATTTTTCTCTTCCTTCATATATTTTTTGTTAAACAAAATAAGTGGTTCACTGTGTGCACATTTTGATAGTAGTCATATTGAAGCTGATACAGATATTCTGACTTTAATTCTTTTCTGTACCAGTGAAATTATTGTAATGATGGTTTTAATCTGTGCTCTTGGATGGCCATCTAAAAAGTCTGTAAAAAGGATTACTGATTTTCATACAGTGCAGATCAAGGTATATTGGTTAGTACCTCATAGACTCACTGAAAGAATTAATGTACAATATTTCATAATGTGTTGTCTCCCAAGTTATATTGGCAGAAATCTGGCTCCAGCAGGTTGGAGGCTTGAATGCTAAATTGAGGATGTTGTTCTCATTGAAATCTTAGTTATACCTTTCATGAGCATTACAATGAATAAATATAAATTAGAATAATTGTTAATTAGTGTTTAATTGCACTGAACAAGAAGGTGGATGCTAGATGCTGGTCAATACAGCTTATTGAACTACTGGAAAAGATGTAACATTCTGAGGATGAGGGCTGATTTTTGCCTGCCCTCAAACAGGGTATCTCAGAATATCTGGAAAATTACTTCAATGAAAAACAGTCTGTCTGATTCAGCATTCCTGACATTTGTCAATTTGATAAGAGTATTTGCTTAAGTTCTTCATAGAAGACACCTTTTAAATATAAAAGAATAAATAATTAAAAAAACATAAATTTACAATTCATCAAAGTTTTACAAGTGTCAACAGGTGAAAAACATTTCAGGAACAGTTAATAAGGAATCTATTAACTCCAAAAAATGCCTGATATGGAAGCTCTCCTAAAATTGTCTGTACCTGTGGTTGACAATCCAACTTTGACATAATTTCTTGAAGATCTGAAATGCACAGTTAAAATATTCTCTTAATAAGCATCAATTTTAAATATAGAAACATACATGCACACAGGACTTTCTAGGTTATCTGTTTGATTTTTTTATTAAAGCACACTTTATTATCCTTCCCATTACCTGAGAACTTCACTCCTGTTCCCTCTGTATGTTTCTAAAAGAAATAATTTATTCTATCTTAAAGTTCACAACTTTAACTCACCTCATCACAATTAAATGCTTTTTTCGTTTGTTTTTAAATCCACTGGTGTCTTATGTCCCTTTACACAATAAAAGAGCCATAATCTGAGATTCTGTAAAAGTCTGTAGACAGACTGCTTCCTTGATAGTGAATATGATGAATGAACACAATAACCTGGATCCAGTGTGAGATTAGCAGGACAATCTATTTTTAAACATTAGAAGTCTGCTATCATTCAATTCCTTGGAAACAGAGCAGAAATTACTTCTTATATTGAAACATTCTAAGCCTTGAGAAATTACAAAAAAAAAGGAGGGGGGGAGAAATCCTTTTTCTTTGAGCTACAGCTAATTTGGACTCTTGAAGTTTCCATAAATACTGTTTCCCTAATAAAGAACTGATTGATGGGTTCTAAAGTCCTTCAGAGAGTTAGGACCTTGTTTTATAGACCTCTGGTAGTGAATTTATTCCCTGGTTTAAATCTAAAAACTCCAGCTGTTTCCAGTGTCGAATTCTTAACGACTGAAATATTGGATTTATTTAGTAATGATAAATAGGACAGCATTTGTAGCATTAGAGGAAAATTAATTTACCAATCTATAGTAGTAGGCCTCCAATCCCACAATTCAAACTCATGGAGACCATTTATGTGAAAGTCAATGCCAGCATTTTACATCATTAAAATGAACAATATGATCCATGGGATGCCAATGTAACAGCTCTCCAGGACCTGAAAAATTTACTAAGAGGCTTTCAATTTACTCCTTTGTTTAAAGTCCATGGAAACCACTTTCAGAAAACTCCTAGATATTTTTGGTTTATAGTGAGCCTACAGGTGTGTGGATTCACAAACCTGTCTAGCCTTAGTAAATAAACTAGTAACATAAACTAGGACAAGATTTTTCATTTATTATGATATTTGTAACAGATGTCACTTTTGATATCCCCCTTATTATCTAAAATGTGATAGGAAATAAATAATACACTTAGAATTTTTCATTGTAACAGGATCATTTTGTATTAACTGAAAAAAAAAGGTATTTTTGTAGGAATTCATTATGGTTACAGGATACTTTAGAGGATGATATTAGAGAAACTGTTCTTACAAAGAGTTTAAGTGAAGTCCTTGAAGACAGTGACACAGTTTCATTAATTCTATAAGCACTGGTTTCACTGAGCATTCATTTTTTACAAATTTCTTGATCTTTTGAGAGAATTTTTCTCCCTTGGAACTCTGTAAGGGAAATGTGATCAGCATATCTCCCAGCACATTTGATTGTTGGTCGCAGGAACAAAGCTGAACACTTAAGGCAAGAATACACCCATGTACATTTCATATAAAAACATGTATCCTGCTATCATAACAGTGTCTGTTCTAGATGAGGACTGAATCTCTCAATAGAATGAAAATTTTACTATTATACACAAAAACTTATCTTCTAATTGTTGCCTTCCTTAAAGTGGAATAAGAATACAGTCTGTAGGCAAATTTTCTGTGGTGTACATCTTAAGTAAGCAGCTGCACTGAAATATGGTCATGCACATCTCAGGAGCTCTTGAACTAAGTGGGGTATTCTTTACAGAGGCACAGAATTTAAAAATCATAGGGTAGAAAGACCAGATATTATTTATCACACTGTAATTGCTGATATCTTTGTTGTAATTTCTTCCTCTATTGATAATAAACCCACATTTTATATTGAGAATTTTCTTTTCCATTTCTAACCCATCTTTCCCACCCAAAATCACAAACCTATAAAGCCTGCTACAATAACATTAATTGCCAAAGCATCTATTTATATGCATTTCTGAAGAGTAAAAAAACCTGGCATACATTATCCAGGACAAACAAAATCTTGATGCAATTTATGTAATTTTGCAATTAATTAATTCATGTGTCTTCTCCTTTGGAGAAGCAAAAGTAAGTCTCAATTATGCACCAAAGACTGTACCTATCAAGAAATACTTTCCTTGATCGAGTGTATGTGTTTTATATCGTAGATAATGGCTAAGTCTAAGGTAAGCTTATAGGTATAATGTGATCTATATTAAACTGGAATTCATCAGATTGATGCTTTAAAAGTTTTACATAGCTTTTGGAACAAGAAACTATTTTTCCAAAATAAAATATTGATTTAACTTATGATCACTGATCGTATTATAAATCACTAGGACCTTCTGTTAGTAATGTACACAAATAGTAAGCTGTCTTTACATGAGTATTCTGGAGATTCTAAATGAAATAACAAAGGAAACTTTAAAACAGCAGCAGATTAAGCTTCTGAGCCTCTACAAATGTAAATTCTTGGTGTTAAAATTATGTAGACAGAAAACATGAAACTGATGTTGTGGTTTGTGCTGCTGATCACAAAGCTTTCCATATATGTATTGGACATTCAACAAATGTTTCTTTTTGAGCCACCCAATTTCTGATTAATGATTTTTTTTAACTGTTAGTTTGGCAAAATTAACAAAAAGACAAATTTGAAAGTAAAAGTTGTTGCAAAATGCCTTTCCTTATGGAAGGCTGTAAGTCAATCTTTTCACTGTCAGAGTTTTAGGATAAAAACCTCGAATAACTAACCCAAACCCCTCTCCAAACTGTTAATATTAAACTTAGTAAGCATTATAGCTAGATTTGAGTTCAGCTGCAAAGTACAGCTTGGTTATTTCTGACCTAGGCTAGCCCATGTGAAACAAATGCTATAGTAGTTTCCTACAAGCCAGGAATCAATCAGAATTTTAGTTACCACTGATAACTCTATTCATATGAGCAGTTTTCATAACTTGTTCTCGGGACAGTTCCCACATTGTTTTTTAGGATACGTTTGTAGTCATATCACCCTATTTAGATTGATTGTTTTAGCCTTAATGTTGCATTTTCTGGCCTGAAGGGCATTACTTAGCTTTTGTGGAGACTGTAGGTATTTTACCATTTAGAAAAAGAAAAAATTAGACTGAAATAATCCAAATTGAACATTTTGCAGACTGAATGGCAGATTGACAGTGGAAAATGAAAGTGATAGACTCGGTAATTACTCAGGAAAATCCATCAGAGTCACAGTACTTGTTGACACCTGGCCCAGGCTCACAAATTTTAGTGAAAACAACACAGCTAATAAGCAACCTAAAATGGGATTCAATGCCAAGAAAATACGGCTGACGGTCAGAAGTGTTATGTCCTTTCCTCTCATGGTATTTACTGCATGAAGTTGATAAAATCATTTGATGTTTCTGCATCATTTTCCTTATGAGGCAAGTAATGTTGATTTTATCTTGGTAAAATTCAATGAAGTCTATTGACAAAACAGCCCAACCTTTGTGCTAAACAATGCTTACTGTTAAGCTCTTCTGTGATGCTTCACAAGTACTGGAAAGGGAGCTGGAAAACTGAGCTGGTATGTGTGTGTGGATGTAAAAGGTACATCATCAGATGGGTTTCACTTGGAAGAACAAAGTGAGGACTTGAAATATTCAGTAAGAAAACTGAGATTCAAGGTAGAATCACAGGTTCTTTGTAAACTAGAGAAGAACATGGTAGAGAACACAAGTAAGTAGTACTGAAGGTGATTTTTTTTTTTTTTAATGGAGAATATTTCTAATATTCTTATCATGGATATGCACACACCGTGCAGTAGAGAATACTAGAGGAAGCAATTATATATTTACCATATAAAATCTAATTATTCTTCTGTGCTTTTATCTCAAATAATAAGTGCTTTCATACTAAAACTGCTTCTGTCAAACATGTTAACTATTAGAATTTTATTGCGTTGAGGTTGAAGTTATTAAGTCAAGTGTAATTAAATTATCACACTTTTAAAGGTTTTTGACTTGGGAATACCTGAGTCTGCATTTGTTTTTCTATCGATACTGATATATGCTTGTTTTAAATGCATGGGCTTCTTTAAATTTAGGGACCTTTCTTCCTGAAAGAGATCATCTTTGGTATTATTTTTACTGATTTTCTGACTCCTTGTGAGCAGGAATCCAAATTAATGACAACTATGAATATGGGAAGACAGATTTAGAATTAATGAGGAAATTGATTAAATGTTCAATATACTATATCTTTCTTCAAATAATGGCATATATGCATTTTTAAGTATTATAAAGAAGATTTGTTTTATTCATGTCTTAATTTAGTTTATTTGTTGTTGTCATTATAAGACAGATACTCCATAATTGTTTTATCTCTGTACTGCTGTATAAGGAGCTAGCATAAACTTTTATGGTGACCATGTTCTAAATCCTGCCCTTATAAATTGCGTAGCTGGACAGACTGTGGGTGATCTTGAAAGTGTTTTGAAGAATATTAGTGAGCCTAAAGCTTTTAAATTCTTAAAATCCCATTTAAACTTTTCTCAGTTTTATCTTTAACAAAGAACTTTATGGAAAAGCTATTCAGGAATAGCAATAAAGAACACATTGCAGTGTATGACAATCCATTTCTTTGTAGCTGGGGAGATTAATGAACTTGCCTCTAGGGTGGCCAGCACTACCTCCAGTGTTACAGAAATAAAAGGCCCATGGCTATAATGCAGTCTCTCTTGCTTGGGTCAAATGCAGCCTTCCCGTCAAACAAGTTCTTTCAGATTGTTTTTCTTTTTGGTTTTTAGCATGCCAGCATTTTAAGAATGTTAAGAACTAATTGATTCTAGGCACAAAATATAACTTTAATTCGTTTCATGAATGTAAAGATTAATCCCTGAATATTTAAAATGAATCTATAATAAAAATCTAAGGTTAGGTACTTGAAATTTAGATGCCTAAATGTGTGATCTGATTTTTGAAAGTACCTCTTGAAAAGATGTTAACTGTTAAAATAAAACACCTCTGGAAATGGAATACTATAGTTATGGTATGGAACTTTAAGGACTGCAGGAAGGGAACATGTCACTCTAAATGTCTAGAAATTAATTAAAACCAAGATCCAGCTAGTGGGGATCAGGTTCAAGGAAATATTTTCAAAATTAAGTTATAATCAGGCATTAAATTTTCACAGTCTTCTTGTATGACATCTTCAATATTTTGTCTCTATTTTCCAAATTTTATTATCATGTATTTATTTGCATTTGGGGATTTTTTTTCCTTCTGTAGTATAACATTAAGATTTCCAAGCAGGTATCTGAGGTCACTTTTATTCCTGAGCAGTGGGGTTTTATGGCTTTTTGTAAACTATCCATCTTGATTTCATGTACAGTCAATTAAGGGAACCTCTATCTCTTGATGACCTTAAAAAACATTCTAAATGTAATTTTTAGTATGCACTTGGAAAAACAGTATTCAAATACACAAAAACAGGTTTAAAAACTTACCTCCTCAGATGTGTAATTTTTGCTTAATTTGGTTCAAAACAAAGCTTATAGTGTCCTGAGTGGTAGATAAGGTGTTCTGACAGATGTTCTGTGGGTGTTTAAACAGAAGGAAAAATATTTTATTTTTTTTTTATCTTTTCATGATCTGTTGGGGTTTTTTTCCAAGAAATTGGAATTTACTTTTCACCAAACAAACCTTTATTTGACTAAGTCTCAATACACCCACAATAACTGGGAACGTGATTCACCCAATTAATGTATTTTTTAAAAAAAAAGCAAAACTTTTAGTCTTCTTATCTTCAGTTTTTTCTTTCACTTTCACCATGGTCCAGCACATACCAGGATTCAGACGTAGAACTGTTCATGTTAAAGGAAAACTTTAAATTTAAAAAAAAAAAAGGTTATATTGGATGGTTTGTGTGAGTGGGTTTTATTTGAAATATCAGTAGTAAAATTTTAGAAATTTTGAGCACATTATATAGACCATATTCAGTACCTCTGTTCATGTCTTGCACTCAGTGCTTCAACAGTGACAATAGTAAATATCTGCTATTACTTTCAAGAGCAGAATATTATTCTAGAAAAGAAAACTATGTACAGTGAAAATATTGGGTGAGAATTTATCACCTACTTGACATCCAAAGCCTTATCCTGAGGTACCTTAACAGTAAGGAAAGAGGCACATAAATAAATGCACAGAAACAGATGTGGGGGCTCAGATTATCCAGGGATGCCTGGGGAAGAGGTAAACCGTATGCTAATGTTCTCTTGGAAGAGGAAGCAAGAGGAGAACACACAGATAATATTACCAGCAACATAACTCTTCTCTTTACTTTGTTGCTTAACACTGCCGAGCATCTCTGCATCGGAGCGGTCACTGAGGAGAACAAACAGATGAGGTGGCTCTTCAGGCTTTGTTAGTGGTGTTCCTTTCCCTTTCTTATGAAACTGTCCAGAAACAGTATGGGCTACAATAATTAGCAGGATATGGCTCATGCAAATTATCAATGGCAGATTAATTACATGTATAAAATACCCTGTAAAGTACTTTTAGTCAAGTATTTTGTTGACTCTTGAGATCCAATGAATTTATTGCTAGCACACAAATGTATTATCTTCAAAGTGTTCCTATCACAAAACTTCAGATTTATCATATTTCCACACTATTGCACATTCTAGGGACCAGGTATGCCTAAAAAAATTCAGCTTTCATCTTTCAATGTACTAATTAAGCTAAAGCAAAAAAGAAGTATTATTGAGGTATGGAAATGAATTTGTTGTCTTTTTTCCATGAAATCAGGCACATCATTACCGAGCTGAGTGCCAAGATGTTAATTTCCTTGCTCCATGAGGATTTACAAACTCTGCCAAACTGTCTGTTCTTATCAAACTTTACTTGGTTGCAAATGAACAAAAGATTTTAGATCAAATTTCACCATTTAAAGCAATTTGATTAATTAAAAGACACAGATTAGATAATGGAGTAAAAGTCATGCTCTAAAGCATAGAAAAATACCTTGTAAAATTACTGAAGAACATCAGGAAAAAAATCTTCCAATTTCCTACCACTCAGAATTTCTGTTGTTTGATAATACTGTAATGTGTAACATGGAAACATATAACCAACTTTTTTCAGGTTTCTAAGAGCTATCATTATTTCTGCCTGTGAAAAAAGCACAACCCTCTGGCTGCTTATTTCTTGTGACAGTATCCAGCCAGAGGGTGTGCCAGAAAACCTTGGACAGCATTAAATTTCCACAGAGAGAATTCAGCAGTCAGTCCCAACTCCAAACATCACGAGATGCTGAGAGAAAGACCTTAGCCTGGCTCAGTCAGACTGAGCTTTCCCTGGCACCAGCTTTTGTGCTGTGGCCGTGCTGCTCGGCACTTGCACTGGGCTTGGTTGATAGTTTGCTGCTGGTTTTGCTGTGACAGGGTTCAGGGGCTCTGTCCTGGTGCCCAGGTCGGGGATGAACCAGGAGGGCAGTGGGGCACAGGTGTGGGGAGCTGTGGGGCACAAGTGCAGGGGGCAGTGCCCACCTTGTGCAAGTGAGAGCAGGTGATTTTTCCTGCACTCAGCGCTGGTGAGGCCACATCTCGAGTGCTGTGTCCAGTTCTGGGCCCCTCAGTACAGGAAGGATATTGAGGTGCTGGGGCAGGTCCAGAGAAGAGCAACAAGGCTGGTGAAGGGACTGGAGCATAAGTCCTGTGAGGAAAGGCTGAGGGAGCTGGGGCTGTTTAGCCTGGAGAAGAGGAGGCTCAGGGGAGACCTCATCACTCTCTACAACTCCCTGACAGGAGGTTGTAGCCAGGTGGGGGTTGGTCTCTTCTCCCAGACAACTATCAGCAAGACATGGTCTTAAGCTGTATAAGGGGAGGTTTAGGTTGGATATTAGGAAGAAATTCTTTCCAGAGAGGGTAATCAGACATTGGAATGGGCTGCCCAGGGAAGTGGTGGATTCTCCATCCCTGGAGATTTTAAGATGCAACTGGATGTGGCACTGAGTGCCATGGTCTGGTAACCACAGCGGTAGTGCATCAAGGGCTGGACTTGATGATCTCGGAGGTCCCTTCCAACACAACTGATTCTATGATTCTATGATTTTCCCTGCAGTTTGCTGGGGACAGTCTGTGAGATGTATTTGAAAACAGTAGAGGTGGGTGGCAGAAGCAGTGTGTAGGCAGAGGGACCTTTGTTTTCAACAGTTTTATTTGTTATTACCTCTCTTTGTATTTCTAAACCAGAAATTCTGAGAGGAGAGGCTCTCCTCAGTGCAGCTGCTCCAGGGTAAATAGTGCTGACTGAGCAACAGGCAGCATCATGCTCTGTGTAGGCAGTGTCCCCGTGAGGGGTGAAGTCAGGGCACAGCATTCTCTGTCATCTTTGTCCTCGTGTCCATCTCTCCTGCCCTCCTCTGTAATGTTGGGTTTGGAAGAAGGGCTTGTGGTCACTGAGTGCCAGCTCTGGAAGAGCACCCGCTGGCCACCTGGCTTCACAGGTTTCACATATAAATTCCACACACGAAATTGTGCTTGAAATGAAGTTTTGCATTTAACTGGTCTCGTAGGGGAAGAATTTTGGAGACTGGAATACTTACTGCTTGGTATGAAAAGGCATAGCCTGGCAGTTTGAAGATGAAATGCACTCATAGCAACTCTGCAGAGTAGTGTGGGGTCTGGGCTGTGGGGTGGCTGTATTAGACCAGTTGTACCCAGCTCTCCAAACCAGGAGATTTGGAGAAATCTTGAAACCAGGACACTTAAAACTTCATTAGGCTACTGGGATTAGGCACTAGCCGTAAATAGCAAATCATATGGAATACCTGAAATCCTATGAAGGGTTGATGAGGCTTGTTTCTTTTTTTCCCTCTAGAGTGGTCTCTGAAAGAGGATCTGGGCCAACAGCAGGACTGCAAACCTCCCAGCAGCTAAATGGATGTGCTGAGCTCAAAGCACCTTGCAGCTAAATGGAGAGGAGCATCAAAGGTCATGCTTTTGAGGGAGCATCTATGCCCAACACAGAAGGCCAAAGGTAGGTTTTAATGCATGAATGCTTTTTATTTTCCTTTGGTCATTCCTGATAGGATGGTTTATATTTTTACCCAACTTTGGCAGATATTTCTCTTCTAAAACTGTGGCTCTACAGAGAGTAGGTAGGTGAATCTCCTCTTAGTAGTTAGGCCAAGCAGTGTGGTTTTAAAACTCTCCAAAAAAAGCTTATACTGGAAAAAAGATTTTTCTGTATGATTGTTTTCAAATATCTGGATAAAAAATTAGTTTGTTTCCTGTGTGGTAATTGAAACCCTTGTATGCAGTCCTTGTCTCAAGGAACATGTTTCAAAGAGAAAGAGTTTCTTGTCTAACACCAGGCAAAATCTTAGATTTCAAGAAGTAGCTTATTTTTGTTAGCAGAAAGATGTCTTTCATTACTCTGCTGCTGTGAATGATATTAATGAAAAACAGCTGAGTCTAAGATCAGTAATGGGTTGCTATAAGTATTATTTTTCTCCAGAATCTCCAAGGTATGCTTCATACTGCTTCTAATTCCTCCATTCTCTTTTGTGTCTTTGGTTGAAAAAGCTCACGTACACTTTTCTCAACAGTTTGATGCAATCCTTTGATGCACACCTAAATGATAAGACCAATTTATTTTCTAAGGCATGGAAATAACTGACTGAAAAATATTTACCTAGATCATCTCATAATTTTGATGAAAGGAGCTGAGAAGCAAATGGGTAATTTTTGTAGCAGTTTCTCCCGCCGAGGGAAATAATATGGGAATGTAAGTCTTCTGAAATGTAAAAAGGAGAAAGGAGTACCAAGATTTGCTCTTGTGATGCTGATGTTTTGTAAAACTTGTTCCCTGCGCTGTAAGATGCTGCCAAGGGGGAGAGTGCACATTTTATTGGCAATCTGAGGTTTTTCAGAGTTGACACACAGTGAGGTGTGTTAATTCTTTGTTTTGGTTCCGGATAGAGTCCACTACTGCCTGTTATTTGAAGCCAGCGGAACTAAAGCCAGTAGATGGCTTGTCTGTTTGTGACTTGTAAGCAAGAATGGATCAGGAATTCCCCTTGATTTTGAGTAAAAGAGATACAGTGATTTTCATCCTAGTCTGGGAAATAAAATGAAGTCATAGCTGCCCTTAAAAGAATGTGATATTCTGTTTTCTTTCTCATATTTGAGAATTGTGATATTGTAGTAAATATTTTTGTCATCGGTCACATTAAGAATAATGTGTCTTTGACATTCAATGATTTATAAATAAGCGGTTAGAATGTAACAAAAAAAAAGAAAGTACTTGACCTTTTCCTAATATTTATTCAGGATGATTTCCTAGACAAGAGTTTGCTACCTAATGAGTTTGGTCAACAAATTGGTGCCTTACTAGTAAATTAGCAATTTCAGGGCACTGGTAAGCAGTCAATTAGTTCTGTACTACTTCTATTCTATATTAAGTCAGAACAATTTGTAGTTTTAACTTTTCTTTGAGTTTGTGGGTGTGAATATCTATGACATAAAACAGTTCTGTATCAGTTTATCAAATACATAAAAATAAGTCTGAAAATGCAGGGAGGATATTGCAGAACAATTGCAGGTTTTCCTGAATTAATTTATGCCCTATAAGAACAACATAAGATTATTATATGTACAGCGGTACACCAAGAATTTATGGACCTGGACTTGTGCTCTCTTAATTCCGAATTACTCTACAGAAAGTTCATTGCTAAGAGTTGCACTGAGATATAACTATATACAAGATAAGTCAAGTAATTTCAATTGGGAAAAGAGCTTTAAAAAACTATCATTGTCTTACTAGAAGAATTAGCTTGATGTATTGAGGATATGGGTATGATTTTGTATAGAGTCTTCATTTGATATGAACTGGTACAGATCCTTACAAAGTGCTATTGTGTAAAGCATTAATATTCCCTCTACCTCCGTAAATTTGAGATGATTCCTGATAGACTGCTTTTCTTTTGCAAGGTTTTGTGACGGGACTGGAGGTGACAGAAAATTGCTGTTAGCCCATTTCTTGGCCTCTTTCCTGCTGTTTTTGTCTGTTTCTGTCATCTCTGTAACTTTCAGATCTGGTTTAACACAGGAAAGGTGTTATTTCACCAAAGCAGTGGCTCTTTCCTTTTTTGTTGTATTGAGCAGCTGTGTGACTGCCTTACACTGTGATTCAGGCAAACTGCTGCTCATACCACTTGGTTTCACTGTTGCCTGTATCTGAAGGAAAGGGACTTTCACATCAAAGGCAACAAGTTTTTCAGCTTTCCATGGAATAGGCACTGTCTGCAAGGCTGGTCAAACAGCTACACCAGCCTGTTAGGAGCTGGGATTTACTACAAAGCCATATAAGGTGCTCATGGTCTCTGGACCTCCAAGATGAAACCTATGACCTAAACAAAATCACAGCAGCTCTCCTCAGGTCTGATTGTGCTGTCTTTATTGTCTTTTCTTTTTCTTAAATCTGTGAGGTTCTTTTGCGTTCTCCCCCCCCCCCCCATAATTTTCATTCATAGAATATCAGGTTGGAAGGGACCTCAAAGATCATTTGGTCCAGCCTTTACTTGGCAAAAACAAGGTCTAGACAAGATGGCCCAGCCCCCTGTCTAGCCAAATCCGAAGTGTCCAATGTTGGGGAATCTACCTGAGGAGATGATTCCGATGGCTGATTATTCTCATTGTGAAAAATCCCTGTTAGATAGAGTCTTGCAAAATGCACCATCCATCTTCTTAATGTGGGTCATCATATGGGAATGGAATAATATTTTGGCCATGTCCTTGACCAGAACATAATGTTCCTTAAGGCATGCTGTGTAATGGTAAGGAAACCACTGGGAGTGGTGAGAGGATTTACGCGTTGTCTTCCTAGGATATAAAGGAAGAAGGAGAAAGGAGTGAAATAATGATGAGAACAGTTTCAAATGTCAGTTGTTTTCATATTGATTATATTAAAATTAAAATATTAATAAATAACAATGTACATTTTGGGCAAATGGAAAATGACAGATTAGCTTTCTACTACTCTTCTATTTAAAAGGTATGCTTTCCATCCATAATGTACCAAATGTGAAAGAAAAGTGCTCTAATAACCTACGTTTTTGCTGAAATAACTGCTAGAAGCAATGGTGACAATTTGTTATTAGAAGAAAACAGTTTCACATATAACATACCATGCTGCAGTTACAGCAGATTTATTTTTTTGTCAGTAATGAGGTTTTTAACAGAGGGAGATGATTCTGTTTGCAGAAGGCCAAGGAACCTTTCTTACTCAATTTCATTCAGTTATCACCAATGACACGGAGAGCTCATAAAAGTGAGGAGTCATACTACTTACCTGAACTCTCTCTTTAAATTTAGTCTGAGATTTTGAAAGTCAAGGAACTGTCTTCAGGCAGGGAAATTAATGAATATAACACTGAAGTCTCATACTAATGAATACCATTGTCAAAATCAAATCCTTTGTTTCAGTTTACCAAGTTCGTCTCTCAGGATACTTTGTCTAAATTATGTCTGCTTGTAACAGAAAAAGCATTCCTTATCTTAAATTAAAATTCCATTAAGTTCTCACTGGGGGAAAGTGGGGAATACTGTATTTTAATTCTCGGTGCTGCTTTTGTTATACTGTCTTTGCTGATGCCAAAGGCCTGGTGGTGTCACTGTGTCACAAATATAGCTTCATTTTGGGTCAGTACCTTAGTGATGCTGCTTAGTGGTTTAAAGATTGACACCAGAAAAAAATTCTTAAGTGAAGAGTGTAAATGAAGTTGAAGAATGGGAGTGAAGAGTGTGCTGCTTCCTGAATGCAGAGGGTTTAGATGATCCATTGCTTGCTCTATACTACATCTCCCAGGGCAAATCTAAGGAAAATGTAACCTTCTTGCAACTAAGGTGTGCAAATGAATGAGCTCCTTTCACAGAGCTGCCTGGTTTCAGAGAAGATAAGGCTTTTCAGTTAAAGAACTGCCACAATTAAAATACGTAATGGTTTCACTTACATATATGGGTTTAATGCTTCTATATCTTACTACATATTTCTATGTAAAGTTTACCAGTACAGTGAATGAGACAAACTACTAGTCAAAAACAGGTCATAAAATAGTGCAAGTCAGAAACTTCAGTGAGCCTTAGAAGAAAAAGACATGGATTTATGGCCTTATTTTCCTTATTGCTACTTAGGAAAAAACTTTTTTTCGTAGTGTTTCTTTGATTCATTATTTAAGGTATTAAATAGATTAGCCAAAGCCATAAACTTTTACTCACAACTTGTGTGTAAAACTGATTGTACTTATTTAATTCATTCTTTTACTAAAACAGGAAAAAATGTAAAAATCCCAAATTGACACTCCTTTAATGAGAATTTGCAAGGTATTTTATATGCTAAAGATACTAAGTCATAGACATTATACAAAAATATGTTAATTGTGCTTTTTCCTGTGCTTACAATTTAGCACAGAATTTAAACAAGTTGCAGAGTCACTGAATTGGCACAGAAAGGCCAGCACAGGCTCATAACCATGCTGTGCACAATGTTTGCCTCTTATCTGTTCAGCTGAGTCATTTTGACTTTGAGCCCTGACAGCGTGGCACAGTCAGGGCCAGAGGGAATGCTGACAAAATCACATAATCAGGCTTGGGATCTGAGAAATACAGGTTTGAGTCATGTCATGCCTGTCGTCCCCTTCCCCCTCTGAAATAAATTTCAGAAAAACTCTTAACATCCATACTGCCTACACCTATTTCCTCTCATGCTGTAGGTCATGAAAATTTTGTCAGTCAGTTAATTAGCTAATCCTGCTTTGTTTTATAAAGAAGTGGTTGACTATCGGATTTTGAAGGTTGGTTTTGTGTGTAAAAACCTAGTAGAAGTCTGGCACAACACCAGGTGTTGTTTAGAGGACTTGGGAAAGGCTCTTGTATGATTGGATCCCTAACATTATTATTATTTGTTATAAAAAATTATCATGAGATTTTAGACTATTTTTAGACTATTTTGCAGAAATCCTTTAAACCCAGTTCAAAACAATACGTTTAATTACTGCAAAGCACTTAATGACAGGCAGTTCAGATGTGTCAGGTAATGTTAGCTTAGTTCTGTAAATCACTGTTTTCTTAAACTTGTTACTCTTTAAAATCACGATGGAGCAAAAGGAACTCATACAGAATGAAAATACCCAGCCAAGTTCTACTTCTGAATAAAATAAGCTTGAGAATGTGTGAACTGCTTCAAGCTTCAGGTCTTTTCACTGAGAAATACTAGGAAATATTTTAACCACTTTTGTGACCGTGTGATATTTCTCTTCACAGTTTCAGTAGTATTACTGAAATATTAAGTTCAGAAGAATATTAAATAGAGATGGTATCTATCCTTGTAAAGTTTGAACAAAGTAGTCTTTATTGATATCATCTGATGTGGTTAAAGGAAAACTTACATTCAGATCATTATTGATGCTCATAATGACAGATAAAGCTTGTGGACTAAATAGACAAGAGACATAAAAGGAGAGACTGGAAAGAGAGAGGGAGATAGTGGGTTGTAGCAGAATCAGAAAGAGGTTTTAATTTTTACATTCCTCTGACAATATTCTTCTATATCACTTTTGTGTTTTTGTAAGTGTTCTGAGGTTTCAGCTGGATTTTTTGGGATACTTATTTTAATATGTAGTATAATAAAGTGGAAGATTACCTCTGTGTGGAAAATTACCCAAATAGATAAAACCTCAACCATGTAATGCCTGCAGAATCCATTTAAAATAAATAGCAATCTTATTAATTTTACATGATTACTAAAAATACACTAAAAACTACTGAAAATATTTTCTTCCCCCTTGCAACACAATGAGTGCAAATCAGAACATCAATAAAGCAAATTTTCACACGTGAAGAACAAGTGTAAGCGTTTGTTATTAAAAGCTAAAACAGTTCACCACGGAAAAGCAAGATGCAGATGTCCTTTGCTGATGTAAAGGTGCTGCAATGTGCTCAGCTGATTTGCATAGCTGCATTTTATGAGAATGGAATAAATGAAGATACAGGGGTGCTCCTTCAAGTCATCTGAACTACTACTCTCAACCTGTTGAGTATTCAGGCAGTATTAGTCAAATATGCTGGCAACTGAATCCTGAAAGCCTTGCAGATTTCTGTGGTGTAAAAGAGAAAGAATAGACAGTTTGGTAAATTCTCTGATAAATATGGAGATGACTCTGTGGATTCAGTGGAGGGGTTTGTAGCCTCATGGACAATATCCCAGGATTGTTGCAGTTCCAGTACAGGCTACCATTCACTCAAGTGATGCAAGTTCTACAGTTACATGAAGATAGATTTAGAAATCATCACAGTCAAACGTTGTGAACTGATTTTTGGTTCAATTCTTCTCTTAGTCTTGTGTGAAATATCACGTTTCCTGTAAGGTAGCTTTGTTATAAAGTGCATAATTAAGAACATGCTAAAATATATTTGTCTCAGTTGCTTCATGATTTGGGGATTCTCCCGATTGTTTTTGTGCTCCTTTCAAAAGCGTGATACACTCTACATAATGCAGTGTGGCAACTTCCAATTCTTAAATAAAATATGAAAGCCCAAAATACTAAAGAATCTGTTGATTAAACCAGAGCTTCAGTGCCAATAACTGTGCATATGCACATTATCCTCTGAAAGCAAACTCCTACCCAGCTTTTTGAATGCCAATTTCGTGTGCGTGTACAAGTGCTGAGAAGGTAGATCATCTTGTTGTTTATGTAGCAAAACCAAGCTTTTACAAACAAATGTTCAGTGTATTCTTTATTATCAAGGAAATTCTATAACAACCAAAAGTAAACCTTAAAACCAATTACTATCAAACGAATTATGTGTATCTGGAGTAATGAAAACCGGGCTCCTCATTATTATGGGAAAGAAATTACTCAGCAGAGAGATTTAATATCGTTCCCTAGCTGATTGATGAAGGAAAAGCTTAGTAGAGAGAATTTCTGAAATCACTTTCTATTTCTTATCTTTATTGCCTGCTCCTTGAGATAGAACAAAAAATGACTTTACAGTATTCTAATCCCTTGAACATCTAGCTTTCTGTTAGAAACAACTTCTATATGTTTTGACCTTGTTTTTGAGAAATTCTGAATGATATTGAATGTAAAAGTCACCTTTGTTTTTATTCAAGAATGGGAAGGACAAAGAACAAAATAGGGTCTCTGGAAAAAAAAAATTGAGATATAGAGAAAAATGTTTAAATAACAATGTTTTTTAAAATAACATTTAGAAGTCTTACTTTTAAACAGCACAAAAATCATTGTATTAGATTAAAATTAAACAAGTCTGTTTTGACTGAAAAATATTTCCTCATGCTGAGGAAGTGTTTCAATTAAATTAGTACTCCCAAACTTAAGATATTCAAGCTCCAGGCATGTGGTATCCAAATAGCCAAAAAACATGTACTGTAGCAGGTTCTGACAGATAGTGATGACAGTATGTCATGTATATGTAATAAATTCAGGATTCAATTGACTTCGGTTCTACCTTTTCTTTATAAAGATGTAAATATGTAGTGATTAGAGTGGCAGTTAACCCTTAGTCTCTTGTCTCTGTCTATTGCTGGGGTTTGAGACTGGAAATCTCAGCTATTGTGAGACTTGAAGACTTTTTTGCCATTTTCAGAATGATGCTGATTAACTTGTCATGTTAGTCGGTGACAGTAAATTGCATTGCAATCCCTTTGCAATATTCATTTTATGATTAAAGACAAACCAAACATGTATGACTTCATTAACTAATAGAAGTGCTTACAGTGTGAATGTAGGAATGTTCCAGTCATTCAAGTAGACTAACTCAGATGGGAATGCTAACTCAGATGGGAATGTTCCCTCTAAGTGTTGTTAAATACTACATCAGGTTCCTTACCACTATGGCAAAAGCTAATTAAAGGTCTGAAAAATGTGTTCATTTGTCTACCATTTTGAATGTGTGTATTGCTTTTGTATTTTCATACTTCAGTTTCATATGAGCACATTTGAGATATGCAGCGCTTATGTTTTAATTCCTTCTACTCCAAATTAAATAACTACTGGCCATTAGTGATCTTTGTCTTTTTCTCTCTTTTGATGTATGCTACTGACAAAAGTGCAGGACTCGATTTTATTAATTTGGGCATCTCTTTAAAAAAAAGTGTATTATTTTCAACAAAATAACAGTATTAATACAAATTCCATCTTCGAATTATGGTTAATTTTTATTTGTAGCTGCCAGGCATTCCATCTGAATTTTCTTTTGATTTTAAAGCCCTTTGAGTAATTTTTATTTCTTGCTCTTGTAGAAGAATTTCTGAACTCTAAAGAGCAAACAAAAAAACTCTAATTCTTTAAGCTGATATTTAGTAAATCACAATCACTGCATTTCACTGTGGTAGGACTTAAGCTTAGTAGGGAAGATAATATAAGCTCAATGTTTTTCCAGTACTTTCACTTATGCAGCTGTTTATTACATATTAGTACATATTACATGTTCGTAATTTGTAGTGTTTCTTGGTAGTAAAAGCATATTTGATTTATGCTTTTATTAATAAAAAAATTTTTTTATTAATAAAAAAAAATAATTGTAAAAGCTAGGAGCATATCCAGCCACAAAAATGTTTCATAATTAATAGCCTATATTTTATCAAGATTAGATTTTTTTTGTTTGTTCTTTTCTTAAGACTGATAGAATAATTTATGAAGATTGCTGACAGAGAACTGTGAAAAATTGTTGCATTAACACAGATACACTTTATAGGGATTTTTGGAGTTTATCATATCTGAGTGGGTGTTAGTGCTCTGTTTGCTAGTTCATTAGTCAACTGGAAGTGGCACACAAAAAGAGAAGTAGTAGTAGATTCAAAAGGAGTTTAGTGGCACATTACCAAGTATACTGTCATAGCAGTGAAGAAAGTGGCTGCATCTGCCCAGGGAAGGATAGTTATCTTACTTCAGATTTCATTCTTGTCTTGCATTTTACTCCCACTACATTTTGGCAGCTCTGATGCTTAATTGCTGAAGGAGAAAGGGGACTGGGGACCTGAAGAAAATTATGGATTATGGGATTAATTTACTAGGTTGAGGTTTGATAACAGTACTGATGACAATCCCAGTGACAGTAGTGAACTGACTAGACTATAAAAATTGCTATACTGAAACCCTATTGTGTAGGGTGTTCACTGTGGTCTCTCTTCAGCTTCTACTTGTCATTCAGGTTTTCCTGAGCTTTCCCTGAGATAGCATTGTAGGAGAAAGAGAAAACATGTAATTCCAAATAAGTTTCTGTATTCTCTGTTCCAGAGAAAAAAAGTCTATTTTTTTTTATCATGGGGATCAAAGATGCACAAAATACATTATGCCCTTCAGAATGCTACATACTCTGAAACAGGTAGCATGTTATGCTTTGGACTTGGTTCAATCTAGAAAATTATATATGTTGGCCTATGCAAGCATATTTATATGTTGTACTCTCTATATATGTAAGATTGCTATACGTATTTAAAATATATGTGTTTGAATATGTGGGTAAACATATATAATCTGCAGACTGAATCAAGCCATTTACACTTACGGCTCTCTGTTCCTTTCAGAATAATGTGAGACAGAGGAGACCTCATATGTGTATGTGTGGTAACATCTGCTTTTGCCGCTCTCTTGAGAAATTCAAATAAAGCAGAAGGGAAGTAACATCTGTCCTCTGGAAATCATCAGCACAACCAGCGTGTCCCTGAGTGGCTCAGAGTGGAGGAGTCTGTCATGCACGTGTGCAGCTCCCAAGTGATAAACACACTGCACAGCAAAGCAGTGCATGTGCTTCTTACAAAACAGAGCCCAGGGCTGTATGAAGCTTTCCAGGTGCTCATGCCCACAGTTCATTCCTGGAACTGTCAAAATGTTTGAGTTGGTTCAGACCACTGGACTCTCCTGCTGTAGGTTTGTAACTTAAGCAATGCAAAATTAGAAAACATTAAATTCAGTAGGACAGTCAGAATACTCTTTCAGTCCACGCTACTTTAAAGTTCATTTCATTAACAATTAACTGTGTGTTGCTAGAAGGGATCTCTTGGATTTGTTTTCCTTTAATGCTTTCTAAAGACCAAAAATTAATACAAAACTTTCTTCTGCCATGTTCTGTCAAACCTAATCTAAATGCTTTGGACAACCCTGGTGTTCTTTAACATATTCTTATTCTGTTTAAAACCATGTGTTTTTCAGACTCATCAGTGTTACTCATGTTACTCTTCTTGCAGCCAATGGTTAACTAGCAGCATGTTGTCTAAAAAGTGATTTTCTATGCCTGTCACTGTGGTAGAGTTTGTTCTTGGTGTGTCTTCGAAGAAAGAATTTATTTTCAGTGGTATTTCTTCATTCTTCCATAGCCATTCAAAGCTAGATTTGTTCTGAGGCCCTTATGTAGAACAGCACTGATCGAAGGTCTGTCACAGAGTGTTTATTTGGTAATACAAATAAATTTAGCCACAACTCTAAGTCCAGGCACTGGAGGTGTGTTCAGGTCCTTGCATTACTGTGGCATTAACTTCACAGAGACACCCTATAGGAGGGACTCTTGAAAAACTTGAAGTGCCTTTTTTTTTCTGGACTACAATAGCCAGCTCCAGCTCTCAGGGTGAGAAAGTACTCGAGGCATGTTCTGTGCCTGTGTCCTTGCTGACCAGAACCTTTCACTCTTGATGCCTACAGCTGGTTTTCAAAACATGTGATGACTCAGGTACATTACAAGGACTGGCTGCAATGTTTTTATCCAGTTTTCAGGCTTATTCTCCTCTACAGAGATGGAGAATTATTATCGTTTGACCATAGCATATAAAATAGATCACTAGAGTTAGACCGCAGAGGATTTGCTTCTAATGCTTGAACCAAGACAGTCCTGATGTGCAAAAGTTTTACTTATCTAATTCTTTTTAGTTTGTGTCCAAATGGATTTGTTGAATGTTCTGTGTCTCACTTGCAAATACAGTAGAGAAGGACTCCAGACTTTGCTGACAGTTTTTATTAAAGAAACCCCTTTCTCTCTAGATTTTTAGGTGGTTTTGTTTGGGGTTTTTTTGTTGTTTTGGTTTGGTTTTCTTATTGTTTTGGTTTGGTGATTTTTTTGCATCAGAAGACGCTAGCATTGCAAACTCATTGCTATATCTTTGTGCTGAAAGCTGGGGCAAGATGCATTTCATAAACTTTTGAGAAATAGATATTAGCAGGAGAGATAGACTTGTAAACACTCTATGTAAGCAAACTTTTTTTTGTGCTCTGCTCAGCTCTGCAATGGCTGAATATTGAATTTGTAGGTAGTAGGTCTTAAACTGTCTCAAACCTGCTTTAATAAACAAAAAATGGCTAAAATATGAAAATTACCCAGTAGTATTTTTTTTTTTTATGTTCTAGCCATTCAACTTACACTGCAGGGTGTAAGTGCAGCTGATAATTTTTACCTTCTGGAGGAGCTGATGTGTTGAATGTCTGATGGGTTAAGATTTTCTTTATAATTTTACTGTAAACTGGCCAAGTGTTTTGCTGGACAGGTGAATATGCAAACATAATTGTATACTGGAATGTGAGGAGTTTATTTCATTTTACATTTGCCATCAACACAACAAATAAGATCTCTGTGTTCTCGCTGGCCATGGATTGCTCCGTTGAGTCTTGGCTATTCTGTCTTCAGCACACTACTTGAGCAAAGGGTTAATTCAGTTTTGATTCCTTTGTCTGTCATTGCTTCTTCTTTCCTTTTCTCTGTGATTTAAACAGAATACTTCAGCCTCCCAGCTGTCAATCTGTCAGTTTTCATGAGTGCTAAATACACTAGGGAAAAAAAGCAATTTATTACATTTTCACAACCGAGGAAGACTGGATGGCTCAGGAGATTGGTAATGAGCCTGGATGCTGAAGGTAGAGATACAGCACAGAGCTCCACATGCTACTAACAAATTCAAAGATGCATCTGGAGAGACATTGCATAGATTGCACCAAAGGAGCTAAATTTGGAATGCTGTTGATGGGACATGATTTTCTTGTACATGATTGCAGTAAACTTGAACTGAAACACAAAGTTTAACACATAAAATTCTTGTCATATGTGCATTTCTAAGCTGTTCTTTTGGCAATCTACTGCAAATGGCACAAGTGCAGAGTGAATTTTCTCTTCTTGGCTTCAGCTTTGCTTAATAGTCAGCTCTCATACAATATGTATGTGATATAAAGTTGATTATTTAGAATATTATTGTATATTGCTAAGATGGCATAGTGTAAATCCACATGGAAACTTGTGACCAGGCTTCCACTCTTAAATAATAAAAACAATACATTGAAAGAAAACTTTCAATTTTTTTTTTTCCTGTGAAAATTATCTTCAGAATATTTTCAAGACTTGTTTGAGCATTTTATTAGGGAGTTTCATGCCTAAATACTGTCTGACAGAAAAAAAATATTCAATCAAAACCGGACTTTGCAGTGGGAAACTGTTCAAACAAAAATATCAAACAGGAGTGGTCTGTTGCATGTGGAGAATCTTCAACAAATTGCACTGCTTTAGTTTCACTGAGATTTAGTGGTGCCCAGGAGCATTTGGCTCCAGTTATTTCAGACCAGTGACGTGAGGCTGCACTGAACTTTGATTGAAAATTTAGAGTGGTGGGCCACTCTGAACGTGGAGGATAAATCTTTACTTTTGTAAGGAGGTTTGCAGTATTTATGTGTTATTCACTAGCCATTTTGAAATATTATCTCAATATTTGTCTATATTTCATTGATTTACGTAGGTTCTTGTGATATTAAAAAAGGTTAAAATTGAATAGATGTGTGGGTAGCTTTTTTGATTAGAAGTGTAAAACACTCTCCTAACCAGAGCTCTCAAGTGTTTTAGCAACTTTTTCATTTATGGCTACTTAAGAAATATGGATTTTTCCCAGATAATAGATTTAAAGTGCATGAAAACTAAATAATGCTCATATGCTGCTATTTTCTACCATCTGAAGCAATGTCTGAAAAAATCTCTAGCAAAATCCGAAACAGGAGTGTTGAAAAAAACCCTACAACCCACACAAAGAAAAAAAAAATAGCAAGAAAAACCTGAACTCAAAACTCTTCAGCAAACCCATCTTTACTCTTGTAGGATGCATCAACATCTACTGCCTTGTAAAACACCTGATATGAGAAGATATTCAATTTATATTGTTTAAACATGAATCCTGATAAATAATAAATACAGCTATTGTTTTCAGTAACACTGATAAGATAGTTTAAGGTTGAATTTTGAACTAAGGCTGTCCTAGCAATTTACTTGCATACAAGGCATATGCATTGTCTGCTGAACAGGATAATCTTTAATTAGCTTTCACTAATATATTTCCATTTGAAAAGGGGATGTTTTATCTCTCTCTCTCTTTGCAGTATAAAACATACCTAGCAAAGGAGTCTTCCTAAGAAGTATATTAAATGAATCACTGTATTACTGTGAGAATTCAGTAAGGCCTGAAGAACAGTTCTTCACTACTGTTTAGATTTTATGGAATTTAAAAGCATTCTGGTTTGTTAGAAAGGAGATGCAAAGAGACTTGGAAGATTTTCACTTATGACCATCACTAACAGTTCTGAGGTTACCTGGTGTAAATTAAATTATATTTTTTAAAAGCTATTGCTTTTAACTGGCATGATGTTGTAGAAACTAGCATGAATGATTTTCAAAACTGCCAGTGACTTAATGACTACAGAATGAAGCTGCCTTTAATTCATCATCTTTGCCAGATACTCTTTTTATTCAAGGGTTTGAAAAGAATGATATTTCCATAATTACACACTACCTGGCAGATGGTACAATGGCAGTGACATATCATGTTTTACTAATATATTTCTTTATCAGATGTTCACACCAGAAGTATTTACCTTTATATAACATTGACATCAATTGTGCAGGCTGCAAAACAGATTTATTCCTCTGAAAGAGTGTTTCTAATAAAATGAATACAATGACATTTGGAGCTGCAAGCCTTGAGGCATGCATGTATCCTGTACCAGAAACCTTAATTAATTCATAGCTTAGCTTGTTTTGGTGTATGTTTTTTCAGCACAATCACTAGCAAAATTAATCAAGTATATTACCAATTGCAGTAAAATATGTACTATTAAACTTGGCTCATTTGTCTTGTCATTGTAAAATCAAAACCTTGGCATGGGTATTACTGAGAAACCTCATAGGATGGGAAATATGGCTTTTCCTGTGATCAGTCCTGTAAACAATGTCAGGTTAACCAATCTTTGACTTGTATTCTGATGTCTGGCTAACCATTCTAAACATCTGAACATCTTCTCTTGCCTTCTGGTGAGAATAACTTTGTTAGACATTCAATGGATGAATAGATAAATTCCATTAGAAAAATCTTGGCTATGTGCCCTTCAGTCTTGGTATCATTTTGCTCATTATTTGGACTTTTTCTGCTTGCATCTCAGCAGATGACTGACCTTTAAAGTGCTGTTCTATTCTGAACAGCAAATTAATAATAATAATTAAAGAAATAGTGGAACTTAACGTTTATTGCCTTCATAATTTTCTGAGGTTAGAAGAACAATATTTTGGAGGTTTCTTCTTGACTGTGAGCACTCACGTTTGGTTTTTAAAAGACACACTGTTCATTTCATGTAATGTTTTTTATTTATTATCACATTCCTTTTCTATGTTCTCAGCATAAAAACAATGCAGTTGTCCATCAGAAGCTCTTTGAAGTAGAGGCATGTGTTTTTACAGTAGTCAGAAAGAAAACCTAATGAATACAAGTGTATATATACATGTACATATAGGAATGATTACAAAATTTGGCTTTTTTTTTCTTGGAAACATCTTTTTTTTTAATCTGAAACAAGAAAAAATTGTACATAGCTTTGTCAGTATTGTCAGACATCTTGCAACACAGGCAAGGGACAGATGTATTCCTGATATGTGGGATTTGCATACTACTGAATGATTACTTCTTGGTTTGGTGTTTAATGACTTTGTTTTGCCTTTAGGTGTTTGAGGTAAGCTGTTGGCTTATAGGGCAACATGTTTTGGAATCTTCATAACTATCTCTAAATTCTCTGCTATTAAGTTCTGTGTACAATATCCAATTGTAATATAACTTATACTCACAGAAATATGAGAAATAAATGTCACTTTTCAGATAAAGGCAATTTTTTAATATACCTCTGCCTTATTGAAATCTTGGCATATTTAGGCTTTATCTGTGTAGTCTGGAAAATCCTAGTTATGCAACCCACTATATGCTCAGCAATCAGAGTTTCAAAGCATTAAGAGCTCAAGCTCTGTCCATAGGGAAGGCAATTTTTTTTCTATTACTTCGTTTATTTATTGAGATTCATTTTCCTTATGGAAGTACTAATTGTGTCCGTGAGAGAACAGACACTGAGTGCATTAAAAATCAATAATGAATTAAAATCCAATTGTAAGAAAATGTTGAACAAGTAAAAATTTCTACATGTAGTTGCTAATGGGTTTGTTTTTGCTAGATATCTGAAGGGCTGGAGCGTGAGCCTTGCTTCTGTTTTGTTTTGGCCTTCAGCTGAAAGGGAAGCTAATACCAATCAGACTATCGATCTGTCTCTGCTTGCAAATTCTTTATTAGCAGCTACTTTTTGGTATGTGAAGGATGACTAACTCATTAGCAAATGGGGACCATATCAAAGATTTTTTTTTTTTTTTGGCATTTGTACCAATCTGAAGAGGTCACTGTAGCCAAAGCAGAACACAGTGAGCTTTAAAAATTACCTGCCTGTTACTCATCCTCCAGAACATTACAAAGAAGATTTCTAACAGAGTATGAATGCAGGCTAAGAGGCAAGATGACTTGAAAGAGACTACTCTAAGTCCTTGTATCAGGATTGTGCTTATCAAAACTAAAAAAAAATTAAAAAAAAATCCGCATGTGTCTTCAATGCCTACATTATAGTTTCTCCCAGGTGGCTGGTGAAATTTGGTTATAAAAATACAGGGGGGTTCATTTAAAAACATACTATTTATCAATTAAAAATATTTTAACCCAGACATTCTTATTCTATTGAAATAATTTTAGTCTTTTAAATTTCAATTAACAGTTCCAACAATGTAAACTAACAGTAATTGGCAGATTAATATTTTTTCTAAGTTCTGTAAATATAACTCCTTAGTTTAAATACAGTCACAAGGGAGGTAGAGCAAGGTATTTGTTAAACAAATGCTATGTAGTTGTGGTACTTTCCCTGCAGATTGTTCAGCTGCTGTATTTACCAAAAGTCATATGTGATAGAATTAGGTTGTTTTATTCTTGTTGCTGATATTTATATTTTACATAATTTTGTAAATTAGCTTGTCATCCAAGGTAACCAAAGCATAGTTGGTTTGTCATTGTCAGCTCTTTCATTTTTCTTGCAAGTCTTAATTTAGTTTTTCATTTGTTTGCAGCTATTGTAACAGAACATGAGTTACACACTGTGTATCTCTTTCACACAGTGCAAGATCTAATTAGCTCATTCTTAATAGCAAATAATTAGTGATGCTTTTAATAGATACATAAATACATGGGAGGGAAATATTACCAGAATAGGAGCTTTTTATATAATGTTTTGACTTGAAAACAAACCTGATCCCTCTTGGTAATGGGAGTGTATGAGTAATTTCATAATCTCTTATAACAGAAATTAAGCTGTAGCTATCTCTGTAATGGAGGTGGTTTAATTTCTCTCTTATACTCAATCTATAAAATGGTATTTCTTTGTTTTTCCTTGTATAATGTGATAGTTTTGCACTAGATGATAAGTGTACCCTTGGGGTTTTAATAAAATTAAGGTTACGCGGTGACTTGTACTTCAAAAATAGAGTAGTAACATTTGTGCTAAACATTTGGAAGGAGGAAAAAAGTTTTCTGCTTTTGGGAACACCATTAATGGTCTTGTGACAAGGAGACTAGGAGCCCATGCTAAGTGGAGGCACGTGCTTTGGAACTCAGCAGATCCTTGGGGCTTGCTGGTGGTGTGTGAGTCAAAGATACTTTTCCACATCTGCCCCTGGGGGGTGTTGTGGTTTAACCCCAGCCAGCAGCCAAAGCCCACAGAGCTGCTCACTCGCTGCCCCACCAGTGGAACGGAGAGAGCACTGGAAAGGTTAAAGGTGGAAAACTCATGGGCTGAGATAAAGACAGTTTATTAGGGAAAACAAAAGCCGTGCACGCAAGCAAAGCAAACCAGGGAATTCGTTCACTTTTTCCCACGGGCAGGCAGGTGTCCAGACTTCTCCAGGAGAGAAGGGCCCCGTCATGTGCAGCTGTTACTCGGGAAGACAAATGCTGTCACTCCAAATGTTTCCCCCTTCCTCCTTCTTCCCCCTACTTTATATATGGAGCATGATGCCATATGGTCTGGAATATCCCTTTGGTCAGTTGGGGTCACCTGTCCTGCCTGCGTCTTCTCCCAGATTCTCAAGCACCCCCAGCTTCCTTGCTAGCGTGAAAAGTTTCTGGCTCTGTGTGAGCACTGCTCAGCAATAACAAAAGCTTTTCTGTGTTATCATCACTGTGTTCAGCACAAATCCAAAGCACAGCCCCTACCAACCACTGAGGAAAAAGCCCTAACACAGCCAAAACCAGCATGGGGGTTAATGTGCTTCAGTTTATACCATAGAGTGAATGGACTTGGGAACATTAGCTTCTGAGGCCCACAGGCTTTCTGCCAAAATTGCTGAATCGTTGAATGACTGTAGGTTTCCCTCTTGATGAAAGGAAATATGAGGATTATTTACAGCACAAATCTGTTATGGATCTTTTTGCCCTCCACGTGCATTTCACATAAAATTCTGAAGTAACCTTAAAAACTAAATCACGGTATGCTTAAGTCTTAGTTTCATATATGGTGTTCTCAGAGTGTCAGAGAATTACCTATCTTTAAATATATATATTCTTATTTTATTTATGCATTTTATGTTATTAATATTTTATTATATTTATAATATTTCATTCTCTTCTGTTCTTTGCTCTGTTCTGTGTTTCAGGCCACATGAACTAGGGCTGTTTTTCTGCAAATGATAGAAAAAAAACCCAAACAAACAACAGAAACCCCATTTAAATTATCTAGAATGGTCAGATTATAAATGTTTATTAAGCCATTAATTTCATTTGTTGTGACAAAAAAGTACAAATCACTCTACAATGTGGAGCATAGTCCTTACAGCATTAGCCTAGCATTGCTCAGTGAAATGTCCTATTTTCCCTCTTTCTTTTGTATGTTACTAATGGGACTTCCAGCTTAAAATTAGTTATTATAGAGGTAGAGCTATTGGGAAATCATGGATCCGATGCAATCATAAATTTCATAATGCTGTACTGCCACATGCTGTTCTGATATGTGCAAGTGTATTGATTTAGATATGTTTCATGGTTGGTGTTATGTGTCCCTAATCACCAAAAGCAATCCTCTCTCTTTTTAAACGTTTTATGAATCCAGATCTAACGCTCCTGATAAAGAAAAGAAAATGTGTATGTTTTCTTAGAGTAGATGATGAGGTAAATGTGAGGGAAAGAGTGAAAAGTATAGATAGGACTGGAGAAAAAATAATAGCTGTTGAAAATGATTAGAGAAAAAGAAAAGTGGGATGTAAATAAGAAAGAGAAAAAGACAAAACTACACTGTCAAAATTAATTTTAAAAATTTCTTTCCAATGTTCTAATTACAAGTCAGTAAATTTTGCTTCCTTAGGGAAAGGATGTAGCTAAGAGACTCTCTAAGCATACTTATAGGCCTTCAAGGTGTCTTGACATTCTTGATATTTATCACTCAGATAACCTGTTGGTAACATGAAATCAAATTTTTTAATGTTCCAGTTTGTAAAATATAAATTTAATTTGTCTTCTCCAGAAGTAATAGGTAACTAAATAAAAGGTTTCATTGAATAAAATTAAAGAGGGAAAGAACAGTTACTTCCACAAGTAGTGTACAAACTCAGTGCACGTGTAGTCCAAGCCTATGGAATGGAAAATAGGGAAGCTCTCAGCTGCTGTGGAGTGCTGTCTTCAAAATTTATTCTCAACATACTAAAGTGTTTCAAACAGTTATTTTTTTCTGTTCTTGTGTGTTGCTTTTCCTAGGCTTAGATTCTGTGGTATTGAGTAGGGAAGATGATTTCTACAAAATCAGAACTATAAATAATGGAATAAAGAAAAGGTTCTGCTTTTTTTTTTTTCAGGGAGATGTTTTTATCTGGTTTCCATTTTGAAAATTCTTAGGACATTATAGGTAAGGTAGTGTGTAGTGGTACTGTAAAACAATACCTGTTGCATATTGGATGGAATCTGGGGACTCATTGATCAGGACTAAGGGAAGGAGATAATGTAATAATGGAGGAAATAATCCTGAGAAGAAAAGCAGGTACAGTGTTATCCAGAGCTCTGAGAGGGGCTGGGTGATCTTTTGACTTGTGCCATGTACCTTCCCTAGCACTGACGCAAAACCTTGCAGCTTTATTTTCACATTGGGTATCAACTGAAGCTCTTAAACTCCTCTCTTGCTTTGCCAGGCGATTACTGAGCTTTTAGACATCAGACTTTAAAAGCACCAAACTGCCTCTCATGACCAGGACAAATTGTCCTGGTACTCTTTCATCTGTCAGCCTGACCATCTCACTACAGTTCCCTTTACTTGAGTTTGCTTCAGACTTTCAAATAGAAGTTTGATCTTCATGAAAATGCCTTTTTTACTATTCTAAGTTTTTTCACTGGCTGGAGTTTTCAAAAATTCTGGTTTAAATTTTTAATTGAAATGAACAGTTGAAAAACTGTCATGTCTTCAGTTCTTATGGGAAAGATTTCCCCCTACCTTTCTTTTGTGGACAAGAGGGAAAAAAAGAAGGTAAGGGAAGCAGAGTTAAATCACATAAATTCATATTAATGGTAGGATTTGTTTTATCTTTTACTTCCCTTCCTAATGCCTGCCTTGCACATATTTGTGAAGCTTCACCTTGTGTAAAAAAGATGAGCAGGAGAAGGTCTGTGCATAAGGAAGGTCTATGCACCAAGTGTGATTCCAGGGCTTAGGCAGGATTTAGAAAAATATCTATATCTTGATCTCTGCCTTCCAGAGGAAATTTTATCCAACACTTAAGAGATTTTTCCTGATTTTTCCTTTTTTTTATTCACATATGCTAAGACACTGAGGGGAAATATATTAAATATATAATATTATATTGTATTATATTGTACTATACTGTATTAAATAAATGAATTTGGGAGAACATTAAAATAATAATTGACCATCATTTGTAACTTTCCCAGAATTCTAGCAGTAGAACAAGACACAGAGGAATTGTTCTCATGTGAATGCAACTACTGTGTTGGAACTAGATGATCTTTAATATCCCTTCCAACCTTAGACATTTGGTGCTTCATATATTTAAGAATTTGAGAGTATATTCACTCGTTTTATCAACTTTGACAGATATTGTGTCTGTGTTGCATAACAACACCTTCTAGGAACTGACAATGATTAAAAATACATTGTCAAAACATTTTGAAAAATTACTTAGGCGAGGGACAGAACTATGACTTTTAGGCATGTGAGATTATTTTGCAGTTCTGTTATTCAGAGAAACAAACACAGTCACTCTTTAATTTGATAACCTGTAAGAATAAGCTTCACATAGAATGAAAAGTTTAAAAAAATTTTACCTTGGACTTCAGTTTAAAGAAAAAAAAAACCTATGAGAACTGCTTAAGTGCTTTCTATCAAAAAAGTGTGCAGTGTTTTGGAATGCATATTTTTCTCAGTGAAAATCAGTAAAAGCCCTACGTAATATTAAAGCTTCAAGTTTCAGTATCTTTCTGCTACCAAAAAGCCTGTCACTAAAAAATATGTAGAAATCGGAACAAAGAATGTTCTATTTAGACAAGTAGATTCTAATGCTCCTATCTGATAAATTTAGAAATATTAGGCTTGGTTGTTTGATTACTTTCATAAATCTATTCTGGGAAAAAATAGACTTGTTTGCTCAAAGTACAATGTGTTGGAATATTAGTATTTCCGTATGAAATAATTAAGTACGTAGAATATTCACAGGTGCACGCACACAAAAACCCCTGATATTTGAGTTACAAATTACTTCAGAGACAACACAGTAATTCTAAAGCTTTTTGTCCCAGTATAGGATATATTTTTCATATCCCCATAAACATGAAATTAGACTTGAGGAGCCTTTAAAGTTTAGTCCTTAAAATTTTGTATTGCATGCGGTGCAAGATCATTCCTTTAATTTTGATACCACACCAGAGAAGGCTTTGCTGGCTGCCAAACTGTACAAAAGAAGGTGTTAGTGTTGTGGTCCTTCTCCTTAGAGAGGACAGTATTCTCTGCTACCTTCTATTCAGCATTGAGGGAAGCCAGTGACTCAGCACTGTTTGATTGTAACTGAAAATAATCCCCACATAAAACTTTTAGTTCCTCAATAAAAAGCAGGAAGTGGACTAGCCAGTTGCAGAAGACAGAAGGACATGTTGTCTGACTGCAAAGAAGGAGTTTTGGCTTACCTGTCTTCTTCCTCCTCCCATCACTGAATTTCCTGATAAAAGTTGTCAGATACAGGTTTCCTAAAAAGGTGACTAAAAACTTGGCTTGAAAAAAACCCTGAGATTTGAATCAGTGTGTTCCTCCGCCTTCCCAATGTGTACTTTCTGGAAATATTTTATAAATACACATTCTAGAAATCCTACAGGCCTAAGCACAGTGCTAACATATGGGATCTTTGCAAATACTAGGAAGAGCTGCTGTACCACAGTCTATACATTCTCAAAACAAGGTGAGGGAAAAAGAAAAGAACTGATTTTAATTTTCCAAAATTTTTACCTCATTTCTCTTTGATATAATTAACTCTTGGTGAACAACTCAATGCTCTCTTCTATTGATATATCCAGTTTACTACTATTTTTTTTTTTGCCACCTGGAAGTTGCTTGGTCCTTCTCACTGCTGGTTGGTTAGAATATAACCTTAGCCAGTTGTATAATCCATAGGGGAGTAAATTCAACCAGTCACTTCTGACTGTCCTCAGCTCCCCAAGAGTTTCCATTTTATACTTGACTTCGGGCCATTCTTTCACACTTTTTCTCACTTCTTATTGCTGTACTGGACCTAATGCTCTGCTCCTGCTGTTCTACACACAAAAATGAAGTTGTGACAACTTAAAACTGTTCAGTGAATCTACCTCCTTCAAAAGGAGCCATTTGTAATTACTCATTGATCTTGTCAAGTATCCAGAAGCAGAGGTGGTGTAAGATAGTGTAACAGTGTCTAGAAATATCAGCTGAAAAATCGAGTTTGTGATGCTGATTTCTAATTACCCAGTAGTGTGCCTGATTGACAGACCAGTACATCCATCTCTTCCTATTCTGAGCAATGAAAGCTCGTGCATTACATGCCACATTCTATATGAGCCTTTTAAATAGTGCAGAAGTAATATTCTGAATGTTGGCCTGAGCTTTTGGAAAATAACACCAGTACAAAAATCTGGCTACCAGTCCTAGTATTTGCTTTGTAAAGCACAGGTGGTAATAATGAGCAAACAAGACAGCCCTAAAACAGATTTTAATCTGAAGACTAATTGGTAAATGAAGAAAGAATTTTTTTTTTTTTAATTATTATTTCAGGTAAGAAGCAGCTGATGGGCTCACTTGTCCTAAAAGGGATATTAGTAGTATGAATCACTTTGGGTTTTTTGATTACACAGACAAAGTAAAGCCAGTTTCAAATACTCTTAAATAGACTGGCTAGAGCAGTACTTTGCTAATGGTAGAAAATATGATCTGTTTGCTGCCTCTTGCTATTCTAAATGATTAAGGCTCATGACAGTGTCAGTAGAATATTTTTCCTACTTACCATGTAACTTATTTCACTATTTTAGTGTCAGTGGGGTCTATTATAGTCCTTATTCCCCCTCTTCTTAGTACTCTGGTGTTTCCTGCAGTGTAGTACACTTTTGAGTGGGGCAATGTTCAAAAATTTAAATATTCATCTAAGGTTAACTTTTTTCTTTGTACAACAACAATAAAAATCAAACAGGTAACTAAAAGGAAATAATGATAACTAACACCAGTCTTGCAGATAATCTAATGTCCAGCTTAGATTTTTCTGTAGGTGTGTGGCAGAGAGGTTTTATTTAGACCTGAAGGAAAAGGATTTTGTTTTGCAACTATACATCCTAAGCATGTTGTAAATAACAGAGCACCTTCTTGCGTGTAACTTCTCACCAGCTAGGTTTACTTGTTAATAAATATTCAAGATGACATGACATAGAGCAGTGGCAAAAGTGGAAACCTTTATATTCTCTGTATAACATAGTGAAGAATTGCTTTTACACATCTTACAAAGTGAGAACCAGTGCAACTGAAGGGGTACCAAGCTCAAAGCAGTCAATGATCTTGGTGGTTACATGTCCTTATTTCTGCATATACTGGATGTCAGCATATATTGGGAAATAAATGTTGTGCTGCAGGATAGAGGTGGAGCAGGAATGAACACAAAACTTGCCATTATTTAGGAAAAGATGACAGTACAGAGTCCTATCAAGTAGAAGCACTTACCATCATTGCTACTGTGTTAAGTGGGAGAAGGCCTCTGGAATCAAAGGGATATTCCATATGGAATCATGTTGTGCAATAAAGAGATTCTAAGTATTAGAGATGTAGTGCAACATGAGGATGCAGAGGTAATGCACAAGTCTGAAAGTTCTGAATAGAGTAACAACTTGTATGATATGGGGACCTATTTCTGTGGAGTTTGGTGAGTAACAGGAGCATATGTGTGGGTACAGAGGTGATGTGTCATGGCTTTTTAGTGTGACTTGTCAAAAAATATTTGAAATTTCAGTCCTCATCAAGCTTAAACTTTCTCTGGATCTCAGCACTGCAGAGACCTCAGTTCTCTAATCTGTGAGATAGTTACCACTGTTTCAAATAGTGCTTTTCTTCCTTAAATTTGTAAAATTTTAAAACTGTAAATGTTTAATGGAAAAGTACCAACTAGTAGAATTATTTGCCTCTCTGTGTATAATAAAAGTCTATGTACATTTGTACGTTACAGTCTATGTACATTACAATAACATTTCTCTTTGTCCTCTGATCTTTATTTCTGTTTCATGATACTTCAGACTGTAGTTCTAGTCTCCAGATATTAAATATGATGTATAAATATCTTGCTAGAGTAACTGGAAAAAGTCACTAACAGACCTTAAAAATAGAAATAACATCAAAACCAGAAAGGCTGTATACCTATAGAACTAAAATGAATAGAGCTTTGAGTGTTTTTTTAATATTTAACAAGCCATTTTGACGTTATCTTATTAGGTTGACCTAGAACAGCTTATTCATGCAGATTTGTCATTAATAATTAATTCATCCTGGGAAGAAATGAAGAAAAAAAATAACTAAAATGTATAAAGAACTTGGAATTCTGGTTCTGCTGGTAGGCCAAGGTTCTGATTTCCGTATGACCATCATGTTCTACTCTCAGCAATTCCATTAAATTTAATAGATATTCCTGTGTTGCAAAGTATTGGTGGTTGTATACAAACCTGACCTAGGTCTAAAAGTAATTGTGATGGCTGTATCTTTGGATGATAATGGCCCTCAGTTTAAAAGTAAATGTGAATTATTTGCAGTACACTCAGCAAACATTATTAGTTGTGATGTTTGTCTTTATTGCTTACGTTACAGAAGTACATAAAGTCTCCATCCAAACTGTGTGTCAGATACAGGAAGAAACAATGTGCACTTAAAGGCATTTGTAATCTGTATAAGCTGAAAGAATTTATATACATCAAAAAGATGCAGCAAATATAGTGAATTCACTTCTTGGCCATATGCAGCAGATTAGTATAAGAGGGGGAACAATAGCTTCATTTTTTTTTATTGTTCCTTTAAATTAAACTAGACAATGTTGATAGATAGGAACTTGCTGTAAGACACTAGAGTAATCCTTATGTTCTCTGGGTCTTTTGATTGTTTGTTTTTTTTTCATGCTAACAATAAGAGAGGATTGAATGTAGTATATTCTGTCATGAAAAAAGTAATCAACCTTTACTTTTTCACACATCAAAAACATTCAAACAAACCAAAATCATGCTGACGTGAAGGAACCATGTGTTAGATGAGATTTCCAAATGGCATTAGTTTTATTAAATATGTTTATATTGTATGCTTTCTTTTGCTTCTCCTTAGTACTTTCTCAGAAAGCTCCTGAAGCAGACAAGAGAAAGTTCAACACCATTAAAAAAAAGGACAGATGGACAAACACTAGTTATTTACCCAAGTAAATTACAAATTGCTTCACGGAATGCATACTTGAAATGCATTTTATAAATATGTAAAACTTTTAGCCCTTCATGTTTGAGTGGTTTCTGAGTGTTTTGTAGGAATGGCTAGAGACTTCCTGGTAAATACAAAGAGGGCAGGTTTTGCAGTGTAACCCTGAGGGTAAATACAGAGAAATCAGGACTTATGTTCTGAGGGTTGTTTGCACTTTTTTTTTGTTCAGAATTTGTTGTGTACTCATAGACTCATATTTCATGTATGTTTTATAATACATATATTTTATATATTACATAGAAGGCAGAACAGCTACAAAAGATAAATATCCAGCAAGTTTTTCATACATAATTTGAACAAAAGTACATCAAGCAGTCTGCTTATACAAAAAAAGTTCAACGGTGCTTTATTCCTTTTATGGTGTCTAGTGATGAACATAAATTGGTCATGCTCTGTTCTGTGCATGTTCAGATGTCACTATAAATATAATAGATCTTAGCTGCATTTTCTTTTTTTCCTTTCAGGAAGCTATTCAGCATCACTAGCACAACCTTTTTATAGGATACTCACGTGCCCTTTAAACACTAATCAGGGGTCATGTATCATCTGTTTTCTGACCTCTTACATTTCTGCCATCTGACTTAAGATTGTCTTACAGTGTTAGAGGATGTAATAAAAAGAAGAATTACTGGAAAGCATGTCTGTACTTGTGTCTAATCATTTCTGGTGTATGGTTGATTTAAGTGTTGTTGGTAACACCAGTTGTACTGCTGCCCAATCCTGCTGTGGAAATGAGATACCTCATCCCCAGAGGTGACCTGTGAGTTATCAAGTAAACATACAGAAGAACTTGCAGTAGAGACTGAAACATAAATGAGGATATATTGTATTTGATCACTTCAGTTTACCTGGTCATTTCAGCACGTGCAATTCCACACCTCAGGATACCCATAATATGAAATAATATTATGTAGCTGCATAAATTCTAATTTATGAACATCAGATGGGTTAACAGCAAGACATTTTAGAATAGGCTAAAATATTAGAGCTGCAAAATTTCGTTTACCAATATCTGGAAAAGAAAATAGAATTTGCATGAAAGATTGAATACAAAATCTTACAGGTTTAATGTTGGAGAATGGCAAGGACATGGATGATGGTACAGATTTATTTTGGACCCTTAATTCCTTAGATCTTCCCCATCGTTTCCATCACAGTCACCTTTCTTGAGGAAATGGAAACATCTGTTAATTTTCTATCAGAAATTAAAACTGCACCCTTTTTTTGGTATGAAACTAGACATTCCTTGTTTCTGAAATCACTCAGTGTTCTGCTTCTTGAATATATCACCAAAGCCCTCTCTCAGCTTCAACAAATCATCTTTTCCCTCTAGTGAGAGGAAGAAAAGGAGGGACCATTACCATATAAGCCTACTCAGCAGATGTGACTGAAAAGGATATTGGTTTCCATTCTACATGTATAGGAGTTTCTGAGGGTAGAAAGCTACTTCCTTTCCTACTTGTCTCTGTAAGAAAATAAAGAAATGAGAAAACTGTCATAAACCTCCGAATATCGTCTAAAAAGGAGAAACTGTGCAAGTGTAAAACTTACAATTTAGTACTTTTTGTAATTTTCAGATGATGTTCTCTTGGCTGTTGAACCTCATTGATCATTACTAGAATGTGTTGATGTGTAGGAAGGAGTTTGTTCGTGCATAAGTTTCTGCCCATGTATTTACAATTTCTTTTGTAAATTGGTACTAGTGGTACATTTGAGCTGAGAAAAACTGAGAAGAAGTGAAAAGGAAAGCAGAAGCTCTTCCATTTTTCTGATAACCTGAGGCATCCTAAAAAACAAATATGCATGTAGGGTAGACTGCTTGTATTTGTACTTACCTATTTTTCGTTACAGTATTGGACTAAATCCTTTAATTCAAGGACTTCTCTCTAACCTAAATACCAGAGGATGACAGTGGTGCTCAACTTGTCATTCTCTTCTTTTTTTTTCTGGACTGAGATTATACTAGATTAACTTTGCTGTCTCACAGGGTTTATCAATTTAAAATTAAAAAATTTTCTGTGAGAATTTCTCAGCAGGCTGGCAGCAGAACAGACACAATACTTCAATAAGTGAAATCCCCAAAGGACTGTGAGTATAGAAAGAGTTGATGCTGAGCTGTGGTTGCACAGAGAAATACAAACAACTTTTGAAAGATCTCCCAGCTTCCTTCTTTCTTTATTTTTTTTTCCTTTTTCCCCTTTCAGAAAAGAATATTTTGCAACTGATGCCTTTATAGACTCATAGTTTACTTTACTTGACACCAGATACATCAACTGGAATAACAACTATCATTAATGTCTTCCTACTTTTAATTACATTAGAGAACACTGGGTTTACAATACTTTTGCACCAGGCATTCGTAGAAATGAGATCTTTCTGTCTTTCTGAATTTCTGAAGTCTTATGAATCACTCATGAGTAATTGCTTACTTTTAAAGCCTGTATTTATAGGTGATTGAATGGAAATGTTATATGTCTGAGGTCTAAAAGTTGCTACATAAAGTCATAATCAGCCAATTATTTTCAGTACTTTGAAAACAGACAGAAGAAATGTATTTTTTCAAAAGCTAGTAAGGCACAAGTTTATATAGATGTGACAACTGGTCTTTCATGCACTACTTTCAGTGTGAATACTGTAGGAAAAGGAAAATAATGTAATGACTGGAATATGCCTGATTCACAGGTCATGATTTCATTTCCATCAAGAATTAAGATTATGCTTCTACAACTGCTATAGAAAAAGCATTGCACCGTGTGATAGTATCTGACAGAGAGCAGGATTCATAGCTAATATACAGCAGATTATCCACTGAAGGAAAAACTTTCTGTGTCTCAGTCTACCCAAATGGAAAGTGAAAATATGCCACTTAGTAAAGGGTCTTTGAGATTACTGATGTTCTGACTTTAGTATTTTGTTGGTTACATATTGATCTTTCGGTTAGTTAGACCTAAGAAAAGGCAGTGTAGAATGTAATGTTCTCAGGTATGTGCAGTAATTGTCTCTAGTTGATGTAATGAAAATTGATGTTTAGTCAAGACTTCTGTAGTAACAATTAAGTTTGTTTTCAGGGAAAAAAATGGGATTCTGAAACAACATTAATAATAATGTAAAAGGAAAGGCTTCACCGTGTGTGAAACCTTCATTCTTAAGAGTCTCTTGAAAATTTCTAAATCTGTGAGATTGGTCTATAATGGAGTAAGGAATCTGCAAAGAGATTTAAGTCTCGGCTCAAATAAAGAATCTTCTGTGTGTACCAGGCAGATAAACTCACCTGGAACGTTGATTAGTCTCACAATCAACTAGCATGAGAGTTTCTGACTAGTGGGCTATGAACTATGCTAGAAAGGAGATAGAAGACTCATTGCAGTTTAAATTTTAGGTAAGGGGGGGAAAAAATCCTTTTTTTCTACTTAGAAAATCAAGGCAGAAATAAAACTTTCATCTCTCAATCTCAAAGCAGTGTCATATGTGCACTCTGTTTGCAGTGCAACATGTGTATGCCATCACTGATAGCAAAGTAAAACTGAAATCATGTTATTTTAGGGGAGCAAACTTGAGGCTCAGAATTTAATCGTGCCTTCTATAGAGGAACTCCCCTAGATGGACATGCATCTCAATGACCTGATGCAGTTCTTCTGACCTTAGTGTCTGTTTGTCAGATGACTAAAGGTATTTAGGAACTGAAATCCCATGTGAATGGGGCTTCAATAGGGATTGTGCCTATTGGTAATTTTTTACCAAGATGAGGCTAAATGTTTTGGTGCACTTCATAACATTATATTCAGAAGAACTGGCATTGTTCTAGCAGTATGAAAACAGAGATGCATTCTGCTTAAAGAACAGCTTGATTCTTTGAGTGTGTTGTATATAAAACTTGTGATTTTCCACTTGGAATAAAGAAAGGAGCAAAGGTGGTGGGTTTACACCAAGTAACAGTTAACAGCGTGAACTCCTTATGCCGAGAGCTCAACATTTACAAGAATCTATCTGATTAAATAGATGGAAATTGTTGTGTGCAGTTCTTTCAGTAGAAATGGATTAAAACACAACCCAACAAAACAAGGAATTCTTTAGGTCTTTCTTTTCAAATTTGAAAGTGTTACGGTGTATGTCAACTGATGCACAATTATTTTGTTCTTGTCTGCCTCTTGATGACTTCTGGTAAACATTTGCTAAATGTACATATTCCTGTGAAGGTTATTCAGATCTAAGATGCTGCTATAGGTCCAAAAGGATTCTAAACAGCCTTGAACAAACTAGTTCATTGCATCTTTTGCCATGTTTTTTCCCAAAAATGTTTTCTGGTTTTGAGTGCCTTCTGCCAGGTGCAGGTAAATGTGATGCAGCTGGATACTGCACAGTCCTATTTCTTTTGATCACCCTTTCTTGGAGAATATGGCCCAACAGACAAACAGAAAAGCAGAGCAGTTACACTCAGCTTAATCATTCAGCTAAAATCAATCCAAACATACCTATACAAAAAGAAATAAGGCAAAAAGCCAAGAAAAAATCCCAACATCAAACAATAACCAAAAACAAAACAAAAACTAAACCCAACTCCTTTAGGTGAATATTTTATGCTCTGTTCCCAGCATTTAATTAATACCTAGGTCTAGAAGTGTTTGGGTGTTATGAGACCACACAATTCTCTTTGTTTCTTTCCTCAGGAAAAGTATGAAAAGGAAGTTTTCTTCTTACAAAATGTTTTTATGGAGGTGGCTGTAGACATACATTTCAGAACTGAGACACAGGTGAATGTTTGTTAAATTGGTTCCAACCCCAAATAACTGTGGAAACCCAGAATATAATAGGGAGAGGGAATACCAGATTTCTACACAAACCAAAACACACAGGTGAGAAATTCGGATGATTTAATACAGTTGCATAGCTTAGAGCTACTTTTAGGTGTTCTGTCCTGAAGCGTTACATATTAGTGAAACAGTGCTATATCAGTTTTTGGATTAGAAAATGGGGAAAGTAGGGCTGATTTTTCTTAGCCTCCTAATGCTTTTAGAAGAATCCTTAAAATGCTTTTAAGCTGTATTCTTTTTCTTATAAACTTTATTTTGAAAATGTAATTTGTTTCTCCGACACTTGTGATAAACAAAAGAATCTGAGAGTTTTAGATGATTTTGCTGTATCAATGGATCAAAAGACCCATATTCTGTAGTTAATGATAAGGAGAAACATTTAAAGACCAAAATAAAATTAAAAGTTTTAGTGGAATAATAACAGTCTCTGTACAGAAAAATGTGTTACGCACCAGCCTTCACTGAGAAAAAACCCTATTGGTACTAGACTCCTTTTCAAATGAAGGACAGCAGGGGCCTGTATGTGGTTTCAGAATCATAATTCAGAAGAAATATACACATTGCTTTCCTATTGTTCCTGGAGTATTGCACGTCAAGGAAAAGGTTGTTATTTTGTCTGTGGTTGTATGGAACATCTCAGTAAGTAGGTTGTAATTACCTTGCACATCTGAGTGTAATTGGCAACTGTCTGACAGAGATTTGTATTCTTTTCTGTCTGATCTGGCCACTTATGTGAAAAACAGCACACAAATGTTTGGGGTTTTTTAAAATGTTCATTTTTAATACCTAAGAAATGAGCATAAATCCATGAAAATTTAGGTAAAGTTGAGTAGGAAGATAAACGAGGAGATTAAAAGAACTCCTCCAAAATGGAATTTGATGTGATTTTTCAGGTATTATGAGAAGGGGATTTTGACATACTAGTAGGACATGGGGTAAAAGTTTATCATTTATCAGTGTCTCCTCAATAACCATCTGTTTAGACTCCCTTACTCTTCAATGCCCTTGAGTTGAGTATGAGTTATATTCTCTCTCTTTCATTGATAATTGAAGAATTTCAATTCACCTTGTACTTGCTGCAGGGTAAGAAAACATGCAAACACAACTGCCAGGGAACTTTCAAGTCTTCAGTGACTAAGACTTTATAAATTGCTTTTCTATAATTTCAAAACAAGCTTGTTAAGTGAGATTTAACCAGAAAACTGTTGCATATATATATATGTATATCAATATATAGACAGATATATATGTATGTAAAGCAAACACATGGTGATAAGGGGTTTCTTTTGTCAAACAGAGATTAAGCAGAAAATTGGTGATTATCAGCACAATATTACTTATGTAGAAAGAGTTACCAAAATGGGCCAGGAAATGAAAACAATTCGTTGATAATTTTTATTTTACTTTCCCTCCCTCTCTCCTTGAATGTCAAGAGTTTCTCATGTAAATTACTGGATGAAGCCATACCATCTATAATATCAGGAGTATCTACCATGTTCTTATAGAGAAGCAGCTACTATTGTTATGTTAGAGGCATTTGTTTCTGACTTACTGTTTAAACTACAAAACATAACCTATTGATCACATCAAGGAATGGAAACGCCTTTGTTATTTTCAAATGAAGTTCTGCTGATTTTACCTCATTTCAAATAGTTATGTTTACCATATACTTACAGATTTTGATCTTTCTTCCTTTAACTGTAGATAACAGTCACAATATGCAACAAGGTTTTTTTCCTATTTTTTTTTATAACTTCTCTTAAAAGTAAGTAGCATATTTTTAAAAGACGTTGATTCCATCAGTCTCTAATGTATACCTTGGACATTAAGAATATATTAAGTATGTCATGTTGAGGTACCATTCACTGAAGAACATTTACTTTCAGTACTTTGTCATTTACTTTGGGTTTCCAGATTTGCAGTACTCCTTTTGGATACCTAAGTGGTTTTGCTTATAGACTTGCAATAATACTTCTCCTACTACTTTGTATAACATTTCATTGCCTAGAGTGGTACTAGAATAGATTTTTAGGGGTTTTGCCAAGTAAAGATGTTCCTGATAAAGGTGTATATGACAGCTAAAACCAGGGCTTTGAAACGTGGTTGACGTTCTGACAGTGATGTTTGTGTAGTTGTATGTTTTGATGATATAACAATATCTTAATGGTTAAATGCCTCTTTATCTGTCCATGAAATTTGAGCTGTCCTGTAAATTCACTGTAGGTAGGCTGTGAAAGTATAGTATTTTTGGGTAGCAGAATAAAAGGGAAATCCCTGTCACAACAGGTCACAACGAAGAGCGTGAGAATCCATCAGTCATTCACCTTACCGGACTTAAGACTGGGACATGCATAGGAAAAGAGAAGGCAAATAATGTTTTGGGATGGGAGGACTGGTTATTGTCATGTATCCAGAGCAACAACTTCTGCTGGGTTCTCTTTCTGCCGACTTGCAATAATAAAATAACAGAATTCGGAAGCATGCCAAAAGAAATGGCATCTCATGGTCCCTGTCCTTAGAGCAAGCTGAAATTTCCCATGTACTGCTTGTTCTTCACATCTTTCTGAAAAGTTCTGAAATTAAGGCCATAAAACTTGTCCCATGATTTTAAAAGTCCCTACATGTAATAGCAAAAAAAATAGAAATTTTAATACATTCATAAATAAGTTATAGTTACTTGAAACATTAGGCATGTATTATCTCTGTTAAATTTCTACTGAGAAAATATAAGTAGATCTGGGATTAATTTCTCCCTTTTAATGACCTTGATTTAGCTGGAGAGTTGCCATGGATAGGCATGTAGGCCAGACTACTCATTTTCAGAAAGAGAGGAAAATTGAATGTATGCTAATCTAAAGTGATGTAAAATGAATTTAAAAAAAAAAAAAAAACCAACAAAAAAAACCAACAAAAACAAAACAACAAAACAAAGAAACCCAAAACAAACAAACAATTGAAAATGCTCAGACTAGTATTACAAAAGTATACTTAAAATTGTGTTAGTTGACTCAGGCTACAGGCAAAAAAGTTTGTATAGCACTCATGCAAATATATATACATATATATGTATTATTATTATAATATCTTATTAACATATTAGCCTTTATCCCAATTTTACTCCTGAGAGCAAGTCATAAATCAGTTACTTATGTTTGAGAGATTAGGGCCAGACAGATTACTCTGCTTCCACAGGTGGGACTTTGGGTTAGCTGTTTGCCTTTTGGGAAAGCACAGTTCTGGCAGGGGAAATAAGAATGTGACGTTAAAATGGAATAAAATTCGTAACACAAGACTCAAAGTAGAAACCTTGATTGAAACAGGGAGGATGATTAGGTCAGTACACAACAAGGAATAAAGGAGCTGTAAGACTTGTATTGCAAAAATAATTCTAAGGTAATGGGAAGGGAAACGAGAAAACCAAAACAAAAGTACTACCACTGTAGTTGAGGGATCCCCTGAATATTCTTGTTAATCAAACTATATTTAAAATTTAACAAACCAAATTTTCAAGCAGATATTTAATTCTTGGCAAAAGTGATGAAAATTTTTGCCAACTTTCATTTTTTGACTGGTTCTTATTTGTAATATTGTTTTCAGAAGTGTACTTGCTGCCGTTCTGTCTCGCTGTAAAAAGTCAGAGTTCCATTAAAGGGCTGTTAACTGCCTTTCAGAATGTGCTCATTGCTCCTTGTTCCCAGTGTAAACCATGTGAAGTTTATTCCAGTTGAAGTGGATATGCAGGAAAGGTCTCATAAAACAAGGTAACATCTGTACTGGTAAAATAACAGATGGCTCTTATCTGGCTCCTTCGTGTTTGTAGAGAGGATCTGGTGGGAAAAACCATTCCTGTTGGCAGTCTTTGATCTTAATACCTAGTGTAAACCAGTAGAGCAGGGAACATCTGTCCATAGTGACTCTCTGACAAGTGGATGCCTGTGAAACCTGCTTAACACCAAAAGTGTCTGGGCGAAAATGGTGGATAGGGAGTAGGCTCCCACATTCTGATGGGTGTTTTGCTGCCTTTTTTGGGGTTTGGCATTGAAGTTGTGCTTATTTGTATTTGAGAAATGTTTTTCTTACCCACCAATGCACACTAGATTTTAGATATCGTACAAGAATTTGTGTACACTTTAATTATTTAAGTACAAAATTCTGTGTCATGCTATCTGTACTGTAAAAGTGAGGGTACAAAGCTATGCAGAGTATCATGCACATTAAGGTAAATACCACCCAGAGCACTTTACATCTTGTTGTTTCTATTCAGAACTGTTGGGGATTTTTTTGCCCCAGGACTGCTCTTTTGATAATTCTTTCTGAAAATAGTCTCCCATCTGTGACAAATTAGGTTTAAAGCTGGGACAGAATTGCCCCTCAGAATATTATCCTACTGTTCTTATAATAAAGGTACATTACCAGGTAACTAACCAGGTAATAAGAATCTGTATGAGGCCATTAAAATGTTATCAAACCAGCTTGTCTCTGATTTGAATCTACACCTTAACTAAAAAGAGCATTCTAGCTTTTACATGTATTTTCAAGGAAATTCAGCTTATACTGACCTGTGCTTTGGGCACTTAAGTATACTTTGGAGTACACACTGTACGTCTGTTTTCTTGGTTGCCAATAAACCACAAAAGAATATCTGTGATTGTACTTTAGTGCAATTCTATAAATACTTAACACTCTTCGGGACTTCATATTTTTTTTCTCTCATATTTCTTTTCATCATTCTGCTCAATGGAAATTCTTAACAACAAAAAAACTGTTTAGAAAAATAGCTCATGTGTGGTAGATGGTATAAAGGTACAATGAGTATGTAGAAATTCAGACAACTTCAAAAGATTATAGTCCTTTCATGACTTTTCAGGGGTGGAGAGGAGGGTCAATGTAGTTTGTGGAGAGGGTTAATTATAATGGCCATATCCAAATGTATTGAAGGGAGGAGCAGAGGAGATTATATTAAACATGTGAATGTGTTAAATCTGCTCATGCACTAGAATCTTCTGTGACAAAGAAAGTGTAATTTGTCTTGGCTTTTCAAATACTCATTGCAAAATATTTATATCTAAACAAATTCATGTCTTGGTGGGGGCTTTTCCTTACCATAATAGTCTTTTGTTTATTTAAGCAAGATTTTAAAATTACCTCTAGAAAGAGTTTAAAAAGTAATTTTTCCAACCATTCAATTTTGGGAACTTTTTGCAAGATAATTAAATCATATTACAAAATACCTAATCTAACTCTGCCACTGTATAAATCTCCAAATATTTCAAGAACTTTAGGGTCCAGTGCAATTGGAAATTACTTATTGTACTGTAGTAGAATATGTACAGAGCAAGAATTAAATGTGGAAGCAATGTTATACTTTAGAACTGCTGGATGTGCAGCCAGTCATTAAAGTTACTCTTTATGTTAAATTAGGTATTAAACAGGTATTAAAAAAAAACTTTTTCTCTGCTTAAAGGTAATCAACTAGGTTCTAAATAAGGGAGTGTTTGTGGCTCACAGGGCTGCTCAAAGGCACTGTGAAACTTGCCCACTTAGGAATATATAAATATGCACTTGTGTCTGAGTTTGAAAACTAATCTTTAGTTTAAGTTTTCATGCTGTGTCTCTGAGATATGGCATAGCAAGGGTCTCACTGGGATAAAGAAAAGGAGATGTCTCTATGGGAGACTAATGACTTCTGTAACCTTGATCTGCTTTGTGCTTACCATGAGCCAAGTCCCAATTTGCCCCTGCAAATTGCATTTAATTTCAGGTTCGTGGAAGGCTATATTTTTAGTTGTATTTTCCCATATTCCTGTCACTTCCTTGTTCCACTTTATTTTGTTCTAATATATTTCTAGATGAAGTGAAATTGAATTTATTTTAATGGAATTTGAGCCTGGCTATATCAACAGAATTTATGGGCACTGCAGTTAAGAAACTTGCACAAAAGGGAAGAAACTGCTTGGGCTTGGTCAAATACACTCATGTATCGAAGACTGGATAGCTCAGGCATCAAGCAGAGAGAGACGTGCACATTTGGTAAACTGACCTTCATGAAATGATCCAAATGTGTTTGCCACGGACAGGGCTACTAACTCTGGGTTATATGACAGAGATTCATACCTTATTTTCAAAAAAATGCTTATACAGGGCTGAAATTCTGGAAATATTTAGTAATTAGTGACCTATTATAGGTAAAACTTAACTAGGAAGAAGTTTCTAAAACTCCTAATTTCCCCAATTTGCTTGAGCGTATACCTGATTAATATTAATCAACCTATTACCATGCCTTTTATCCCTATATGGAGTTACTGGAGAAGTAGGAAGTCTACTCTACTATCTAGAAGCTACAGGAAAAGCATGCTTCAAAAAACATAAATATGTCTTAAGAGAATGTAGTGATATTGATAAAATTATTTTAAATACCTACTGCTGTGAATTCTTAGAGAAGCTGTTCTAAATGTTGAAAGATCAGTGATGGGATAAATTCCCCAGGGAAAGGTGAAAAGATCCATACACAAGTGATATTTGCCAATGGGTTTGTGATTAAGGAGATTAAATCTACCTGAGGGAGCCCAATGGTAAAATTACAAAGGTCCGTAAAGTGCTTGTATGCAGAAATTCAGGAGATGCCTAACATTGCTTCCCTCAGAGATGTGGTGACCATGGATTGCAAACAAATGCAAGGGAGAGACAGCAAACAGAAACCATAAAATATGCTTGCATGTCTGAGTTTTGTTGTGGTGTCCACCTCCCTGCACTTGCTTGAAGGAGCAAGGTTAGAGGCAGCCAGACACCTGGAAATAGCTTCTGCAAAACAACTGAGTGGTTTCTCAGGACTATATCTTGTTCTTTCTGTCTTTGATCCGTTATTCTTCAGGATGTATGTGTTAGGCTGCTGAATAATCTCCTGTGACTGCCTGTGATCTGTCATAAGAACTTGTGTTTTGGATCAGTTTGTAGCTTTCAATCTCTGTTCCCCGAGCTAATTTTCCAAGCTACAAGAACAAAATGGAAAATATTTTCTGTAATATTTAATTCAGAACAAAACCAAACAGGCAGGATGAACTTAAAATCCTTATTATATGAAGGATTATAAAATATGTATATTGCAAAGGTAAACACACAAATCTCTATAAAAATCTTCACTTCTAAATATAAGGTAGGAGGAATGATGGAGGATGTAATATTTGTACATCTGTCTGTCTCATAGGTAGACTATAAGACCATGACATTTATTCTGGGTTTTACTGGAATCTTGGTGCACGGCCTTGTGGAAGCTGTTTCATGATTCTGTGTCTCAGCTGCCCCATCTGTCCAATGATGCTTATAAAACACTTTAAGAATCTGTGGTGAATAATGTCATAGAAATTAATAATTCTCAATTCAGAGAAAGTAAGAGGCACAGAAACTTTGGAAGTAAATGCCATGCTGAAATAGTGTAAGTGTATGTAACAATAGTCCTACACACCAGAACAGGTAATGTGTAGGTAGTATCATTATGTATGTGTATATATATATATATATATCTATAAGAGAAGAGAGGTTTATTTTATAACTTCAACCGTGCATTTTCAGATTACTTGAAATTTTCAGTCTTTAAGACTGTGGTCACAGAAAGAATCATTTGCTAAAATGTTTAAATTTCTGTTCCATTTTCCAGAGTTTTGATTATGCATGTTTGCTTCTAACTGTCTCCTTTTACTTAAAAAAAAAAAAAGGCAAATCAAATTCTATATGGTAGGGTTTGAAAAGTAAAGAACCTTTTTTTTGTCTATTTTGAGATGTCTGTTTGGCCACAGAAAAACTGTGAAAAGATTAAACTGGTGTATCTTTTCTCAAATCATCATTTTGTATTATTTTTGTTACAGAGGAAAAACTTAAACAAGAAACAGAATTCACTTTGTCATAAAGCAGTTCAAGTGCTTGGCCATTCCTCTTTTCTTGGCTCAAGCTGAGTTGGAAACATTAAATACTTGATTTATATGACTGATTACTTATATTAGCCAGATTTTTGCCACCATTACATTGTGAAACACCTTTGTGGTAAAGATGTATTGAATTCAATCAATTTGCTAAAGGACTATAGAACTGCCACAATTTTACTTCAAGTACAGGCTGCAGCAGAAATTGCCCATGCCTTCTCTTTAGATGTTAAGGAAATATTTCCTGAAGCCAGTGTTCTTGATGTCAATCTTTTTTTAATATCATTATTATACTTCCTCCAATATTTCCATGATTTAGTATTCAGCTTCTTTTGACTTGTAATTTCCAGTTAAGTTCTGGGTATATGGACTTTATTAAACTTAGAATCATAGAATGGTTTGGGTTGGAAGAGATCTTAATGATCATCTAATTCCAACTCCTGCTGCCTTGGGTAGGGACACCTTCCATTAGGCCAGGGTGCTCAGAACTCTATCCAAACTGGACTTTCAGGGCTGGGGCATCCACAGCTTCTCTGGGCAACCTGTGCCAGAGTCCCACCACCCTCATTGTAAAAAATTTCTTCTTAACATCTAATCTAAACCTATTCTCTTTCAGTTTAAAGCCATTCCTCTTTGTCCTGTCTCTACGTGCTATTATCATAAGTCCCTCTTGTGATAATAAGTCATAAGTCATAAGCTTTCCTGTAGGCTCCTTTTACTGGAAGGCTGCAACCTGGAGCCTTTTCCTATCCAGGCTGAACAACCCCAACTCTCCTAGGAGAGAGAGTCCTATGTCTTCACAGAGATGTGCTCCAACCCCCTGATCATCTTCATGGCCTCTTCTGGACTCTTTCCAGGAGATCCATGTCTTTCTTATGCTAGGGGTCCCAGAGCTGGCTGAGGTCTCCAGGTGAGGTCTCACCAGCACAGAGTAGAGGGGCAGAATCCCCCACCCTTGACCTGCTGACTGTGCTGCTTTTGATGCAGCCCAGGATACAATTGGATTTCTGGGCTGGAAGCACCCATTTCTGGATCATGTTGAACCTCTTGTCAACCAACACTCTCAAGTCCTTCTCCTCAGGGCTGCTCTAAATCCCTTCTCCACCCAGCCTTTATTTGTCCTTGGGATTAACCTGGCCCAAGTGCAGGACCTGACTGAATTTCATTAGGTTTTCACAGGCCCCCCCTCTCAAGCCTGTCAAGGTCCCTGCAGATGACACCCTTTTCTCCAGCATGTTGACTGCCCTACACAGCTTGGTGTCATTGACAAACTTGATAAAACCTGTTAAAATAAATTTCAATATATTGTAAGTTTTTGTTCTTTGCATATAATTATAGTAACAAAGGTCATAGGTTAGTAATGGTGTAAATGCTTCATACTTAAACTCCTAACTTCTAGTTCTAATAAAGACATTAAAACTTACTTTCAAGTAATGTATCATAAATTTGCATTTCCCTTGAAGAAGATTTTATGTAACTGTCAGTAATCCCCTGTTCAAATAATTGCTGCCAACACTTTGCTTCTGGACTTGTGGCTTCTGTTAGCTTTTTACAAAAAACACCACATTCTCTTTTACTTATTGCCAGTTGCTGATATGAAAATTACCATTAAAAACTTCATGAATTGCCTTCTTTTTTATTAATTAAAGATTTTGTAACTAACCTATTTGTGGATCTGGAATATAAGATGATAACTGGTTATACTTTGCTGAGATAATTCCCTTCATTACCAAAATAGTAACAAGAGAAGTCTTTTTCTATTAACATCAGTATATTAGAGTCGTGCACACCGTCAGATAAAAGGTAGCCTTCATAAATTCTATCTGGTTCAAATAAATACTCTTTACTTCTTTAAAAACAAGTCAAATTCATATTTTATGGTGTTTTGTTTCTGCTAATTTACTGCAGTCATAGTAGCTCAAACAGCCTTACTGGTTATTAGCTTTCTGAAGTAATTTGGAAGTTAATTTTTCTTCCTTGCAAGAGAAAAATAATTACTGTATATATGAGCATAAAATTATTTCGAGCTGGTAGAAGAACATGAACAGAGAAAGAAATAATTAATAATTGTAAACTTGTAGTTTTTCTCAGTGCTCAGACAGTAAAGTAATGAGCTTAAAAAAAAAAAAGCTATAATGCTATTGGGATTTCCAAATCAGTCACACACAGCATCCTTCTACCCAAGTGGGATGTCACAGTCCAGATGGGTGGACAAGCAGACGAGTAAGAAAAAAGTTTGTGTGATCAAACCCAGAAGTTTGCACCCAAACTCTGCCTGAGTGCTTGTAAGATAAGCAATAACAGGGGTCTATCCTGGACCCATCCTGTCTAACTTTTTAACCAGTGGATGAGGTAAGGGAGAGCTTGCTCCTAAGGTTTACAGGTGACACAAAACTTGAGGGATCAGGTCATTTGCTCAAGAGCAGGGCTGCAGACCTATCCAGGGGGAAGGAATGGTGCGATGGGAACCATATGGAACTCAGCATGGACACATGCAAAGCCCTGCCCCAGGAAGAAAGGGCCCCTGCCAACAGGGCAGGCTGGGCACTGACTGGCTCGGGAGCAGCTCTGTGGAAAAGGCCACGGGGTCATGCTGGGCAGCAAGTGGGATGTGGGCAAGGAATGTACCCTGACAGCAAAGCCGGTCAACAACAACTTGTGCTGCATGAACAGGAACATGACCAGTAGAACAAAGAAAAGGATTATTCCTCTCTATTTAGCACACTTAGGAGATGACATCTGTGTCAACAGAAGTTTGGAAAGCAGCTCTTCTCATAGTTAAAAGGTGTAGGGCATATCTAATGATATGGAGGAACAAGAAATAGATTAAAAAAATGGAAATATTGGGCTTTGTACTTTAATGGGCTAAAGTATACACTATTGCATTTCTGTTTCCCTAATGAATCATGCTACTAAGTATGTTATTTTTCTGCCACAACCAAAAAGTGAAAGAAAACTTCCTTTGCATCCTCAAATCATCTGCTCCTTCATGTACTTCTGTAGCCTTTCCTACACCTTAAGTGGATACATCAACACCCTATAAAATGCAAAGTTTGCTCAGTCTATCAGTCTGAAAATCCAAGTTCAAGAAGGAATGTAATACCCTGTGAAATATCCTATAATTTAAGAAAACCCTTACGCTTCCTAAATTAATTTCCACCTTAATTTCACAATATATTAGTGGAAAATTATTAACTTGTGGACTTTCTGATTGCTGTACTGATCAAAAAGGGAGGAGTATTTTTTTAATTCTCTTTGAAGAATAATGAAAGCAAATTAAAAATGAAGGAACTTAATAACATCAAAAAGAATTATAATTTGATGCTGACCTTTCTATTTGCTACCAGTTCATTTCCTGTTCAGGACTGTATGTTCTCAGACATGCTTTGAATGGATGGATCCAAACTGCAGCCATGGATCTAGGTGCATAATGATAGCACACAACTTCAAAACCAAATTTCTTGGTAAATTTTAAAGTTAGTGATTCCCTGATAAGCAAACCATAGATTCTTGTCATTAATCTCATGATGCCTCCAACAGTTAGCATTGCATTTCTGAATTTGTTGTATAGCTGTAATATGAAATACTATGAGTTTGTTTTAGATTACAATATGATTCTATGCAGTGTCTAGTTTTTGAAAATTTCAGATGTGCACATTTACTGCAGAGAAATATTTAACTGGATGTTTTAATGAAAACATCATTTTTCTTGGATTGCTCATCTACGGTAGACTGTTTATGAATTCACAAAGAGAGAAGACCATAATTATGTCTGTCATGGTACTGTTGTTGGTTAAACAAATTTCCTGAGTATAATGAATTGTCAAAGCAAGCCCAAACGCAGTCCAGTAGCTGTGGTGCACTCACAGGTAAGCAGTGAACAGACTACTCCTTTAGTTTTGTTGGGGATTTTTTTGATTGCTTTACTGCTCATACTGACCAAAAATGCAACGGTCTGCAAATGCAGAGTTGCTTAGCAACAATGAGTAAAATACTGTGAATCCTTTCAATTTTGTTATATTTGTCATCACAGATCTCTTCTGATGCTTACGTATGAAAAACAATATTGGATATTTTTAAAATCCATAAGGCCAAAAGGATCTGAAACTTTTCAGACCAGAGCTTTCCATGATATAGTTGTATCAAATGACTATTGAATGGTTTCTGCTTTCTTTTTTTTTTGGTTTTTTTTTTTTTTCTTTTTTTTCCTATGGTTTTGTTCTTGGGGTTTTTTTAACAAAATCGTAGGCAATTTACTCTCTTCCTTCTCCTAGTTTTCTTGGGAAATAATGGCATGTACAACTGCTTTCCCCAGCTGCATTTTGAAATGACCTTGTGGTACCGATATGCTAATGTATTCAAATGAGACATTATGTTTCAAAACCCACTAGCAGAGATTAAAAAATGCCAATATACTAAAAATAGAAATACTTTTGGAACAGGGGGATATAAATTTAGCTATGTTCACTAACACAGCAGTCAGGTTCTGAAAATAAATATTATGTCAGAAGACAGCAACAATATGGGAAGGTTGGAGCCACAAACGTTTCAGCAATAGCTGTGCTGGTTTCTGCAGTGGAGGTGTGTTGGATTAGCTTTGTTGTGAAGTAAAACCTGAGAACCTGGGTCACACAGCCTGAGCACTGCTGGGAGTGGAAGGCTGTCACACATGGCATAGGTGGGCAGAGCCACAGGGATAGGTTTTTGCCTCCAAAGGCACAACTGCCCAGGTTTCTCTGTCCACATCCTGCTCTCTGTGCGCTGCAGACTCCTCTCATCTGTTTTCGTGGCACATGTGTCTGTCCCAACAAACCTACAGCCTTGCTGAGCAGCAGAGCAGGGTGCAGAAACACCTCCTCAGATCCTGTGTGCCCCTCCAGTCTGGAGGCAGTTTCAGTTTTTCCTGAGTGACTTAGCATGCAAGTGATGAAAAAAATGGTAGTGAATTGCTCTCAGAACTGACTGAATATCTTAATAATATCTGTTTGTTAAATGTTATGGTCAGATACAATTTCTTCAGGGATGAAAACTAGATAACTTAGATGAAGATAAGGTTATCACCAATAGGTAGCAGGAAGAATGTTGTGATCCTGTAATATTTTGTAATTACAAAATATTTCCTCAATTATCTATTGGCAGAAAAGAGAAGAGGAGTTCTGGTTAGGGGTGAGTGGGAAGAAAAAAGATGAAAGTATAACTACTTCTGTCTTCCATCATTGAACTTGGACACAATTTCACATTTTTTCAGATCAGGCAGTTCTTGTGTTGGTTCTTATAGGTTAACAAATTGAATTAAACTTGCAATTTGCTAATAGATTGCCCTGCAAGAAGATGCTACCACTGGCTAAATGTAAATAGTAGTAGGTCAACACCAGGGCTGGAAAGAAAAACATGCTAGCATTTAAATATGATTTGTCATTTCAAATTATGTCAGTCTCTAAATCAGCCCATTCATGAAACAGAGTAGAGGGTAAAGATTTTTGTTGAAAGGATATGAATTTTTCTCTGTTTTCCCTTTAGATTACTACAGATGTTAAGACTTTTGACTGTTTTTAATACAAGGCCTTCATGATTTAAATTCCGTATACAAGAAGAAATCAAACTATGCTTTTAGGTAGCTGTAGGGTGGATGAACAACAATGGAAATTTGAAAAACAACAATTTGAAGCAGCTTGTTTCCATCTTCCCTTCAGACTTTGAATTTAATACAGCTTAATAGAATTAATTATCTTTGTTCATTCTTTAGCTATTTTGATTACAAATAAACCTTCATACAGCTACTTTTCACCATCACTGAATTTTTGTGATTCTCTGAATGACTCAGGTAAAAAGATTTTTTGATTTCTTTAGAAATAGTAATTAGGTAGTGCCCCAGCTTCCACCAAAATAGCAGAAATAGTTTTCATTCTTATATGAAATTTCTTAATCTTTAATATCTTAAAGAAAATTTTACTCTATAGGATATAAGTGTCTATTCCTTTAAAAAAGCTGCACTTTCCCCATGGTGTTAACATGGTTTTTGTATTTAGTCATCTACCAGGAAGTGATTGACTCAGTCTTATTGCTATGCCTAGAATTTAAACATTTGGTTATAGTTGAGAAGCATGATTGTTTGAATTTGGGCTTTATCAGATTTTTTTTCCAGTTCTTGTTACATAAACACGAGATGAATATAGAGGCAACAAGTGTTATTTGGAACATTAGGATCATACTTTTTAATTGCCTCTCTGTTTTGACAGGAAAAAAAAAAAGAAAAGAAAATGTCTATTAAGTTTTCTTGTCTGTTGAAATCTGCGTTTGCCTGAGTACTTTCTGTGTGAGAATCAGCAGTCAAATTTCATGGTGTATGTAATAAGAAACTATGATTTATGCTTAGATGTCACTACTGTGACTTTTCTGTGCTCTATTTGCAATAATCTGAAAATAAATTTACCTAGTACTCAGAACGTCATTGTGCATAAGACCTCTTCTCATATCCCCTTGAAGTTAGAGAAGTTCCATGTCGTTTTTCTACTGGAGAAGTTCAGGCTGGGCAATTTTATGTAAGGATTAATAGTCACTAGATATATTTGGAGAGTGATAGCTAAGTTGCCCATGCAGGATTCACTAGTTAGTTTTTCCTGTGTTTGATACATCTGAATAGTCTTTTATGGCTGTTTAATGATATCCCTTTCTTAAACTTTGAGCTAAAAGTTATGATGTTTGTACCACGTCATTTGTTTCTGTGTTAGTTTGGCAATAAACATTAAATAATGCTCCCCCCAGTTCTGCCTCCCCCAGAGTTTACCCATCTGATTTATTTATAGACAAAAATTGCATCTCCTCTTATGTGTACTATACAAAGTAGGTTAACCTCTGATGTGATAGTTCCTTCAGTTCCTTACTGGGAGGAGTATTTGCATCTTTGGCAATCTTTTCTTCAACCTGTCTGAATTCATGTCTCTTGAACATATATTTTATGCAGTATTTCACATGCAATTTGACTGATGCTCTAGACTTTCTCAGCTTCCTAATGTCCTATTGTTTCAAACTTGTATTGTTTTGACTCTTTATCAAGTAGCACATGTGAGCTTTTCCTCCCCCGTCATCCTCAAATTATGAACTTCACATTCTGTAACAGAAATTAGTCCCTACCCTTCATATTGATCTGCTTTCACTTTTTTCTCTTTCAAAGGCCAATCAGACTTTCTTTGTAAAATCCTAATCCACATTTATTCTTAAAATGCCACATAATTTCATGTCAGCAATGGCTGTCATTAATGCATTCCTACTTCATGTTAGTTAATGTAAATATGAAATATCAGCCTTCATTTCAGTCCTTCAAGAACTGATAACCTCATTACATTCTAATAGTTTTTTAGCACTACCCATTATCATATTTTCATTAAATAACACTTTATCCTTATCTCTAAAGTTATTCCTCTTCCAGCATCACTACTAATTTTGTGCAATCATATAAAAATCATTACTAAAATTCAGATTCATAGTCTGTCTCATAATCAGTTACCTTTTCAGAGAGAGAGAGGATGTTAATCTAATATTATGTTTATATATTATACCTTGCACAGCATTTGATGCATTTTTCTTTTACCTCCATATTGTTCATAGGAATAATGATTTTCCTCTGTAATGCCTGTATCTGTTTCTTATTGTTCTTAAACACAGCTATTCCTACTGATTATTTAACAGATAAACTTTCCCTTGTGGGTGAGAAGTCACAGTGGATTTAGATAAATATATACATACCTACCTCCCTCCTTTGGTTTTGGGATGGGTGTGATGGGGTGGGGGTGTTGTTTATTGTTTTCTGGTTGTTCAAATCTGTGGTTAGAGGAAGCTGAACTCAACCCTCCTGAAGTAGGCAGAATTAAATAAGCTTCAAACTAAATTCTGTACCTTCAGGCTGTGAAGAGTTTCACAGCCTTGGTTTCAAACACCTGCATTTTTTCATTCAAGAACTAAAACAAGTAATAGATCATCCAGTTATGTGTACTTAATACTCAGCTATTTCTCTGATTTGCATTGTTACATCTATCTTAAAGAAGATTTATTAGCAGGTTAAGAATCTCCAAAATGATGTTGGAGTTATGATCAAAGTGTGTGTATACTTGGTATTGGTACTTGTTTCTTTTAAATAAACTTTAAAATCTTGTGCTTTAGCAGAGGTGGCACACAAATTGTAGTATCTAAGTCTATCCTCTCTCCCCTGGGCTCTGCACTGCTTTGGCAGAAATGTTTGCCTGTCACCCAGAACCACGCTGGAGTAGAAACCACCCTGACTTTTAAACACTGGTAAAAGTTGTCTTTTATACTGCTTAAACTCAAATCCCTGTGTTCTGTCTAAAACAAAGTCTGGAGGGTTTTTTATTCTTTTTTTTTCCAATGTCAGAATTGAATAGCAGAGGAGGAAATTTTTAGATCTCGTGGCTAGATCTCATACAGAGTGTAAAAGCTGTATATGGCACAAATACTAGCATTATCTATTGTGTGGGCATGTAACAGGCAATGGAGCACCAGGAAGTTACTTCTGTAGGGGGAAAAAAAAAAAGAGACAGACAAAGCTGGGAGGAAATGGGGCCAAACAATATTAGTTCAGTTATTCCTTTATTAACACCCCACTACTTGAATTGATCCTGACCATAGATGAAGTGATTTTCTTCACCTAAGGAACCAGTAGATGTAAACCACCTCCATTTCGAGACTTGACCTTAATTCAGCTCTTGGCTGTGGAACAGCTGGGTAAAGTTTACAAGCAAAATTACTTAGCTGAAATATGTCAGATAGCTATGGTAGTATGATTAGTATTAAACACAGAATGCCTGAGAAAGAGAAATCCTCTTACTGTGGGAAGGGGAGCATTTACCCTTGTTGAGGTTGCAATTACAAAGTTGAGTTTTTTTGGTCATATTTTAAGGAGGAATTTTGCTGCCTCACATTCCTTTGACTTCTACAGAAAAAGAGACCTTTTTTAAATCAGACAAGACAGCAGACACTGCTGATCAAGGAATAATGATTTTGCCAAAATCCACCTGGAACTGCAGGGCAACACACCTTTCAATACATTATGCTCTTATGATTTATTAATGAAAAAAATATATAAAACTTTTATGAGACAAAACTATCATATTTTTTACTTTCAGCTATTTTCTTCTGTAGCAACATGAGGAATGAGGCACAGTAGTCTGTTAGTCTTTCCAGGAGCATGTGTACCAAGTGGGTGACTATGGTATTCAGCATTTTAGTGTGCTGTGCAAAAGTACAACATATAGCTACTTTAAATCAATAGAAGGTCACATTTCTCATGGTAGGACCTTGTTTTGGCAGAGATAGAATTAGATTGAAACCTGCCTTTTCACCTTCTCCAGTTGTCCTACAAGAAACATTGTTAAAACTGTACAAATCCTACTAAGAAGAATCCTGATTCTCTTCAGCTGCCCAAGCATGTTAAACACGTAGTAATGAACTGAGCACATGCAGTGACACTTGTAAACACTACCCAAGCACCCATAGCCCTGTATGTCTTTTATTTATTTCTGTGCACTTTTCTCATACTGATGTTCTACAGAATTAAAGAAAATTATTATTTTTCTGCAAATATCCATAGAAGTGAAATCTCTGGAAGAGATATGTTGCCACCAATAGGTTATACTCTTTTCAAAGTGAAATAATTTATATGTGTGGCAAGTACTGGATTATGAATTCCACTGTGAATCTTGTGGGGGAAGGGAGGTAAAGGGCTGTAGCTTTTCTTAGCACCTCTCAATTTTGTACATATATAAGCAGCAATGTGATATATTGGTGTCTGATCTACAGTATTTGTGGTGAGACGAGTATCTCCTTGCAAACAGATTTATTTAGTCTTAGGAATTGCACTGGAGTAAACTGTACTGATCAGAGGGGATGAACAAATAGAATTTTTTAAATTTTTGAGTTAAGTGAAAATAAGTAAATAAGCCCGACTTTTGAGACACATAACTTTGTATTCAATATTTTCTGCATTTAGATGGAGTAATTTTCCACACTGGTTACAAATAATTATCACAGTATCGCAATGCAGAGCATTTGTGCACATGTGATGACAGGAGCTGTTTGGGGATGCAGGTAGAATTTGAACACATCTGTTCACCCAGGTGTGCTCATGGAGTTTGCATGACCAGCTTATATTACCCAAAGAGCAATTGCCTGCATGCAGTTCTCAGAATGAGCTCCAAACCCCCAGTGAGTTTGCCTAAGAGAACAGGCCTGTTAATTCAAGCACTTTGACTGCCTTCCAGGGACTTTAGAGTAAAATCCTGTCTTGGTGAAAATCCAGTGGGAATCTCACTATTAACTTCAATAGCCACAGGATTAGGCAATATGTTCCTATGTTACTTTGGTGCTACATTTTCCTCCTATAAGCAGTGCTATTGTGAAACTAGGGATTTTTATTTCACTCATTTATTAAAAATATACCAGAATTGGGGTTAAATAACTCCTATAAGTAAGCATGACAGTTGATTAACCAAAAACAGTGTTAAAAAAAAGTAAAAATTATAGTTGAATCTGGCCTGGTGCTGAGAGTACATGAGCAAAATAATAATTTTTTCTTCTGTCTGCTGTATTCTAATTGTTATGGAAATGTTATTAAAATATTTTGTGCTGCCGTTGGTATTGCAAAGGTCTTCATAATGTTTAGTTTTCTAATAATAAGTAAAAAATAATACTCTATGTCTGCTACAGTTCCTCTGTCAAATGCAGAGGAACTAAGAAGTTCCATATTTTCATGTTTACTCTGCAAAGCTTTATTTGAGTACTACTAACTAAATAATGTCTGCTACATTTTCTCTGCAGTGTCTCTGCCATACTGAAAGTTGCATAGTGTGCCAAGGAAATACTTTTTTATACAGTACAATTATATGGAAGTATCGTTGACACAGTCAAACCTGTAAAATATTTTTTTAGCATGTAAAACAATGAGCATTAAAAATCTGTAACAAAACTTGGAAAAAAAGAGAAAAATCTTTAATCTGACAAAAACATTTTTTGAAAAGAATTTAAAATGTATTTGGGAAGAGTGTAGTGGGAATGAGTTTCTTTGAAACATTGCATTCTATGTTACAGTTCGGTTTATTCTTTATTTAGATTAATCTGACATTAGTAAAAAAGCAATTTTCAGCTACAGGAATAAAAAATGCATTTTAAAGGATTTGCAGGTGATTTTTGCTGAGCCAGGCAGAATACATGTGGGGATATTTTAGGCACTGGATAGTTTATCTCTTCTCCCTCAAGTCTTTATTTATTTAAAGATGTATAGATGTACTGCTTACTGAATCAAAGTTGAAATCAGGATGTAATAGTCCAGGAGTTTTCTCCACTACGTGCTTTCCAAACTGTGGCTTTGCCATTTGCTGAACCAATTTTGTAGGCTCAAGGAGTACACAAAAGTCAGTTGTAAAGGAATCTTTACCAATTCCTGTGCAATGTCCTTTAAGCCTTCACCCTTTCTAGGCTTTTTCATTATTTCCTTATCTGTATCTTGAGAAAGAGCTAAAAGAGAACTCTGGGCCAGATGCAAAAATGGTGCAATTTCCAATTTTTACAGCAAAGTGCTTCAAAGTTTCAAATAAAGACAGGCAACCTTTATATTTCACTTTTCTTCACTTCGGTTTGTTCTTTTAAAGTTCTGTTTTACTCATTGATGTAAATTCAAAAGACAGCTGAAATCTATTGATAGTTCTGTCCATCTGCAGGAAGAAGGAGAAGGAATCAACACTGAATTTGCATTCAGCTCAACCAAGGGCAAAGTGAGAAAGGGAAAGTGTCGTGCTGCAAAGCAAGGCAAGCTATGGACAGGTATAACCTTGGAAACAGATTAGAATAGCTTAGGAGTTTCTCTGTGATCCTTTAATGATGGAACTTTGCACCAGCTAAGAATGTGATGAAGTGGCACATGAACTTTTAAGCGTGATGGCATTTCTGAGTGCAAGCTGAAGAAAGGAGGCTACACAATTATGGGGAGATTTCAGGGTTTTTCAGGGGGAATCTGCCCAACTCTCAATCCTGAGAGAATTGGCTGTAGCTATTAAGATTGAGCATTTACAGTGTGAACATAGCTGAAGTAATTTAATTAGTGCCTATTCATTAGGGAAACAAGGATCCCGTGTGTATCACCATATTTGCTGACGTTGGATTCGTGGTGGCTATTGACATTAAATTGAAGGAATTTATTTGATTTCAATCAAATGACCTTAAAACATTTTCATGTGAACTTCATGTGGTTGAGTCAAATTTATCCATAAATTGTAAATAAATGTCATTTAAAAAAAAAAAATTTTTTGACAGAAGTTTTAAATATTGCTAGTAGACTTCATTGCTCCCTGGTTACCAGAATCCATCATATTAACTCCTTCCAGACATACTGTCTTGTTCAGTCTTCATCAGGTACTTAATTAGCAAGCACTGCACCCATCTCTTTTGCATATTACTGCCCAATTCAGAGACTGTCTGCCAAGAGTTTTATATGGAATGTAAAAAGCATTCTAGGTAAAAAGTTCTCTGTTGTGCTTGTTTGATGTCATCACTCTGTCACCCATGCTACAGCGCACTAAACTGGTGTCTCTCTGGGGAACTGCAAAGAAATCCCATGAGAAGCTCCAGTGAGAACAGAGCTACCTGGTTGAAAGGCTACTGTTTCTTAGACAAAGAAAAGAATTTTATGCCATTCTTCAAAAGGAAACTTCGTATCAGTTATCTTTCAGTTGTGCTCAAGTAGTTGTAGAGCAAAAGTAGTTTACATAATTACCATGTTTCTGCTCCTTTCTGAAATAATCTCTATTGACTTCCCAAGAGGGATTTTTCCTACTTTGTTTAGCCAGAAACATGAGCATTTTTATGAAGAAGATGATCAGCATTCAGGTGTCATAGCATGTTTCTATGTAGAAAGAATCATAGATGATATTCTCTGTGTGTGTGTATGTCCTGCTACTTGCAGCATGGTTTGTATGACTGACTTTCTGACTCTATATTCGTTGCAGTTATTTCTATCCAATAAACTGCCTCTTTCCTGCTACCTAAAAGTTCTTTGTCCCTAACCATTTGCACACTGAAGTGTTGCTGAGTTGTAACCAGCCACTTCTGCTGCAGCTGGCCACAAGTGGAGCCAAAAGACATCACCACAAATAGGGCTCACACTGGGTTCTCACACTGCATGTCAATGCAAAAAAAAAAGAATAGTTGTATGTTTTGTAATAGTAAGAATGACACATTTCTGCTTTCTTTTGTTACTGAATAATTTGCTTTAATTTATTTCGACAGAACAGAGAACAGGCAGTTATTTGCATCTTGCAATCATCCAGTCTAGGAATTTTGTGATGGAAAGGCTAGAAGAAAAAAAGACTGCACTGTGATCCTTAGATTTCCAAAGTAGTCTGTTAGCATTTCTGAATTTATATGTAAGGCATATATTAAAAGTGAAATCGTGCTCTGTTGTTTTATTAAAATTTGAGAAATTACTTTTGTAGTGAAATCTTAAATTCAAATGACTCCATGTGTAGAGATATTTTTTTCAATGCAGCTGTTGAATGAAGGCTCACAGTATTGTGCTGTTGTTGTTATTCTTTCTTTGAGTGTTCCATTTGAGATTCAAATCAGAGGCTGACTTGCAGAACAGGACTTAAATCAGAAAAGACAGGTAGATCCAGTATAATGAGGAGATAAGAGGGATACATAACAGTAGATTTCACATTTCATTTTGATTTGAAACATAGTATTTAGGTCTAAGGAATGCCAGAGTAGTCCTCTACCCCATTGACAAAGTGTAGCTCATTACTTAAATTAGAAATCTAATCAAAAGAAGTTTTAGGACTGAGCTGGTATTTGCTGTAGTCCTTGTATTTTAGCTGATTTTTTTTCCTGGATTTTGCGGGCTTAAAATGTCATAATGCTTAGTTCCATAAACTAGTTCTCTTAGGGGAAAAGAAAACTGTGAAAAAGAAAGACATCTCTTGTAGATGATTTCTTAGCTGGATTTTTTGAAATGTCTTTTGAGTTTTCCTTCAGTTTTTATTTTCAATGTGAAAAGAGCAAAGGCCTATTGTTATTTCTACATCTATTTAAATATTCTCTCAAAATTTTTTTACTTTTAAATTCTACCTCACTTATTAATTCCCAGTTGCATTAAAAAGTGATTTTTATATGTACCAAAAAAAAAAGAGAAAATATATTTATGCTTAAGGGAATAAATAATTTCCCTGGTATTACAAAGTAAATAATTCCTGTGGCGGTCACTCCTGTGGTTAGGATATCAGACTTAATAACTCAGTTCTTTTATTCATTATAATAAATCCTATAAATCCACAGAGCAAAGAAGAAAATTCTATCACATAAAAAGGCTGACAAGAATTAATGCAAAAATATCCTTTGTTCTCACAACACTGGACACAGCTCCTCATTAAACATACTGGTGAAGAAATAGAAACAGAACTCATCTGCATACCCAGCATAGTTTAATTTTATTCAGTGGATTTAATTGTTGTACCTGCAGACAGAAGATAATCTGTCACATGGCATATAAACTTTGCAGAGTGGGAAATTCACTTTAAATTGCTTTGCTATTGAATCCAATTTTCATCCTCACTGAGGGAGAAAATATTTCTTGTTATGAATGGATGGTTATATATTTTAACTACTTCACCTTTACCACTAAGAATAGCCCTAACAAGGAGTTCCTTATTTTCCACATAGTGCTCATAGCTATTTTTAAGATACCTCTGTCCACCAGGAATTGTTCTGAATAAGTGATGATTGCTCTTAGTTTGGGGAATAGTGCTGAAGTGTAGCAGCCATTTTCGTTATCAGGCATGATCAGCAACTGGCCACATCTCATCCTAGAACTCAGTGGAGTTCCACAAGGAAAGCATTAAGTGCATCAGCTCTGTTTCTTTGAATACCTGTGTATTATTAGCAGCTTTTTCTCTGTTTCATGGATAGGCTGGTGCACAAGGAGTGACTTGATAATGCTGGAGAAATTGTATTTGACCAGAATTGGAGCTGAGGAACACTTGCCTTCTTTGTCTCTTCTGGAAACACCTCTCATTGTGTAGCAAATCAGCATTTGGCACTCTCATGTCCACACTGCTGATATATCAGCCCTAAAGAAAAACCATTCTCAGAAGTTTCATGAGCCTGCTGGAACCTGCCACGTTTAAAAGGGATCGATATCTTGGGGAACTGGAGAATAAACACCAGTAGGATCTGTCCTTAGCTCAGGCAATGGAATTGCTGTGCATGTTGTTTCAACTGTGAAACCCCTAAAGTACAGGAAGCAGCATGCATGCTGTAAACCTATTATGGCTTGAATAATTATTAAAAATGGAAACTTGTACTGGGTGTGGGTACGGTAAAGTTGCTTGCCTTTTAAGTTGGGCTTAATTTAGTCAAGGGCGTAGACCTACTCTAAGTGACAACCCTGGAGACTTTTTTAATTGATGGCAGAAAAGAATATATGAATTATTTTGTTTGTTTGTTTTTTTAAGGCAGCCAAATAGGACTGTACATATGGTACCCATATTTGTGAAGTGTGATCACTAGGAAGTGATTTATGGGGATATTTTTTAGAGTTTTGGGGAAAATAGAACTCAAATCTCTTTTACTCTGTTGTAAATCAGTTTTGGAGATGTACAGACCTGTTTCAGCCATGTCCCATTATACCCAAACCACAATATTCCTGAGTCTGGAACATTTTTAGAGATTGTGTTCTTACTGTAGCTTTACTAATTACATTTTGTTGCAGTATAATTTCAAGATATTGTTTTAAATTGCTGTTTCATCCCTAAAAGAAATGCTGGCAAAGAAAGCAGCTGTGCATCATCACGTCTTGGATGCTTTTACGGTTTCTTAGACTGCAAAGTGGAAAAGGAAGGGGCAAAGGAAGAAGGTTGCACTAGACCAAAGCACTCAGCCAAGAAATTTGAAACAGCAGGTCTGATTAAACATGATATTCCACCATTTGTGCCCTCGTATAAGTGTAGCTTATTATGTAAGGAATCAAACAAAATAAAGGGGTATCTCTCAAAGACTTGTACAGAAAATGAATATGCAGATTCTAAAACTATCCAGTATATTAACTTACATGCAGGTAGTCATGTCAAGCTTCATAGAAAGAAATGCACATCATAGCCAGAACCTTGTAACAGAATAGTAATAAATTCAAAAGACCATTTCCACCATGTAAACCATCAGTCAGAATTTTTAAGGGATTTTTGGGCCCAAAGTGTACTTAGTTTCCGTGTTTAGAATTTTTTCCCATTGTTTTGATAAGACCTGGATACATAAAATTAAACCTCACTTTTCTGCATTACAGTTTCAGGCTTTTCCCAGTTTGAAACATAATTTAGTGCATTTTGATTTGATAGTTGTGGAAACAACTGCTCTACTCCCACACTGCCATTAGCAGTACTTTCCCCCTTCCCTTATAATACCCAGAGAATTGAAATTGTGTTGTTCTTTTTAGGTCTCCTGAGCTGAATCCATTTCATGCTGAAATCAATGGAATTTGGAACATCTCTTTGTGCTCCTGTTATATTCAGGGAGGAATTTTTTTCACATGAGAATTTTTCCTCTGCTAGACAAGAGCTGCTGCTGCATATCTTGGGTTCTAACTATCCCCTTGATATGACTTCAGCCATCTGGGAAAAAAATTATTTAATTAAAGAATTAACTATACGTTAATACAGAGAAATGTAAGTGCATACATCTAAGAGGGAAATGTAGGCCACGTTTTCATGGTGAAGATGATTTGGAGAAAAAGCAGCTGAAAAAATTCCTTTGGGCAAAGGAATATCTAATATTTTAGAACTTAGACAAGAGGTAAATAGGAAACTTAAGTGTGGAAAGAGTGCAATATTGAACACAAACAATACTCTGCACAGAGCAAAGATGAGTTTGCTTTCAGAATAATGTTTACAGTTCTGCTCATTGTTTAATAGCGTGCCAAATTTTAGGAAAAAGTTTCTTAATGAAGAAATAGAAATGTATTTTAAGGTGATACTTAAGGAATTAATAGGACTGGTATGTTACTACATCATGAAGAATAGCCATTAGAAGTTTTTCTCAAAGGTGTTTTTTGTTTTTAAATACTATAATTATACATAAGAGAAAAGAACATACAGAGGAGTATACCAATTTATTGATAAGTATGAGGATAAATGGAAAGGATATAATGTTATATTACATTTGCATTTCAAGGTGAAATAATGTATAGTTGGCAATCTGCAGAAATGTGCAAGGTCTTTCTTTGATGTCTTTCTGGTATAAAAATCTTCAGTACCAGATTTCAATATCACCTTTACACTTGTGCAAGCTAAATTGCATCATTTGTTACGTCTGAATATTATGAAGGTTCTCATTGTTGAATATTATTTTGTTTGTGTCTTTGTATTGTTGTAGTCCCTCCAAAATTATGCTTTTGAAACCTAATTTAGCTTTTGAATTTAAGTGGATGTTCAACGATTATGTAGGGTTGACTTAAGCTTTGTTTATCTTGTTATCCATGAGGCTTCATGCTTATTCAAAGTTTTTGGAGTGATCTGCTGGGATTCGTTTCCCTTTCTTCTCCTTTGCTCCCTCATTCATTCAAGTGCTTCTTTTTCTCTGCCTGCGAGAAGAATTTGTTTTAAAATAACTCTTCCTAAAGTTTTTAGTATAGCATTAAAAAAGAACAACCTTAAGACAAAAATATCAAATTTTTATGTTTGGTGGTTTGTTTTTATATTTTTAACAGAGTAAACTATTGTTCTGTTTTATGGTTTTTAAAATTTTATTTGTTAGTGCATAATGAAGCAGTTGTTGGATTTTGCTCATGTTCTACTGTGATGTGAGCATGCATTATGCATTTGGATTTTATTCTGCCTATGGTTATTGTTGTGTGCATGTCATAATATGAAAGGATTAGTGCATTTTCTTTCTTGAGTGTTCATTTCCCTGTGTTGTAGACATGAAAAAGATGTCTGTAAGTGCATTTGTTATAAGATTACTTAATGCAATGCCAGCAACATAGATATCATGTGTAAGCAAACATTGATTTAGCTTATAACTTCTGGGAGACTTGCAGTTAGATGGTACAGTATTTACAGGCATTTCTCAGATTCTTCATGAAGCTTTCTTTTCATATGGAAAAACTTATTTATGCTTGTCTGTATTTCTTTTGCAAACTGTAAGCTTGCAATTGCACTACGGCTTTGCAGAACTTTGTGAAAAACAAATTCCATCACTCAGAACCCCAAAATCCTAATATCACAGACTGAATGCTGATCACACAGTAAGTTTATTCTTCAATATTTACTGAAGGACTGTGATATATACATTCACAGTAACTAATTTATTTCAGTGAGTAGAGATAAAACTTTATTACTTCATTATTAAATCCATAATCAATCAGAGTTTTATTTTAATGATTACAAGAGTGCACTCTTTTAGAAATAGTGTACCAACATTAATATTGTCATGGGTGGGTATTATTTTTCAGATTAAAATATAAACCTATAAAAATATATGGCTTACATTGAAAAAATAACAACCTTAACTTATTTTAGATGTGATGGTAACTTCCTGGGATCTTTTTCATACTGACAGTCCAATGGACTTTGGTTTCTATGAGATTTTATGAACCGTTTCCACCAAATCTCCTATGTCATTGTTATTAGAAATAGAGTTTGAATTGAGGCTCATAACATTCCCAGCATGTACTAGAACTTCTGGCAAGTTGTATTTCAGGATAAGCAGGAGCAATACAGACATTGCTGGTGTATTCAGAAAGCCATTCCTAGGAAGACTAGGCTGTTATTTGAATAATGGATGTCTCAACCCATTTCTCTCCAGGTTCTGTATTAGAAAGATTATTTGTTGTCATTACCACAACACATAGAGTTTTTCTATTTCTTTCCACATTGTGCTGCTTCTTTATTATAGTTTTGTTTGCCACCCACCAGTGCATGATCAGGTGTCAGTCATGCTCTTTCCTATCTTATTTGTTTTGCTCTCTCTTTGGAATTTTCTCTCTTAATTCCACAGCTGAATTTGACATTCAGGGTCTCTTCCTGAGCTGATTATCTAGAGATAATGAATGCTGCTTGTATATGCATGTATTTTCACCTTAATATAAAAAAAAGTTTTGACATTCAAAAAATAACACATCACTTATAGACTTCTAAATATAAATGTATTAATCAAAGAAACCTTGCCTTCTCACTGCTTCATTCAAATTATGTTTATTTGTGAACCTTAATTTCTAAGGAAAGTATAATTATCTACGTGATGTTACATCTTTATGGATTTTGACTATAATTTTTGGTATCATTATGGTTTGATAAGGAGCTAAAAAAAAAGACAAGGTATTTCAACTGTAAGAAAAAAAATTGCTTAAGAAAAATTTGGTAATAGTTGTAAATAGTTTTTCTTTTTAGCAATAGGTTGGATATTGCAGCCATACGTCTGTTTTAAAACTAATTTTGATACTGATATTTCTTAAGTATTCTTAAGATTTTAACGAATAAATGAAGCAGCTGCTCATAGGAAATACTCAAATGTTTGTGGTGGGGAAATCTGCAAGGTAATCTTTTAACTCTGTAAGGCAATTAGAAAGTCTTTGTGAATGACATTTCCCCTCAGATACATCCTAACTTCAAATCAAGTTATATCACGTAATCTTTACATCCATTCAGACTTTCCACTGATGCATGAGAATAGGTCCTTCCTTGGATCCATGTATATAATGTGATGAGATAAGGGAAGATAAGACACTTAAGTTCCAAGAACCTGGCTCACAAAGGGTCTGTGAATCCCAGTTTATAGTGGAATAAGATAAAATGTTGTCAGTCTGGACAATCATGCAGTAGTTTGTATTGCTTTAAGTGGATGACTGTAGTGTTTTGAACTTATGCTCCCTTAAAGGATTGGATGGCTTTTGGAATTGGCATAGTGGCACTAACTCACTTATGCCAGCCAAGAGTTAACTCCAAAGGAGGAAATGATCCAGGCACATCAGGCATATGCTTAGGTATAAGGTCTAATGTAACTTTGTATGACTCCAATTAAGTGTTGGCTTCAAGGCAAATCCTGGAGACTTGCTGAAATCCTTTGACATGAATTAGAAGACTTTGCTAAAAACACATTTAACTTAAAAACGAGAGAAACAAAACCAGAACTGTAGCAAAGGTAATAATTAAAGGTACATGTGGAAATATCAAACAGGTAGCAAATACAGTGAATTTTGCAGCCAGCAGCTACCATCAGTACCCAGAAGGGAAGTGCAGCATTCATGGCTGAGCAGCTGAGAAAGCCTTTAAACACTCATCGGGAAGTAGCTGGGTATACAAAGGATTTTCCAAGGGTCCCATGAACAATAGCATAATGCTATTAGACTGCATAAAATTATGTAGGGATTTTAGAATTTAGTACCCAACTAAAAGGAAATAAACGCTGACGGCTTAGTAAAGAGGGCAGCTGGCAAAATACAAAATACTGGAATTGGAGGCTCAAGTGATAGTTGAAAAGAGAGGGTTCTTTGTGGTCATTTCAGACTGAGATGTCTCTGAAGCCTCCCTTCACGAAATTTGTTACCTTCCCTTTCCTTGGCTATTAATGGCGCAGAACTGCACTGAATCTTGTGCATTCAGATATGAGGGAAGAGTGGGAGAATTTTTCCTACTACTGGAAGTCACAAGTTCCAGCCACCCCTGTCTTGGCATCTGGCACCACTATTCAAGCAAAGTTTCCAGCTGTTCCTCCTTCCTTGCATCATTGGTTTCTTGCAAAATGAAGCCATGGCTTCCACCATCCCACCACAGCACACTCCCACTCATGGCCTTCAATTATCAGGCCACTTTCTCCAGCTGGAGCCGGGGGCCTGGGTCCTGTGGCTTGGCACCAGCAAGGAGCCAAAGGCACAGCTCAGTCTGACTCAGTGATGCAAGTCTGTGTGTGTCACCATCTCTTGAATTCAAGAGACATAATTAGGAATAATAGTCAGCAGATCAAACTTAAGTGCCCAACAGAAAGGATAAGGTATAGAATATTCTAAAGCATTTTGTATATGTTAGTTCTTCATTATTTTCAATTAAGGCTGCAAATGAGCCGTGTAAAGAGAGTACTTCCGTGCAGATTGCTGTGTAGTTGAAATGCATGTGAGTACAATTACATACGTGCCACTTTCTGTCTGTTGAGTTGTATTTTCCATTTAGAGAAAGCAAAAGCTGGTGGAACGTACACTGACAATTTGTTCCTGAATTTTCTGGAAGGTAACCATTGTGACTGCTCAGCCAGAATCAGTATGCAAGATTCAAAGCTTGTACAATTTCAAACGCTCTTTCCAAGTGTGATTTGCTGTAGTAGTGAACTGTGCATCAAATTTCTGTCAAAGCATTTCTAAATGGCCTTTCTAAAATACTTCTAGAAATGTAATTGGAATGTTAATTGGAACAAGTTGAGCTCTGTGACGTTCTCATAAATCCGGGTAAAGTGCAGCAACTCTACATTTATACTATTCTAATGAAAAACATCAGCCCAGGGTCTAATGAAAAACATCAAGGCAGAGTCTTAAAACATAAATGGTGTCCAACTTCTTTGCAAACTAAATTTGGATCTGAAGCCTCACTGACTTGAACCAAAAAAGAAAACCAGCTTCCTATCACTCTCTAATCCACACAGTAAAATTCTTCCCTGGAGTATAAAGAGGGTATAGTTATCTCAGACTTTCACCCATATAAAAGGCCTAATTCTCTTTTCCAGAGTACATTAAATTCCAAAAAAAGTCATATATCTCAGAATCACAACTAGTTTAGGTGCTTAAAAAAATTCACCCCCCAACTTTAATTTTTAAAAAGAAAAAATATATTTTATGTTAAAAACTCTTTAACAATTTTTAATTTAAATGATTAATTTAAACTAGTTGAAAATTAAAAAAAAAAAGCTCACAATTTCTCAGGACAAAAAAGTTCCGGAAAGATTCAAAACCCATATATTTTACTGGTAGTGACTTTGCTTACAGCATGACATTGGTCATCCATCAGAGTTGACATCAAGAGCTGTTCACGAGATTCACCACAAAGGCCCACCCTAGCAAGGTACATCACTACACTGTGACTGCAGGAGCATGTTCCCAATAAAGAGATGCATTTGATGAGAACATTTGGTTCCAGAAGAGCCACTGCAGTTGGGGAAGAACAGAGGACAGCACATTGTTTCTTGAAGGGTATGTGCTTTACAAACAGGGGCTGCTCTAAACAGCGCAAAACTCCAGCCTGTTCAGGCTGCAGATGAGATAAATGCAGTAGTACATCACACTCAGGTAAAGCTGCACTGGGGTTGCATCATTATATATTCCTTAAATACAATAGGAATTTGAAAACTGGAAAGAATTTATCTACGCTAAATTCTTCTAAGCATTTTAAGTAAAAGGAACAATAACTCAATTAATTCATAAAATCATGGCTTACCTGAAAGCAAAATATAAGCAAATATGAAAGAGCAAGATTAAATCCTTGCTTAGCAGTATAATTTTGAGATAAATTCTGGAAAATGTGGTCACAAAATACCTAGTTTATTCAAAAAACTTGATAACAACTGCACCAAACATAGCAGTGGAAAAATACTGGAAACAAGGACTAAAAATATTCAGGAGTACAAGGGACCTCTGCAAAGTCATAGGCAAGTAAGCCTGTAAATTTTGCAGTGGAGTTGCCTAAAAAAGCAGAATCAAAAAAGAAAAAAGTGTGATGGAACAGAAATTTAAGAATGTATTTGTGGAGTAAAAGGTTGATTGTAATGGCAGCTCAAAAAGTTGAAGTAGATCTTTGTTTGTCTTAGAGGTGGATATTGAAGAAATGTCTGTGAATTATATCCCCAGCTGCTCTCTGAGGAGGTGGCTGCTAATGCACCAATAAAAAAAATTCCCATGAGAAAGGAAACATTCAGAAAGCATCTAGCTGGTGACAAAACAAGCAGTTAAATATCAGCTGGCAAAGTGTTAAGATTAAGAGTGATAACTATTGGAATTTTGAAGGAAGTAGACAGAGAGGCAGGGAAGTGCTTCAGTATCCTTATGGAGAACATGAAATGGCCCATTATAATCTCATATTCCTTAAACTGGGAACACAGTTATCACTGTTATTCTGCTGGGCAAACTAAAATCTAACAAGAAACTTAAAGAAAGTCAATGTAAACTCAATATAGTAGCATCAGGGAAAATTGTAGAATCTATAGACTGAGTTTTGCACCAAATAAAGTAATATACAGTGGAAACAGTAACCAGATAAGGAAAAGAAAATTGTCAGGAGAGCTGTAATTTAATTAAGGTTAGTGAGGCCAGATTTGCTAAATGAGAGGTCAGGTCTAACAAATGTTATGGAATTTTTCCAAGCCCACTCAGTTACAGTGTGCATATCATGTAAAGGTTTCTCTTATATGGAAAATTCCTGTTCAATTAAGATATACATTAATTATCCTATCACTGCTCACAAGTGCACAATTGGTTGTGTGCTCCAGATTAAAGAGTAGATTACAAGAAAATTGTTTTTTAGCTAAGCCCCAACAGTCTGTAGCAGTACATAGTGACTTTGGGCAAGATCATTCTTTCCTGGAGAAAGACTCAAACAGTGCTGCTCTCTCAACAGGTACTTTCAGGGAGGGTTGCCAGGATATTGTTTGCTGTCAAATGGGTCAACAGATCCAAACCCACAAACCCCGTAATTTTCTCCACTGAGTTCTGTAAGCCTGGGGAATGATCCCAAGGTCTCATGTCTGCTTTTGATGGGGATTTCCATACTTGGAAGTGACTTACCTTCACATCGAAGTCTCAAACTTAAAATTTCTTTGTAAGCCTCTCAAGTGCAGGAAGAAAAGCTGTGTTTATGGGGTTTCTCTGACTCGGTTGTCTGGAGGCAGCTGTGTAGCTCCTCTGTCCAGGAGAGTGTGATGGGTTTGCATCTGTCCCTTACCCCTTTGCTGTGGGTACCGACCATCCACATCAACACACTATGAAAAATTATGGCTGAGGGTGAAATGTGCAGCCAATTCTGAAAAGTGCTATTTACCTCTGCTGCATAACTGCAATTTCTGTTGGAACTTTGGAGGCTTGAGAACTGTTTATTATTAAAAAGAAAAATTTGATTTGTCCCTTGAAACTTTTGATAGGTTCGTAACAGCAGTAAGATTATGGTTATGATTCAGTCACTGAAGTGATGTAGTAGAAACAGTAATAGTAACACTAACATAATCTATTGCTCTCATTTTTTATTATTAATTATTTTAATTAATTATTACGGTGTTAAGATATTTAAATAGAACAGCTTGGAAGTTGATTAATCGCTGGATTTGTGCATGATGTAACCTGATAAATATTTGTACAAACAGACTTTTTCTGGGGAAAATAAAGATATTACAAGTAATGTATGATAGAAGAGAAGCTGTGTGGTGCCCAAACAGTTTGAGTTTTAAGCATTTAATTAAGAATCTTCTGCCCTATGTTCAGAAAGATGTAAAACTCGATAAAAAACCTTATTCAATTGAACCTTTAACCTGGAATTTTGGAAATATGGATTATGATCTTTCCTCACCAGTGGATTTTGTTAGGCTTTGGTCATATTTCTGGTGGCCCAATTTAACATCTGCAAATTGAAAATAATGTATCTGGGAGAGACTATTGTGGAATTCCCATTAATTACCTTATCTGGAACGTTTATAATTAAAGCAATAAGAAGTTACAGAAATATCTGTGAATTCTGACTGGAATATAAATTGATTTAACCAGATGTCAAAGAAATATAAGTTAAAATATTAGTAAAACTATATTTTATTTATTGATGATATTTCATTTGTGTGAGGTACTGCAATAACACCTTGGTACAAACAGAGTTTTGAAGAGAATTAGTTGTTTATTCAGAAAAGGATAACCATTTGAACAGCAGCACATGATATAAATCTCATTAAAAGGAAAAAAACTCTGAGTATATTGCACATATATTGGTGTTTCTAATCAGTGCTACTGTCCAGAGAGCAAGCTGGAGATTCTGGTAGTGTTAAACAGTGTTCCCTCCCATCACAGTGGCTTCTGTCAAACTGAGGGGAGAACTGACCTCTCTTTTCTGTCCAGAAATGTATCTGCTGCTTTCCCTGGAGTTGGTCACTCAGTGCCAGTGGACACCTGGCTGTTTGTGTGCATAGATGACAGAAGTACACAGTGCTCTATTTCTAATCTGTTCCTTGTGATTGACACTTAATTTTCAGTAACATAATTTAATATTAAGTGTTACAGAGAAGGATGCCTCTATGAATGTGTGCAACAAAATGCACAGCTTGTTTTCAAACTGCTTTTCTTTTTGTATTCGAAACATGTCAGAATCCAGTCAATATCTTCTGCGAGCATGGCCATATGTTTTCCCTCTGCACCCATGTCAGGACCCATATGCTTGACTGAGTTTGTTTTCTTTGCCTGTTCTAGAATTTTTCCGTGGCATTGTCTCCTTATTTGTCTGCAAATAACTTAGCTTCAGTTTTGAGCTGACATTTGTGCAAGGAAACAATTATTTTCTAATTAAATATACATTAAAACTGATGGGAAACCATTAGGCTTTGAAAGCATTAAGGATAGCGCTTCACTACAGCAAATTTTGTATTGCTTAAAAGAAACCAAATGAGTTCTTCCTTCACCAAGTATTTTTGGTTTTATGAAGATATGTGTTGCAGTGATGCTTTAGTGCTTAACAGCTTGTGCACTGATAAAGAACCTGCAGCAGGCAGCCATTGACAGTTAAAAAGATAAACTGCTGATGAGAAACTTCGATGACATAAAGCTGAATTTAGTCAGAAGTCGAAGCAGGTGACTAAAATGTTGAAGACCCAACTGATACAGGTGTTTTAAAAGACTTATCAGACTGGCTGGGGATTGGATCTATTAGTGAAGGGTTCTGCTATAACTGCTCTTTGCACTGTCTCTCTTGTTTTCAGATTTTTGAAGGTATAGAACTAAAATAGTGTATAATATCTACCACAGGAGTAGTATCATAGCTTTTCTAACTACTGTAAGTATATTCCTAGAAATTTATATAAGCAAGCAGGACTGCAGTGGTAAAAAGTCAAGAATCCAGCAGTTTGACTCATGGACTGAGCAAACTAACCTGCAAACTGTAAGTCAATAGAGTTAGTAAATGCAGCAGTCTAGGCTATAGTAAGAGCTTATCTGGGTTTTTTGTGGAGCAGTATCAAATTTATCCAATTCTGCATGCCTCTGGGAGACAAAATAAGTCAGTTTATCTGCTTGCAAAGTTAAAGAGGGTATTACTGAATGAAACCATGAAAATGAATGAGCATATCTTGTGTTACCTTGGACTCTGAGAAGAAATTCCCAAGTTTCTCCTTATATCTGATGCATCTTTTTCCTATTTTTTTTTGAGTAATCCCTCAAGATATTGATACGTTATATAAGATTAATTGCCCTAAAATTATACCCTTCTCAAATAGACTATTTGTTTATCTGTACAAACTAGTAATGCTTAGCAAATCTTTTTCATTAATGTTACAGCACATCAATCACTGCTCTCACATCAGTCTTATGAACTCTGAATTCTTCTTGTTATCCCAAAAGAGTAAAATGGCTTATCCTGAGATACCAGTGCAGCAGGGGAATGAGTAAAGCTGACCACTCTAATCCATTGTTGTCCTTTTCCTTTAGAATATCCTTTGCAACAATGAATTTCTACTTAACAGTTGAAAATGAAGACTGTTTATTGTCATTATTCAATGACAATAATTCTGATTCTTCTAATATATTTAAGAAAAGGATAAAAGCTTTCTTCTCCTTTGCCCGAGGCTTTGTTCAAGCCTCCTGTGTGGAATTTATTTACAAAAAATCAAACTTGTGATTGCAAGGCAAAAGTGATTTAAGGAAAATAGCAGTGAAAAGGAATTTACTGGCCTCTGAACCAACATAATGCTGAACAGATAAAGGGTATGCAAAAAAATCAGTTTAATCTTGTTTAAGGAGTTCATGAAGTCAAAATATTTTTAACTATTATTTGTCATAAAAAGGGAATAAATTATCATTGGTTGTTTTTAAGCATTGCAAGGACTCAATATTATGATTGTTATTGGACTTTTTTTCCCCTCAAAATATGCTCATTAAGACCTAACTTGTTAATCAAAACTGAGTTTGATTTCAGCAACTAAATTACAAAACACAAGACTATTTTTGTCTCAATTATTTTGCCTTTCATTTTCTTTGGCTCCTTAAAACTCCACCTTTAAAGGGTGGTATTTTCTCAAGACTGAGGCCTAGTAAACTCTATAAATTGAAAGGTAAAAGAATGCTTATGTGTGAAACCAGGAAATGCTGTCAAGAGATCTTCCTATGAATAAAATGACTTCAACACCTCTGAACCAGCAGTGATACTGGTTTTTTACAGCTACAGGGTATTTTTACCACAACTTTGGTGTAACTATTCTGCAGCCAATGTATGCTTCAGTAGACAGCCCTCTCTGCATTCTTACCATTTATGCAGGTTATTTCTGGGACAACAAATACACACTTCAGGCTGTTGACAAATCTGGAAGTAAGGCTATGCAAATACATGACAGTTAGTTTGGCACATTAGTAATAACTCTAATGATACAAATAGTGTTTCCAATTGGGGAAAAAGCTCATGTACTTGATGCCAAAAGAGCAATTTGAGAATTGAATTGGTCATTCTACTTTAAAAGAAAAAAAAAAAGAAATCAAGGGGGACATTTGGTCTTGTACTCAAAAGAAAAGGAAAATAAATGTGTTATTCACAAACTTGCTGGAAGAGAAAGCCTAGGAAGAGTGTTCACATTTTACATACTCAGAGTAATCTTGTTTACACATACAAGATACAGCATTCTGGTTTAGTTCTCACTTCTCAAAAGAACATCTTGTCCTTTGCTGTGGTTTCAGCAGCTCTTGCTCAGTCTTCTATGGATTCTCTGCCTGCTTTTGAAAGTAATAGCCCTGTCCCAGGAGATCCGGAAGTTTTGTGTCCTACGTTGCAAGTGAATGTCTCAGGGAATAAATCTTTTTTTCTTGTTCAGTTTCTGACTTGACAGTGTGAGAGGCACAAGGGAGAGAGAGGCTCAGAATGCCTCAAGGGAAGGGTGGCACTGATGTCAAATTTGTTTTGCCCAGGAATTTCTTTTGGACTGTCAGTTAAATGGAAGTTTCAAAACCCAGTCTATCATTCCCTACTCAGTTTTTCCCTTTTTGATAAAAAACAGACTTAACTGAAATTTTACCCAGAAGTTCATTAAAAAGTGACCAAATTTCTCTCTGATTCCTCATATACTTCAATCAGAAAATCTCTGTGGAAGGAATACTTCCAAGTAGTAGCATTTGTAGAGTTACTTTGTTATTTTTTCTTAAAACATTAACCAAGTACTAAAATAATTCAGCAGCTATGGGGTAGAAAACATTTCATCATGAGGCTGTTTTTATCAAACCCAGCCCAAAGTAGTTATGACCAACGACTATTGTCTCATGACCTGTGAAGTAAATTGCTGAGAACAGCAATAAAAATTAAATAAAAAAAACCCAAACCTGTCCTCTCCATTGCTTTCTCTTTGCACAAAATATATGCCGCTGTTCTAGGGATTTGTAGTTTTCAGATAAAAAGAATACTTTTGGGCTTTCAGCATGACATCAAATGATTTGTAAGGTTATCATATCTAATATGGGCAAAACATTTGGCAGTCAGTTTACATGGATGAAAATGCAGAGCATTATGAGAAGAAACTACCTGTGGTTTAAAATGAACGGAAGTTCATTTAATGACTTCTTGTTATTTTTATGAGTAATAATCATGAGAAGTAAAGTCTAGTTAAGTATCACAATAGAGTACTTCAAAGAATGAGGCTCAAGATACCAGGAAAAACTTGTCAGATTTTGTCATTCCTCTTTCATCTAAGTATCCAGGACTGGTAGCTAGTAGTCTCCAGAGCAAACGGAGACCAAAAGACCAAATTTTATCATATAAAATGTTTCAAGGATGACTAGATCCCCCTGTTGCTAAGAGCTTCATCTGGTGGCTCCTGAAGTACCTCAGGTGATTTGAACTAATTTCCAGAGTGTGGCTTCTAAAAATGAACAGGGATTTGTCTCAGGGTAGCTGGGTGAGTGGGAATGAGAGGAGAGGGATGAGTTTTTCAGCCAGCCCTAGGGAGGTAAAAATGAAGGCAAGGACTGTCCCTTTCATTTGTGGACTTTGCTGAATGTAAACCAGCCATGAGATCATGTCTTCAAAGCACTACCAAGCCTAGAGTAAATCTATCAAAATTAGTGGGATCACCTGGAAGAACCAAACTCAGGAAATCTGCACCTGCAACAGCATTCAGGAAATGGGCTTCCCAATCAACCTCTCCTGGGATTTCTGTGGGTAGAGAAAGTTTGAAAGTAACTTGTAATTTTTTGCTTTTTCTTCTCTTTAATGAGACTTAAGAGCTGTTTTATGCAAGTTATAGTCAGTGTATTTAAGCACGTTCTAGTCAGCTACTTATTAGTGGTTACTTCAGGGAATGTTAACTAAAATGAATGTAGCAGGAAGGGAGGTGAACAAGAGGAGTCACAGTTGTCTATCAGCACTGCCAGTTAAAAATACAGGACTTACTGCCAAAAAACCTGAGCTGAAGTTTGTAATGGTCTATTGAGTTCAACACAGCAGATATATTAAAATGAATAGCACAGGTCTCCAAGATAAAATCCCTAGTAGGGCAGATGGTGGTTACTCCAAAGAAAAAGGTTTCCTTTACAAATTTTGTTTCCATCAGAGAACCTTGCATTTCGTGAAGAGCTGTCATCAGCTCTGCCCTCAGGGCTGGGGGAGATCCAGTTGACCTTCTGCATAAACACAATGGTACAGAGCTGTACTGTGGGACTGATGTATAAAGTGGATTGGATAAAAGCTGCAGTTGTTGCCTAAGGGTTTTTCAAGCCTTTGTCATTATTCTCCAGAAATACCCACAGGTTCTGACTAAAGGCATTCTCCTTCAGATCAGACCCTGTAACTACATTATGTGTTAATTGCATTTTTTTAAATTTTGTTTCTGTATTTCTTGTTCAGAAGTATGCTCACTTATTGTATTTACATTTAAATTTCTGCAGATCACAAACCTTTCAAATTTAACTTACCTTTTTTCCCTAGGACTTTTAGGATTCCTTGAACACAGTCTCCAGTATGTTTCGTGTGGAAAAATTTTAATTGAAAGGAATAACCTTTTAAAAGGTGTTCAGAATGCTCTGATTTGTCTTGCTTGCCTCTTCCTTTATTTTTTTCATGTCAATTCTGATGCTAAGCTCTCCTCTGTCTTATTGGCCTTTCCTATTTTTACAGTCAGTATAGAAGTCAAATGCTGTGATATATTTAGCATTTTAATGGATATACAAACAAAATCAACCCTGCAATAAAACTTTATGGGAGTCTTGTGGCCTTGGCTTACCTAAATTGGTGTCATTTGTTCTTCTCTGGAAAAGTTCTCTATATTTATATAAATGTGTTCAAAAGGAGGTGTTGTGGGTTTTTTTGGTTTTGTTTTGTTTTCTACTTTTCTAAGTAGGAAGAGGATCAGATGCTATGTCAGGGACAATGTGGCTATTCATGAGTGAATCCCACCTGGATCAGTGGCTAAATTTCTAATGAATTTGTGGCTGTCATATCTCCCTTACAGAAGCAAAGAAATTGTAGATTTAAAAATACGGCTTCAGTGTTATTTATTTTGTAGAGCAGCTGCAATTCTTTCTCTATTCAGACCTTCTTGTTTGTTACAGGTCACATTTCCACTTATTTAGAAAGGAGTATAATTTATCATAGCTCCATATCCTCTCTTACGTGACCCTTCTTAGCATTATGTGCATTTCAATGATAGGTGGAGTGATGGTAAAAATAAATAATTTTTAAAAAATTAATTTTACTTTTACTGCAGCGACCATTACACTAATCTCTGTGATTACAGCAGATTAACTCTATAATGGAAGTACACAAGAAGCAGCTCCGAAATTGGTTATAAATGGGTAGAGTAGTCTTAGAGGTTAATTTTCTGTAGTGGGTATTTACTAAATATGCATTATTACATATTTTACATTTTTATATATTGGTATGGTTCATACAGCATAGGGAGACAGCTCAGGAAAATTGGAGAGAGGCTTTATTTGAAATTAATCACCAAAAGGCAGAAAGCAGTATCTGTGGGGTTTTTTCCTCACTCCTTTCTCCACATCCTCCCCGGCTTACACCTAAGAACATAAGCCTAAAAGTGTTACTCTGATATGGAGGGATTAGTCATAAATGTTTATCTTTAGCCAAAAATGTCTGTACATGAAATTAATGCACTAAAAATAGATGCTTTGAACAGTAAATAATATTTTCATGAGAAATTCTAGAAAGAAATTAAGTTTAAAGAGTTGAAAATATGACAATAAACAGGTAAATAAAACATCAATGTTTACATTAATCACGGGTAGAAAAAAAGGACTTAACTCTTGTTATTGATGGTATACAACTTGAGAATTTCATAATTCTACAGTGTTTTATAAAACATGTTGTACATCATATCTGCCACCTCGTTTGTAGAAGAGTGAGATCAAGTGTCTTCTGAAATATCTAGAATATAGCAAGTGTCAATTTTGAAAAACACTTTTTTTCCAGAGTCTCTGACTTTTTGTCGCCCCAGCCAGCCTTTCAGCCCAAATCAGCTTCCTCGTGGCCTGAAATGGCAGCAAAGGTTCTGGCAGGATCAGGTGGGTGGAAGGGCAGCAGCTGCTCCAACTGCCCCCTCTGCTCCAACTGCTGTGGTTGCCTTGCTGTGTGAGCTGGAATCTGAAGGCACTCCCCAGTGCTGCAGGGGCAGGAGGAATGTCTTTAGAGAAATCATACCAGGTGTGTTGGTGTTGTATTGCAGATAAATTGTCTTGGGATAATATAGATAATAATCTATCCTATACAGTACATGTAGTATAAGCAACAGTCTCTAACTATGGATTATTGCTCCAGACTGCAGTCAGTGGATGAACTGTCTGCATGGGAAATGAACCGTAGTTATTAAACACTGACAGTGAAGGATCGAACTTGGGAAAGAGACTGCAACTGCTTCACCTCTGTTCTTAGTTAGCTAATTCTACATTAAAATATAGAAATTACTGATTTTAAATTGTGGCAGTCATTCTGGCAGGAATTTCGTATTAGCACTATAAAGAAGAAAATTCTCCAGAAAGCCATTGTTGCCACAGTTCCTTCTGGATTCAGAGGCTGGACTTGAAGTCCAGAACCTTTAAACTCTTTTCCAGATGTTTTCTAATATGAAATTAAATCCATTCTGCTATCTGATGTCAGAATTTTACTCTTTATCAGTCTAAAATATAACTATGTGCCTGACCTGACATACTCGCAGTCTTTTAAAATGGAGATTACCACAATCCAAGAACCGTGTATTTTCAAAATTCACAAGTATTAATAGCTGTGTGCTGCCATTTTATTAGTTCTACTCAGCTGTACTGATGCCTCTGAACACCTGTTGCTGTTCTCTTCATTGGTATCATGCTGTCCAAAGACTGAGTATTTCTAAATGTTTGATCACTGAAGTGTCGGATTTTGGAACCTGAGATTTTTCAGGGGAAAATTGATTTGAATCAACTGCACTCTAGAAAATCTGCTATAAAGAATGGGAGGCCTCTGAAAGGCAATGGTGAGAAAAATATTTTCCTACAGTGCTGATGCCCATGAAAAAAGTTAAACCCAGAGGGGTTAAACAATAGTGGCCTGGCTTTTATTTCTAGGAAAATGATTTTAAAACGCATGGGTAAAGACACTGGCCGTTTGGAAATGAAGATTTCTTCTTTTTTAAGTTTAATCAAATTTTTTGTATCAACTACACAGAAGAAAATGATCCATGTTCGTGATTTCAAAAACAATCCAAAAACATGGCATGGATGAATACACAGAAATAAACCCAGGTAGCTGGGGAGTTTAAAATATTCAGAAAAATATGTAAATTATGCAGCAATAAAAACACGAAAGTGTAGTAACTCCTTATTGTCTTGTAGATCAGGAATCTAAGACAGAGCTCTAAGACAGAGATATGAAAATTTCTGGATCCAGGACTCACAGATAAACAATTTCAAACTTTACTGTTAGGAATGGATCGTGTGGTATATGGTCTTCTCCTGATATTTTTTTCAGCTGACTGATATACACTGCAGTCTCTGCACTAAACTCCACAACTTGAGAGTTGAGTGGGCTCTCAACTCTCTTTGCCCACTCATCCAGATGACACTAACAAAGCCTTTCCTGTCTTTTCCCTGGCATCTACTCCAACTTCCCCTTGATGAATGGCATCAACTCCATTCTTCCCCTTCTTGGCTAAATGGAGGGTTGCTTTGTGTATCGGAGACTTCCCTCTCAAAATTTCCAAAGCCTTTAAATATAAGGAATGGAAATGAGCAACAGTAACATGACAGCACCACACAATACACCCACTGCAAATGCCCAACCTCAGGTGCATAATGATGCTTTGATGCATGAGTTGCCAGCTCACTTCTGTGGCCTTACTGCTACAGATAATGCTTAAGGAATGATTAAAGACTTAACACTACAGTTTCCTTCTCTGTAAGAGGGACCAAATCCCATAGTTCTTATTTGTGTGAGTCAATGAATCAGCGTGAGGTTAAAGATTATTAATGTTTATTTTCATTTTATGCCACTTTCCACTCTGTTCATCTCTATTACTCATGGCTTCATCTCTCTCAAGAGGGACTGTAACTGGCAGTCAGGGATGTATATGGAGTGTCATGGGGGAAAACAGTGCTTATAGAAATACACGCCTAATTTAGCAAATACCATATGAATAATAGTAGCAATTTTATCTAAGGGATGAGACTATGCTGCAATACACAGATAGAAGACTCTGCAAGAAACTTCTTAGGTTTCTTGTGTGATAGTTCAGTGGGTTTTAGAGAGAATCTTAAAATACTTCTAAGACATTAATATGTCTGCTCCTTCCCCTTCTCTACACTGACGTAGTTCAAACCCAAGTTATATGTTTTAAGAAACTAATGTTGTCTTTGAGATAATAGAGAAGCTTCACTGGAACATCACAGGTAAGGGTCAAAGACTCACAAATATAATTGTTTGAGCTTTAAATAATTCTACATCACCTTGCAGTCTAGTATTGGGAAATTTTATTTTCTGGTATGTAGCATTAAATAATATAAAATTTGAAAGACAACTGCTGTACTTAAAATGCAATGCTGTTAGCCTTGTTCCAAAGTCCTTAGCACAGGTATCATTTAAGCAACCTAAAGTGCTCTAAACTATGTATTACTATTTTGTAGTAATGTATCAAGCTCTCAGTACAGAAATATAACATCCTCTGAGTTTTTCAGAAACCTAAGACTTTCATATAAATTTTACCTCTTCTCAGTTTAGCCTCATTCTGACTTCACTGGGCTTTTTTTTTTCTCCTCCCTGCTGAAATCTATTTATCCAAGTCCCAAATTATTTAATATTTCTTTCACAGATAAAAATATATAGCTTGGCTAGCTGATGTTTAATGCATCTGCATATTACACGGTGTATATTACAGCTATTATTATGAGCAACCATTTACATAAGCTGTAAACTTACAAGGTTTTTTAGGTGGGTAAAGCATGTTCTCTGCCTCAAGACAAGTGGGATCTGTATTAGGCAAGACAAAGGCTGAGGCTCAGGAGAAGCCCTTTGGAAAGTGTCAGGAGCGTGTTAGGATAATTTAAGAGGCACTGAAGGGAAGAAGAGTTTTGGCTCTAATGGCTTGGTACAGGGAAAGAATTCTTGGTAGATGAAGGCAGTGAAGGTGTTCCAAGTGTGGGCAGCTAATCTAACAAAGAAAAATACTTGAAGAAAATAAATAATAATCTAAAGAACTGCTGTGGGAAACTTGCAGAAAGCTGAGGTGGGCTGAAAGCAAAAGGATTTGTGTGATGAAAAAGGCTTATGTACAAAACCTTATACAAGAGGAAGTTGTATACAGTTTTGAATTTGATGCAAGAAGAAATAAAATGTCTATGGAATTTTCAAGAGGTAAATCTTCCCTTTTACGCTGTGCTGCAGAATCTGTGCTATTTGCACACTCCCAGCATAGCTGATATGCAGAGCTGATGTCCCGAGGTGTCTGTGCTTTCACCTGAGCAAATACACCCTTTTTCTGGATCCCTGTACAATGTGGACAATTTGTATGGGTACAAAATGTATACACGTAGTGGAGGAGAAGTGAAGGCAGTAGCTTTACATTTTGAACAAAATGTTGATCCTGTTGACAAATAAATTGTATGCTGTGTAACAATTACAGAGTACATGTATGTTCCATATAAAATCTAATGTACCTCCTTTGGACTATATGAGTCCAAACAACAGTCTAGCTCATGTAGGACAGCTGTTCATGAGCTTCTGTAAATAGTTGTCATGTTAAGAAATGGAAATAACTACTCTAACTTACATCATATTAGCATCCTTGATTAGCAAAGAGTATTACATATATAAATTAATACATTTTACACAAAATCTTTTCAAACCTAGCTTGCTGTTAATTTATGGTTGCTTTTACTTCACAGGCAAATTGCACACTTGCATCTATCATTGTGATTATCCTCTGTTCCTCCTTATCACTCAACCAGCTCAACCTGTTTGACTAGGTGTCATGTTTATAGGTGAAGTTCTTAGTTATTACCCTCATCCATCTGATCTGTGATCAGATCCTGTTCAATCCTCATAGTTTAGAAAAACACCACACAACCCAAATCCCTTTCTTCTTGTGTTTTTTTTTATACATCATGGTTTTTCCTGTGCACCTTTGCAGTGGTTCACAAAAATATTCCCACAGGAATTTATATTGATTATGATACTGTGTAGCTTTGATATACTGACTGTTGTTCGGTAACACATGTATGGTGTATGTCTCCTTTGCTCGGATCAGTATGATCAAAATTCTGTGTTGTTCAGCTATTAGCATATATATCTCCCATTTTTTCTCTTTCTCTTTATCCAAAGCAATGCATCAGAAGGTCTTTTTCTGGAAGAAACTTCATTTCACCTTCTCTTCTAATTCAATTTGTGAATGCAGACAAGAGAGGAAAAGTTTAAGAGGAAAATTGATAATGTAGTATCCTGTTAAAGAATCTTCTTAAACTGCAAAGTGGGATGTGTTATTTTAAAAGAACTTAAAAAAATAACTTATCCAATTAAAAAAAAAGACAGTTGTGCAGATCTAGTAATTCCCTCCTTAAGGTACACTCTTCTGTTTTAAGAAGAATTTGAATCTGTTTTAAAAATTTCTTTTTAATTATTATATAATGTCTCATAGCATTTTATAGCATTTATAAATTGCTGCTGAGATCAAGATGTAACGTTATAAAATGGAAGAAATGGTGAAGTTCTTTTGTCAGGTTAGATACTTCTGTCTCAGAAAGTGTATTGTTCTGGACTTCGAATAATGAAAACAAAAGCTGCTTTGTGCCTTAAACTAATGGTGATTTAATGATGCTTGCTGGTTCAGATATGTCTGAGGGATTTGTAGCATATTAAGAGGTATGAGTATGAGATATCACCACAGACCATTCCATTCTAAATTATCTTCTACCTTCAGCGTGAGTGAGCTGATTTAGGAAGGACTGAGTATTTTGGATTATGTGTTGGCTTGCATGCAAAACTTTAATAAATAAACTGCAGAGTTGGTAGAAACACAGACTGTGTTTATATTTGGATGTATATAACTCTGATTCTGTAATCACATACAGGCTGGTATCATCAATTATGATCTATCAAATCAAGTGACCTTTAGTTCCCTGTCAATGCCTCAAGTTGTTCAATGTAGCTGCCAATGTATGCTCTGTCATGACCTGCTCAAGAGTGAGAGTGATGTCCATCCCAGCTTCCCCAGGCCTGGGAACTGTTATGTCTTCTGAGCCTTCTGTTGGCACTTTTTGTTTTCATTTTGATGTTTCAAATTATATCTTTCATCTTGCATTTCCTTAGAAAGAGGATGATAATCTTTTGAATGTCACATGCTATCTCAGTTTATTTAAATGATAAGCTCTTTGAGACTTTGTCTTCTTTCTGGTTTTGTAAGCAATATGGGTACATTTTGGCTGAAGCCTCTTTGTGTGTAAGCAGTGAAACAGTGAGTTCAGTTCTCACTTTTCTTTCAGCAATATCCAATTTACGTATTTTCATCAGGGGTTTTTCATTAAGTGAAATGTTTGGACTTAGTGAGCATAAGGGTCTTTCCAACATTAAGAGTTCTGTGGTTCTGTGATTCTATGAAGTACAGTTTATAATACTGCTGCACATATCCCTGCTCTTTACCAATTCCACAGTGTTTACTGAAAATAAAATTACAAATTTTAGAGAGAATTACTGTAACTTGTTTGTAAGTGCCACAAAAGCCACATAACATGAAACCAGTCCTTACGGATGGTGAGGACTTTAACTTTACCTTTGAGTTTCTTGACATTTGTGGGTGTTGATTATCTTTAATTCTCATCTTTAATTCTCAATAAGCATCATTCTAATTGTGTGTTTCATAGTAGGTGCCCTCTCACCTTTCCAATGTCAGTGTTATGACTCAATGGAAATTGCTTTTTCTATTGGAAACTGTTCTCTTTTATGATGATTAGCACCATTTAGCAACAATACCACGTACAGGAAAAAGATTTTTGTCCTGAATTCAGAACCTTCTTTCACATTTAGAAGAGTGAAAGAACCTTACGAAAAGTGAAAACAATAGCACACTGAGTTGTTCACATGTGCCAACTGTCTTTATCATTCAGTTTCTGAAGTAAAAGGGGAATTCATTCTTGGAAGGACCATATCAATATTGTAGGGTGAGAATAAAGGCTGTTATTAGCCAGTGTTAGGGTTACACTACCATGATGAAATTTATATTTACACCCTCATTTTCCAAACTTTATAATCATCTGTGATATCACAACTCCAACTTTTACTTCTTATAGCTATGTGATAGACGTAAAAATCATAACTCTGAATGAGGACATCTTGCTAGGAAACTTAAGCAAAGGGAGTCACCTTCACTAGCCTTCAAAATATTTACTTTATTTTCTTTCTGTTGCCTTTTTTTAAAGCCACGATTTTAAATCCTCAGCTGAACCCAACTGTGATCACATCACTGCTGCATAGTTACTGGACAAAACATCCTTCCAAAAAGGTACAATTTGTCCCCCAGAGACTAAGCAGACTGAATAGTAAACATAAGCAACAAGGTGAAACAAGAAATATTACCTTGCTTTGAGAGTGGAAAGAGAAACATGAACAGATCTAAAGTAATGATGTAGACAATACTTCACCCTCCCACCCAGAGTTGTTCAAATGGCCTTAAATTGCCACTGACTGAGTCCTGTAGCACAGACATGGGCTGGCTCATTAGTTCTGCTGAGAGAGATGCTGTAATACAGATGCTCTGTGTTGGACAGAGGAACTGGAATTTGCTGCATGCTTGATGTAGATATTCTAGTTTAGGACTCTGCACTGCTCTGTGATGGCCTGTTTAGACGTGCTCAGAGATGTATAAATAAGTCTGTGACAAAGATATGAGTAGTACTCCCATTCCCCAATGTCTTCTTCGTGACCAAACAGATCTGTTTGATACTCTTGATGCTGAATTCCTATTTTGCATTTTTCTGTTGATTGTACTATTTGCCATCTATCAAACACACGCAGAATGGGGTAACAGAATAACGAAAGTCATGGTCTTATGTATTGGAAATGGAGTAAAGACAGTATGGTGAGATACAAAAAGTCTCATTTCAAAGTCACAAATATATGTTCATCTTATCCATCTGTGGCCTGTTTCTCTCTACAAGCTGAATAATCTATTTTTTATTTGCATATCTGTTAGCAAAAGCCAGATGATCTGGCTTGCATTGTTTACTAGGCTACTCACTGATCTCTTTCCATCTGTTTTACCTGCTTGCCTGCCTGTCTGCCTGCTCCTTTTTCTGAATAGTGTTGTTTTAACTTGCTAAGCCAATTTTTCTGTATCGTGAAAGACCTATTTTCCTTTTTAAGTAATTTTTTTAAGCATTTTGGGTAGCTATTGCAGCTTGCTTGTTCAAATGACTGCTGCAGCGAAGAGAGAATCCAAAACATCACAGCTGCCATCAGCTCACTGTAGGTGGCACCAGCAGACGCAGCAAATGCCTCCAATGCACTGTAAGAAGCCGCCACAGCGCTGCGATTTCACTGCAGCGCCCTAGGGCAGACAGTGCACATTTCAGGTAGGCAAGCCCTGACCTGTCTGTGTAACCACAGTCTTTAACACCTACAGAACACCAGTTTAAAATGTCCTGGGAACTGTGATAATTGCTTGATGCAGCAGCATTCTCACAGCTGCACTGTTATTTTTACTGTAACTGTCTAATTTCCTTTTCTGTCTGTTTTATGTAACACTCCTATTTTATGGTTAATTTTGACTCTTCTGTTGCATTCACACATAATGCCTTTGTCTTTTAACACTTCATGTATTCTGAACTTCCTTCTTGAGAATATCAGATTCCATGCAGGGAAAGGTGGAAAGACATTATCTTGAAGATAAGCTAGAGAGAGATGTCAGCTCAAAACCCAATCTGACATGTTCTTTCCTCATCATACTCTGCAGTTTTCCTTGCCTTAAAATCACAAAGTGGATTCTGCTCCAAGGAGAATAAGGTCTCTTGCAGGGATTTTTTTTTCCCCCCATGTGTGTTTTTTGGTGGTTTTTTTAATATATAAGGTATTTCTGCAATGCTAGCAAATCAACTGAAATATTGAAAAAGTATTTTAAAGCATACTATTTTATTTATTTTTCTCACAATTATTTTTGCTGCTTCTATAAGAAAAAGAATATCAGGTTTGATCTCACTTCCACTTCAGTGAAATCAGATAATACAGAGCTGGGTACAGAGGTTTCCAAGGTGAGGCTAATATTATATAATCTGTTCATGTGCCACTGAAAGAGAAAGAATGTCAAATATTAAGTGATGTTTGAGGCAGGAACTGTAACAACATGAACATGGCTCACTAGTTGACCAGTTGCCCATTCAGCTATTGAGAGGATGTTAAGAAAATTCCCTTAACAATCTTGTTAAACACACTTTGATTGTAAAGGATGACTGTTGCAATTTACCTCCCTGAGGCCTTAATATGCTGAAGCAGGCAAGCTGTGCAGTTTTACAGGAGGATGTAGACTCCTAAAAATAAATTAATGATATATGATTTTTCATGCTGACAGGTGCCAGAGTTCTGATGAGCAGTGCATGCTCCGGATTTTCCAACCTAATTTGGCCATAATTTTTTACTTCCCATCTCAAGATGCAAAATTAGGTACGGAAATACAACCTTTCGTTCTTAAAGGTGGAATAGTTCCACTAGTCATACTCTCAGAAGGAAGCATTATTCAGAGTATGAGGCTAAGACTGAAGAGAAGTTTAGTTAATGTTATGTTTTCACTGCGTCCTCAGATACTTATTTAGGATCAGATTTTAAAAGGCTTGAAGATATCTGACAGAATTTTCAAATTTCCCCTCAACTTCTATAGAAAACCTATTTTTACCAACCTGTATGTTTAGGTTCCTGATTACTTTTGAAAATTTATTTTTTCTTGGATGTACTTTGTTCTGCATCTTGCCCCTTTTATGAGCAAAAGATTTCTGTTCAGAGAAGTCCAGAAATAGGTGAGATCGAGGTGGAGTGTAGTCTATTGTTGCATTTGGACTCTGGCTCCCAAAGGTTCTTCAGCCACCTATATTAGGCACTTATCAGGCACTACAATTTTTTTGTTGTTACATTTTTTGTGTCATGCTCCTACAACCAGCACAAAGGAGGCTTTGGATGGCCAACACTGTAAAAGTCAGCAGAAAATCTCCCAAGTCTGAGATAATTCAGCTGATGTTCTCTTTCTACAACATACATGGGGGAAAATTAATACTCACTTTGCATAAAAAGATTCTGAGATTACTATTAGCATTAAAGATGAGACCTTAAGGCTTTCACAGACAGCTCAGGCCTTAGTAGTGGTTAAATGTTAGAAATTCCCAATATCTATTAGGATTTCCTACGTGGAATAAAATAAATGTCATTATTGTTTTACTTAGTAAATTCATGGTGTGATCACACCTTTTATGTTCTACTGAGTTACAGTTTTCAACTCAAATCTACATAAAACCTCAGGCAGAGGAGTAAATAAGAATGACAAGGTCTGTCAAGGCTGTGGGATGGCACCTGTGTGAGGGAAAACTAAGTAGAACTTACCAAGCTGAAAAAAACAAATGGTGCAATTGCAAAATATATATATATATATATATAAAAGTTAGGGAGCTGGGATACATTGCTGTGATGAGAATGTTTGGAAGACCAACAAATCTTTTGAATTGCTATCATTAGCTCTCTATCAGATTTCAAGAGCATACTGAGAGCTTCAGCAGGACTCTGACCAGGGTCCAAAATTTTCTTTAATCATACACAGGAAAGGACTTTTAAAACTACAAGCAATGCCCAAGGCATGACAAAGTAAAGAAATGTTGACTTTTTTTTTAGATTTAGGCAATTTTATGATAGTGAATATGAGGTCACAGACAGCAATACTCAGCCACAGAAATACAAAAGGGGGTATAACTGACTCAGTAATTTCTTGAAAGACAAAGCATCAGCCATGATTTCTCAGTGAGAAAAAGACAACCAAAATCATTCTGAGATGCATTAACAAAATTACAATTGGCAAAACTGATAAAATGTTAAATAACACAGTTGTTTAACTCTTGTGAATTTTTAATTTTCATGGGTCTACATTCATCACAAAGTGAAGCAATAGCAAAGTACTGGGCAAAACAATGAAAAAAATTGCAGCTAAAGGAAACTGGAATGTAAGGAAAGGTTGCAGAAACTGCTGTGAAGGTGACTGGGGAAAGGCATAATTTAAAAAAAAAAATATTTAGGAAATAAACCATTTTCCACATCTTAATGGAAATTATATACCCCAATTGTGCAAGTTAGTTTGAATTGGGGTAGTAGATCTCTGCTGTAAAAAAGCTTAATGAATTAGGCAGCCTGTCTTTAGCACCAGTTCCAATATCGTTTTCTTGGATGTAGCTGAACCACTGTTAGCAGCTGTAGAAAGGGTTAAAGCCAAGGTAAAGCTAAAATGTCACTGATCAAAATTCATTCATTGGTTATTTTCAATGAATAAGTTTAATCCCTCCTGTCGAGACACTGTTGGCTGAAACAGTTTCATGTGGTTTCATTTGCATGTGCCAGTCACTGGTTTCAAAGCCTAATTTTGCCTGCATTTGTAAGAACCATCACCAGCTTTGGAAGCAGGCAAGCCACAGGGTAAGTCTGGACATCAAGGGCTGCACAAGCCACAGGGGAACCAACTGCCTCAGCCTGCAGCCTTCCCTCTTTTGACAGGGGAAAATAGAGTTTTTCCCACATCAGCAGTGTTCAGCCCAGCTTTGGGAAGGACCCTTCATTCATGGTCCCATCATTCACTTCAATAGCTGTTAATAGCTCATGTGTACTCACACAGGATGTTGCTGAGAAGCCGGAGGCTCTTTGTTTTCCAGGTTGGCAGTTTTTTGGATCTTCTCTGATCTGGTTTAGTTGACAGTACAGAGACTCTCCTGCCAAGAGTGATCAATGATCTCCTGTGGGTTTTCAGTTGTGGTCACTGCATCATCTCTATCATTTTGAGGTTATACAGCCCACAAGGTCTGCTGTCGTAGCAGATTTTCAATAATTCCCTATATCTGGTACTAATGCCTTGTTGTGACAATCCAGTGCTATCCCATGTTGTTGGGATAGGGACGTATAGGCTGCCACCCTGTAAACCTCTTACAATATCTGCTTCTAATGTCATTTATTTTCATATTAGGATTATGCATGCCTTGGAAAAAACTAAATTAGTAAAGAGAAGGTAGAATAATTTTCATTAATTCCAAGTCCGGGTTTTCCACTTCTGGAAGATAACACTAATAATTTCCTGTGTCTGCTATTTTATTGTCCATACTAGAATTCTAGATGACTGTTGTAATATTAGCTTCTTCTAACAGGCAGTCTTCTGTGCTGCATAGATCATTGTTCTGCCACAGCTTCACTGCCAGAACTTTATTTCTTTCTTTCAGCAAACCTGACCTTTCTGGATCTAAACCTACCTGTGATTTTATGCCTGCAAACTGGACACATGTATATATCAGGTGATAAACACTTTTGTATCCTATAAGTATAAATACTTACAGGTTACTTTGTTTAACTTATCATTTTGACATGCAAACTTTTACTAGACTGGAATCTCTCAAAGCCGGGCATAGTTTTTAAGTGGCCTGCAGAGTCATTTCAATAAGATTTTAGTAAGAAAGGAAAGTGTTTGCACCAAGAATTCTACCAAAGGCAAGAGGAGAACAGTGAAATGGTATGGCCAGGTTATTTCCATTCTTTACCTCCTTTGTAGTTTTCATGTATTGTAGACAGGATTACAGTTACAATAATGGCATCAGCTGCTGTTGGAAAGCTGAAGAATGTTCCTTTCTAGGTGAGGTACAGGGCACTCCGTGAAGTTGATGCTCAGTGCACTGGAAGGGAAGCATAACTGTATACCTGGAGTACAGGTGCCTGTCTTCAGTTAGGCTGTAGATAAGGTCCTGACTATTTCTGAGACTGTAGACTTCAGTATTTTGGAAGACTGGTTAAATATTTTTGTAATTTATTTCCCCTTGAAAATGTTAATGCTCCATTCAGAATTCCATAACCCCTGATCCTCAGGAATTAACTGTTACAGTTGCAGAAGTTTTATGCACAGGTCTGGATCATGTTGCGTCTGAGTAAAGGATCACTGCTAGGAAAATGAGCTGTAACTCTATAGCTCTGTCTTACCTGCCAGGAACAAGTCAAGTACAATAATCAACTTTATTTGAGGCAGCATGGGGAATTGAATGGCTCCTCCTACTGTGTTGTTTGTGTAGACGGTTAGTACATGGCTTTGCTAACTTGTTGTGGAACAGAATTTATTCTTGGATATGAAAGCAAAAAAACTTTATTTAGGCTGCAGTTCTCAGGAGCTCCTTTGTGGGTACTCCTTAATGACCACAGTGTTACTTTCATTATCTCTATTGCTGAATGGAACATTCATCTTTGTAATATGACTATATTTTTAGGCTTGTTCAAATATTTTCAAATTATTTCAGAGTGCATATAGTTTTAAAGTCGTATGGGTAGACAGAACTGTAGATGTTGTGAGTGCAACCACAGGCATCTCAGTTATCACGAGGGCTGAGGTTACGAAATAATGAGTTGTAGTGCTGTTGTAGGAAGCTCTCACACAGTGCTCAGTGAAGAAGTTTTGAATATTAATAATTCTGCTTGGAGCTTTTATGACAAAAACATGTTGAGGTAAAAGAGAGAGATGAAAGGAAGAAAACAGAATTTTCAGTATGCATAGTACTGCACCCTGTGAAAAGACACACTATTAAAATATGACCAGAGTTGGCTTCTGTCCTGGCTTCAGGATGTTAGGCTCTTAAATCCATAGTTAGGCAGCCAGTAAGTTGATGTTTTTCCCCCTGAAATGCCGAATACCAGCAATTTCCTTTAACTTCCCCTAAAACTGTGCAAAGTCACCAGGGCCCCATCGGCCCCTGGGATAATGGCAGCTCAGGTCCCTCATCAGCAACTGAAGTCAGTATGGAACTGGTGTGTCTCAGTCAGGCCAGAATCAGATAAAACCAATAACCCTCACTGTTTTATTCAGCTATAGTTGCTTGCATACATTTCATTTTCATTTTCCTCCCTTAGCGTGCTGTGCTGGTGCAACTAAGTCTTACTCAAAAATACGCCAAAACACACAGAGAAAAAGCAAGAAAGACATGTAAATATCTTAGAAAAAAAACTGAGCAAAGAAAAATGGAAGGAGAATAAATCTTATTTCAATGAAATCAGACTATGAAAGGATTTTTCACTAAGAGTCTAAGGAAGATGGGCTGAGATGGCCAGCCGAGTATGTGGGCACAATAGTGCTTATTGTGATAAATGTTGTTTATGTACACTCCAACAGGAAGTAAACTGAGATTGCTTTTTCTCCACTTAAATCCTGGGAGGAGAACACTTGAACAATTGCTGATCTTAAAGCATTGAGATTAATAGGGTTCATTTTTCCCCTTAAAAAAAAGACAAGCACCCCCTCACTCCAATATCCGTGAAGCCAGTAAGCAAGGAATACAAATTCATGAAGTCAGTGAGTAAGGAAAAAAGACCCAGATCCCATTTAAGGATTGAAATTAACTCTTTGGCAGTAACTAAGAGTGAGCTATTTTATCCTATCTTATACTAGTTGCCGATTCTATATGGCTGTGAAATAATGTGTGTATCTTATAAACAATCCACACGAGTAATTGTAAATTTGTTAAAAGTTTAGCCAGATGGCTTAAAGATAACATCTATATCTTTTTTTCTGTATACATTAGAAGTTTCACGAACTTAATTTATGATTTCAGAGTTGTTTTTTTTCAGGTGGTTATCTGTAGTTTTCCAATAAAACATTTTAAAATGGTATTGAATTTCAGTTCTTAATAATAAAAGCTACAAAATTCTTAATCCAGTGTCAACATTATCTTAACCTAGATCTTCTTGCAGAATCTCTCTGTATTTTTTTCCTCATTGATTCCTTTATATTTCTTTCCTAGTTCTCCAGTGAGAGAGTTAAGAAAGTAATTCTGACCAAATGGCTGTAATCTCTCATATTTGTTCTTCCAAGTGGCTGTTTGATTTTAGCTGTATACTGCAGATGTATTTCCATTCAAAATAAACTGCAACTGGCTGCATGACTGTTCTACATAAATCTGAGTCATTTAGACCTCTGATAAAAGTGTCCAATACACTCTTGTCTGTATCATAAAAATGACCCGGGGTGCCCTTCTTTCCAATTGTCTTCTTTTGGGACCAATACCAGCAAAATGAGTGTTTCAGGGCCTATTTTAACAACTGGAATCCATTTCTCTGTGTCTCTATAGATATCTATCCTTTCTGTCCCTGGTTTGATGTAATGTTACTACTAGATAAAAGCAAGATATTTCATTTAATGACAGAACTTTATTTCCAGTGGTTACAAAGGATAATCTAGTACTTGCTGGTGAACAGTATGTCCTGTTGTTTCCTGCACATTTTTTTTAGTAGATGTTTGCCTTTACATTTCTTACCTGAGGGCAAAACGGTAGTTGAGGGAAAAAGAAATCAGAAATCAAATCAAACATATCTTTCAATTTTGAAAATCAAATGTATAGTCCCTCTTTGAAAATAATGTATTTCAGATGTTTTCTTTGCCAGAATAGAATTTAAGCAAATGTGCAGGCCATAACCACAGATGCAAAATGATTGTAAAATTCCACTGTATGAGAAAAACTTTTAATTATATTGCCTTTTACAGTAATAATTATACGTAAAGAATATACACAGAGAGCTATAGGCTGTTATTCGTACACAAGTATTCATCATTGTAGAAATACTTATTTGTGGAGTATTACTATACTTTATATATTTATCCATGAAAAAGATACATATTTATCTGGTGTTTGATTAAGATTCTTAGATTTGGATATAAAATGTAGACTGTTGTCTGCTTTTATTTCTAAAACTTAGATTAGTAGGTTAGTAAAATGAAGGTTCATTTATTTTTGGAACTCTTGGATTAAGTAAGAATTATTGGCCAAAGTCTAAATAAAGTTTTGCCCAATTTTTTCCATTCAGGCAGTTTTGTCCATTCATTGAACAGTAAAGCTGGAAAGCATGAATGGTTCAAGCATGCTCTCTTCCATAGAACTCCTTTATTTTTATTCCTCAGATTTGGGCATTAGCTTTGTTACTACCATCATAACACATAATTTGAACTTCAGAACAGGTGTTTGGTGTTTTGGATCCATATGATGAAAGATTACCTGCAACACTGGAATTCTGTTCAGCAGGAGGGTTATGACTGTCACTTGATTCCTTGGTTTGGGTTCAGGTTACATTTGCTTTAGCCTGAGATGATATTGATTTTTAAGGAGTTTTTTTCCTTCTTGTAGTCACACACACTGAATTATCCGAACAAATAGTTTTCCTGGTAGTACTGTTCTACTGGAAACTCAGTTCCCAGTAAAATGTGCAATAAAGCTGCCTTCCAATGTGGTCTGGAAAAGTGTCATAGAAGACAAAAAACTAAACTTTAGTGTTTTTCAACATACAAACATTCAGTAAACCAGCCTGTCCTAAAAAATACAGGTAAATGTTTGAAGTGCTCTAATTATTCTCTTATATGCTGCTAGTAGAAATCAGAGTCTATAACATAAGAGAATAAAAAAAAAGGGCAAGGATGGACTGGAATAGCATCTGAATATATAATGTAAGGGAAGGTCTCTCCAACAAGACTTATTGTCCTACTGCTGCTTCCTTTTTTTTTTCTTTTCAGCCAGGTGGGTATTATACTGATTATCACATTACTCTGAGGTTTTTGTTTGCTCTTTTTTTTTGCCTTTTTTTTTTTCCCCAAAACCTTTTACAGGGAAGTCATGTACACATTGCTTTATTTAGATAGGTTAAGCCTGCTAGGAGCTCATGGATTTCCTTTTGAAAGGAAGAATGTACATGTAGTTCTGTATAGAAATTATAATTGTTAAAATGGTTTCAAATTTGAATCTCTGAAATGTTTGTGGATGATGCCCGTATGGTATTAAGAAGGCTAATTAATCAGTTATTTTAATAACCTAAGGTAGTTCAGTAAATTTCCTGCTAATGCATTTTCTAAATACTACCATGTTTATCGATTTCACTGAGTTATAAAATGACTTGTTCCCCTGACATACCCTTGTGAAAAGTAGTAGCTCAGCTGATCTTATCAAGAGGGAAAGGTTGAATTAATGACTGATTCAGTCAGTCTTTCAGCCTTCATTAGCACTGAATTAATTTATTAAAGAAATGAAAGATCATCTTGAGTGGTTTAATGTGTAAATTTCATTTTAAACATGCAGAGGTCCTCATCTGTTTACAGAATAATTGATTAAACGTGAAGTTTAAAAAATATGTACCCTTCACAAATGGCGGATCATGATAAATTGCATGACCTTCCCTCTAACCTGGCTCTGCAGTAAAAGCTAAAAACATGCACAGATTTGTAAACCTGATTTTAAAAAGAAGGCACTCTATTTGGAGTAAACATTTGCTATGTTAGTAGTGTATGAATAGGATAAGGTAATTTTAATGAATCCATAACATTTCAGTGTTTCAGAAGGTGGCAGTGATAGGCCTAGAAATTATTCTTATGGTTTTACTTGCAAATACCAGAGAATAAGAGTTCTCATCTGCTTCCATAATATATGTGGAAAGAGTGCTTTCCATACAGAAATTTTTTTTTTTTTTTTTTTTACACCTACTCATGTATTTAAATAAATGTATGAAATCTCGGCCCTTGTTCTTACGAAGAGGATAAGGTCAAATAGAAGGGCAAGAGGCCTGGAAGGTATTTCTTAGGTTTCCTTAAATGATACTGGTGACTCACTAGGTCATCCTTCTTTTGAATCAGTTTTGAACCAATGTTTCTTAAAGTACTAGTGGGAAGTTAGTGTGGGAAGTGCTCTTTCAGATGAGACCATATGCATCCATGAAAGTTTCCCCCGTTCTCTCTTCAAGAGGAAGATTCGGAGGATTGGATTTTTGTTTTGCCTCGGTTCACTTCATTCCGCCTACTGCACCTAAAAATGAATCCTGTAATTTTAATTATGGTAGCCATTTGGTTTTTTGAAAAAAATGGACAAACTCAAAGTCTTGATTAGTGTTTTGTCATGAGAAGTCTGTCGAATTGTATCCTTAGTATGTTTGCAGTATTGTAAAATGAAACTGGAATCCATGGTTCAATTTATAAAATTATTTCTTTAAGAATAGCAAATGATTCTGTCCTTTGTTATTCTTATTAAATATGTGTAGGTCTTACAAATAGCCTTTGTTATGTTTTAAATTCTGTTGGGCTTTGTAAAGATATTTTTGTTTGTTTGTTTTCAGTAGAGTTTTTTTGCTTTTATTGGATGGAGATTTTTTGATAGAAAGATGTTTCTATGCGTATAATTTATAATTTGATGTGTGAAAGGCAACATGAAGAACATGCTGAATATTCAATATGTTCTTTTATTTTTATTGGATCAAATATGCATATATCATTCCCCTAAGCCTCTGAATACATAAGAAGGCTGTGTGTAATGGTGCACTTACCTGGTAAAAATTCAGCTACTCTGCATAGCAGTTCAACACCATCTGGCAGCTGAAAGACAGTTATATCTCCAGGTAACCTTCCTGTTATTTCTCTGACACCATCCTGTGTGTCACTGGAAGCTGAAATTTTTTCGTGATTAGTTTATTGACAGCACAAAGAACACATGCAATTTCTTTCAGTAAGTTACTGTTGAAATTATTTTGAAATCCTTAATTTGATAGTAGAATCATGAAAGCGACCAAATATGTCAGCCTTCTTACTAAAATAATTCATGTTATTGTTGTGATTAAAAAAAATGTACTGAAAAGATAAGTCTTTTGTATGAGTTCTACAGTCTAAATATAGACAATGTAAAAGCAAGCAGCAAGCTTTTGGAAAAAGACTTGGAAGGAGCAATGAAACATTCAAAAAACCTGAAAATTTTTAGGTATATTTTAGGATCAGATGTTGTTGGTTTTATGCTGCTCCATCTGCTTTCATATTAGAGAAGCTGAAATGAGACAGGGAGGAAAAAAAAATTTAACATTTATTGGTAATTTCAATTCTTGTGTTCAAATGTGTTTGTATATTGACTAATTTCAATGACCATTTGTGTACGGGAAAACTCAGCATAGGTAATTTTCTACATAAAATGAAGAATCTTATCAATTTTTTCTTCAGGTTCAATGCATAGACTTGTTCCTTAGTCCAGCAGTGGAGATGGGATTTGAAGGAAATTGAGAATGTTGTGATAGTGGGTGAAAGGGACATGGGAAAATATTTGGAGTACAGTGGAGGGAGAAACTAAATTCTCTTACAGAAAATTAGATTACTTATACATGAACTGTAGCAGATGTTGACCTAAAGCACTTTGTGGGTCACAGTCTGATTTGCAGACTCAGTTCTCCAGCTCTGAGTGTGCAATGGCTGGGTTGTCCATACCTGGATGTGGTATCACAAGCACAAACTTGTATGCAAAAAGGAAAGGTAGCTGAGAACTAACATAGGCACTGCGATTATTCAAAACTTTGGAGAAAATTAGCCCTTTGTTAATATGTCCAAGTGTCAGCATAGCAGGTACCTTTCAGTAGCAGAGAGAGCTAAGCTGACAAATATCAGCATAAACTGGCTTTAGACTTCCTGCTAAAGCTCATTACAAAATCCCAGTGTCAATAAATCCATTTCTCTCTAATTCTGAACCTGATGTTTCAACACAGATTGCTCCATGATATAATGCCCTGTCTGTGGCTGCTAAGGGACTGAGCCACAGACTAATTTAATCACAGCACCATGCATCTCTAGATGCATATGGAATCCTATGGGATTCCACCAGAGAACAGTGTCATGGACAAAAATGTAACTTTTTTTTGATGATGACCATAAACTTCTTGAGTAAGAGAATTTGGATCACTGTCCAAAATCTTACCTAGATATTTTCTTTTGTTCTTTGTTTTACCTTTAAAAAGAAAGTAATTCTGTGATAATGTGGTTCTTGCAAGAATATCTCCATCACTGTTATTTAAATAGATTTCACTATCAGATCACTGAAACATTTGTGAAACTCCCTAGCTACTGTTATGTATTAATAGTTCAGTGATGCTGAATCTAACTGGTGAAGTTTCTCACAAATGTAGTACATTGTTCATCAAGAAATGAAGGAATAAAATAGAGGCAGCGTGTCAGGACGTGTTACAGCTTCGAATTGTATACCGTTATTTGCCTAATGTGCATTTTTTTATGCAACTTTAATTGGAATGAAATGTTTATAACAAATATTTAATCAGGATTCAATGATTAAATAGGCAAATTTAATTTTGCTCTCGTTATTTTTTCCTAGGTAATCAATGCAGATGTGATTTAATGACAAAGTCTAATTGAGTACTTTCATTTTGTAAAAAGAAAATTAAAAGGAGAAAATACACTTTTTAAATTAGAAGTAATGATTGAGCCACAGAACAATTCCTGGGGATTAATGACCATCTGAGAAAGCTGAAAGCTCAAGGCTTAGCTGTGGGCTGTTAACCTCAGGTAGTCATTAATTCCTAAAGCAATGCTCCATGCCCCGATCATTATTACAACTGAGCAGGGATGGAGTAGAAAACTTCAACAATTCAACCATCATCAGTATTTTTAAATGCATATTTTTCTCTCCCACTTGGATATTTTGACACAAAGTAAAGAATGAATCAAACTATTGATAGTATCAGGTCAAACCCATGGTGTTTTTCTTAATTTGTCTGACTGTCACTGAGGACATCCCACATTATGTGACTGCTTTTTTTGAGCCACACATTGCTGTCCTGGTAGCTGTGCTGCACAAACATTAAATATACACCTGGATATATATGCCCCCAGGGAGCCTCAAAACTTGCATGGATTCTTGCTCTCTCTTTCTCTCTACTCTCAATAATGATGCAGGTGCCACTGACTTGACTGTCATCAAAATTATAGTGTAGGGTAGCATCCTCTTGTCTTCTCCATTCTACATGCTTATTCCCCATCTTTCTGCAGTAAAGCTGTACCTAAATCTTATTTTGCTAGTTTTCTTGAGGCTGTTGTATGGCCTTATTAATCAAAGGAGAAGCAAGAGAGAATCTCCTACAAGCCCAAACTTGTTGAAAACAGTGTAAGAGCTTGTACCAACATGTTGCTGATTTGGTATGAGGTTTTTTATATGACTTCATGAAGCGAATTCTGATGATCTGCAGCTCAGTGCTGTGAGGAGTCAAAAGATCTCATGCTATTGCTTTCAGTTTAAGGTCAATATGATTACCTGATGACAACATGTAGGGCTAAATTTGTCTTTATCTAAGCATTCCTTTTATACATATTATGTAATTGGTTTACATAGATAGAGTCTACAAATACTCCCAAGTCTTGGCAAACCATGCAGTTTTATCTAAAGTCACTCACTAAGTGGTTCACAAAAAAACTGTTCAAAAAAAAAAGCTTCAAAATTCTGCTGCTAAAACATTTCAGCCTATGAGTCAAGGGCAGATTACCAGACAAAAGCAGCTAATCCGAAAATCAGCAGTTTATGGCTGACTGGAGCAAAAAGACTAATGAAGCATAGAGAGCTAGATGGGTCTCAATAAGATGTTAATAACACATCTGCAAAGAGGTGAGCGAGCCAGTCATGGCAAGCCACTTGCTAGAGAGACTTCAGATGAGAGAAGGACCAAAGATTGCTGCGTGCATACCCTAATCAGCAAAATCATTGTCACAGTGTCACTGTGAGCACAGGGAGCCCATAGAGCACAAGTAGTGCATCAAAGCATTTTGGGGTCATCTGCTGGATTAAAGTGCAGCAGGTATGAGAATGTATGGCCTGCAGAATAGCCATATGAGAGTCAAAATGTGTGTTTCTTGTTTCACACAACTTTGACATCTAATTTATTAGTTCAATTTACATTAATTTAAATGTGAGTAAAATAATAAATTATTCTCAAATTAACGTAAACCAACAAAAAATCTAGGGCAGCTTTGATTATTTAAGTTGATTATAACAGTTAAATGTTGACAGGATAATGCATTCAGCAATTATTCCACCGAATAATAAATCTTTTATTGCAGTTCCCTGCATGTCAAAATAAAGCTCTCTATTTTGAAACAATCTCTGCTAAAACTTGCCTTTGTGGTTATGATCTCCTGTAGCTGCTGCATGGAGGAATAAATTGTATGCTTGCACATTTTGCCAGTCCATCAGAATGTTGGTAAACCACTTCATATGTAATGTAAACATTAATGGCAGCAAAGTTAGATGTAGGGCTGCTCTTATTGCCCCCCTGCCTACACCATCCATCTTTGCTCTGTGTCAGTCATAATATTTGGAAGTTAGAATTTCTATTTTTAAGTTTTTTTCCTGAACTGGTGTTTAAGAGAATCCTTCTCCTTATAGTCCAGCATAGTCATTAGTGAGGAAAACAGCAGCTGCACTTCAGTGATTACTGTAGAGATCCCGGCATGCTGGACTTGGGGGGGAAACGGGAAGAACTCCATGTGTCTGAATCTGTGACAAAAGCAGTGTGGTTTAAAATGAAAAATAAGCCTAAACCTACTTCTATTCCATCTATTTCACAGCTATTTTCACAGATTTTTATCTCATACCATTATTTGATCTTGTTCATATGGGCAGCATAGCACAGCATGGGCAGCAGGTCTGAGAATAAATACTCATTGCTGTATTGGAGCTCAAGTATAGTGCTGCTACTTCTCCAGCTGGTGCCTAAAAATGTAGGCAACTTCCAAGTAGTTCTGCGGGCAGTGTGTAAGATGAAGAAGGGCTTGCAGATCATGTGTGATTTTGAAAGATTAGAGAATTAATTTGCACCTGTGATGGACACAAGATATCTCTGATAGTTTCTGGTTGTGTTTGAAAATTATTGTAAAATAGCAAAATATATCAGGTGTGATTATGACATGAAAACAATAAAAATGTTAAAATTCAATTCCTTAGTGTTGAACCCTGAATGTTTGAATTTCCCAAGGGGTCTTCTTTTTATTTTTTGTAAATGAAATCTTATTTACCAAAATAGATTTCAGTCACCAAAAGCCTTGATTTGTGTATTTTCAAATTTTTGCTAGATTGCCCTCTCTGGGGTAATATTTTCTTCTGCTCCACAGACAATGTATTTGATAGTCTGGTCAAACAGAGGATCTGATACTCTACAATTTTGTTTTTTTTTTTTTTGAAGGAGGGGTGAGGGTGGTAACAAGAGATTTGGGGTTTCCAGCACTTTCAAAGTTGTGAGAGAAGGACTGAAGGCTGTCCATATAAGGGTCATTAAATAAGTCTGCCTTTCTCCTCTTTCATTCTGTAAACTTTTGAAAAAAAGTCTCAGTCATCTGAGCTCACGTTAAGACATGCAGTGGTTAAGGATGGTTGGGATGCTGCTATCCATCCTTAGACTTCCAGCAAAATATATTTTGTTAGTGGTTAGGGCATCTTAGCTCAGTAGTTCTGCTTATATTCTTAATCCTCTGCTGTTTTTAGCAAGTGTTCTGTAGGTTTTTATAGTAGTTTAGATTTATGTATTGATGCCTTAGAACAGTTTTAACTGTAATCACAAACATAAAATTAGATCTCATCAATCTCTGTAGATGGCCTGTTCCATCTTATGTCTAAGTTCAGATTTATGTAAAAATGTCAGACTTAGTGGCTGAGGAATATTTTCTCTGATTAAATTTACATTTGAAACAAAAAATAAGGATTTTTTTTTCTGTTAAAACCCATTATTTAAACCTACTTTTTCTTGATTTCCTTTTTTTAAATTTATTTCCCAGTAAGAGGGAAACTTCAAATTCTATGTATGATCAAGCCTATATTTTACATTTTGCAGTATAATTTAAAAATAAATTCATTTAAAATAAACATTTAGTTTTATGACTTCATAAAATATATCAAGTAAAAGAAATATAATTAATTTTCACAGTTATAATAAGAAAAGGAGAAAGAATTTCTATCTATATTGATCATTCCCTCAGTATTATTGAGACAGGTTGCTTAATTTCTAAAAATGTCCACAAGATGTCTGGTGCTATAAATGATGTTAATTATACAAATTGACCAAAATCCAAAAGGGAGTAGGTTTATGCCAGAGGTATAGATGCATCTATAAGCAGAGATGCCTTATTTTCTGTCCTGAAGAGTACATAATAAAACCTTCCATAAGGCTGGCTTTACCTTTGTATTCACAAGTCTGCAACTTTTCGTGGCTCTCGTTCAAGGAAAAAAAAGTTCCTTATTGGTTTGATTTTTGTCTATTTTCCTGATGTAAAGTCTTCCAGCATAAAAGAGAAAGTCTATTATTAGTTTAACTGAGTTGGGCTGGCCTGCACCACTGCAGATATTCACCAGCTTCTGTGGATTTGAGTGTCAGGCTTCATTCACAACCAGTAATTGCTTCATTCTGTCACCGAAATCTTTTTAACAGCGAGAACTGGGAGAAGAACAATTTCAAAGATTAGTTTACCCAAAGTGTATTAAAGCAAGCAATAAATCCTATAAAGATTTGAATAAATTGCTTCCTACAAATGTGGACAGTAACTTAAATAGGGGACTGGGAGTAATGTTGTGTGGCCTCTCATACCTTACACTCTGAAAAGTCACTCGTATTTTCTATGTGTTAGTTTAGTTTCTAGAATAATTGGTATTGACTGTCTTCATTAAATTCATTAACTAAGTTGAGCAGAGATAATTTTATAATAACTGATGCAAATTCTCTATTTTTATTTCTGTTATCATTCTATTACAGAATAAGGGTCAGATGTGAAAAGGAGAAGGCAAAGAAATTCAAATGCTCCAGGTTCCTCATAGTGTTTCCAGCTGCAGCTGGAAGAGATGTATTGACTTCAACTTGTTTTGACTCCACAAAAAAGTGAGTTGCATAGCCAATGAATATACCTGTGTCCTAGAATCATCAGTTAAGACTCAGGAATGCCAACCTCTAAGATTAGAATCTGACTTTAAGCTATTGTTCATGATATTAAGACTGGAAAGATGTGTTTTTCCTCTCAGATAATGGACCCGAGCAGGAAAGATTACAACGTCCTGTGGGAGACATTATCTGAGTTCAGTTTATACTATTCTTTAGATAGGTGGAGTGTAAGGCTACAGCTTCATGACTCCTTATCTCTTCCAGGGCTTCAAGTAACAACATATGAGCTCGACTTTCTCTGTTTTATGCACTGGGAATGTAAGAACTGACACTATGTTTAGTTTTTATAAATGCAGAAAGTGGTTCCCAGCACTAGTTTTTCCTTCTCTGAGGCAGCTCTGCCTCCTCCATAGTAAGGATACTTCTATGCCCTATAGAGATGAATTCCTATATACTTGAGAGTTGAAAGTAAAACTGAATTCAGTATCATCATATAAGGCTACAGTTAATGCTTTTGCCTATAATATTTTATTACCTTTGTGTGTTTCATCGTTGTTGAGCTTATAAATTAAGAGAAATCTTTTCCAGAATATCAAAGTGACCTATAGGATATTTTTATGTGATTAATTATTAGGCACTTAAAAGATGATATCATAGAATGGATTATGTTGGGACAAGCTCAGTGGAATTTGTTAGATAGTGAAATTTTGGAGTGTGACCATTCATATTAACTAATGTCCTTTCTGTAACAGACTATCTCAATTCATAGTGAAAGATACAGAACACATTCCTCCTTTTCCTCCTCCTTTATCTGTCATCTTTATCTTCATTAAAATATGGATTAAAATTCTTATCCTCCTTCTTTATCTCCATTAAACCACTGTCACTTGAAAATTTTTGTCCCCCTGGTTGGTTTTTACAGTCTTATTGTGCTTTTCTGGTGTAAAAGAGTACACAAAATTTTCAGCTTTCAACTTTTCATCCACATAGTTGTTTGGAAAATACTCTGATACTTTTATGCAGAGATTTTCTTTTTTTTTTTTGCTTCTTTTACCTGTACGGTATAGCAGTAATTTTTTCTTTGACCACTAATCTCTTCCCAAGAAATTATAGCTGTGTAAAATATAATGCCATTCAGTTAGCTTTTTTTTTAATGTGTGATTCCTTAGCAAACAGGCCTTTTTTTCTCACACTTTATGTGGAATGTGCTTCATATTGTGTGTTTCAACCAACAGTTTAAACATGCCTCTTGACTGGTAAAACATGAATGGCAGTCTCACTAGCCCATCTGTTTAAAGTATTTTTGAAGTGCTAGAGCACAAGCCATAATATTTATGAAATTTAGTATTCATTTGGATAGGGACAACATTTTTTAACTTTAACTCTTGTTTCTGGTTTTATTACCATAAAGGAGAAATACTTCAGAAAGGAAAACATACTGAAGCCTAATTCTACAGACAGAGGCAAAAACTTTACATTGAATAAGCAAACATTTGGGGTTTTTTTCCTTTATATTTTCCTGCAGAAAATAACATATGCCCTGAAAAGTTTGGGAGCAACTTTCACACATTTGAAAGCACAGAGCCTAAGTCTGCCTAATTGTGTTGTCAGAGTTGAGAGTAAACCCAAGAAAACTAGTATAGCTCCAGCAGCATATAGCAAAACGTAACTAAGGTAAGTGAGCTTGAAATTGGGCTTACTGGTAGCAATTCTTCTCTTAAAATTCGTTTATTGGCTGTGCCAGATAAGATTGTTGAAAATCAAATGAACCTGCAGGATAATGAATATTTTACCAAGCCAAATATTCATAATGTAAAAACAAGCTATTCTAACTCTCACACCATGAATCTAAAATAAGTATCATGGAACCAAACCTGACTTTGAATGAACCCAGCAGAATATGATTAAAAGTACAGTAATCGGTAGGTTATTTGGCTTTCATTAATTTTCCTTTTTCCTAACATCATATTCTTTCTGATATGCCTTCCAGCTCTTCTTAGCAATATGTATTTTTAAATTCCAAGCGGGTTTTCTTCAACTTGCGTCATGCACTAGAGTTTCTGCATATATGAATGCAGAAATTAATGTAACCTGTTTGTACATTTATCACATTATATCCACCCCATTAGTCTCCCTAATGGCTAAGTAGAGGTTCCTTCTGTGTCTACTGTGCTGATCTCACCTGTCACTGGGCCCACAGTGGGAAAGATTCTCCTGTTCACAATAATAAAATTTACAGCCTTCAAAACTATACAATAGTATTCTTCACAAGAGTCTAGTTATGTCCAGAGATACTTTTAGCACATAACATCCCTGGAGGTATTTAAAAGACTTGTGGGTGTGGCATTTAAGGACATGGTTTAGTGGTGGACTTGGCAGTTCTGAGTTAGTAATTGGACTCGATGATCTCGGAGGTCTTTTCCAACTTAAGTAATTCTGTGATTCTAAGGGGCAATGTTAGGTCTAACACAGAACCCCAGTTGTCTAAGAGCAGGATGAGTGTGTAAGTAGAATAAAAATTATTTCACTCTAAATCAATAAAAAATTATCTAGGTGCGTTCTGGGAATTATAAAAATTTATATATAAAGACATTAAATTGCCAGGTGTGCATTACCTTCCAATTTGGTTTAAGTCAAATGAATACAAAGTGCAAAACATTATTGCAAAGAGTACCATGGTCAATTCATGTTGCCTCTTTTTCCTCTGTAGTTTGCTACTTCTTAGGATGATGGAATGATTTTCCCTGCAGTTTAAACAGATTGAATAATTTTTAGATACATTTGAGCTGCTTGTATGCCAAATTAGAAGTATGTTGTGAAACAAATGCTGTAAGCTCTGTGATTCTCTTCTGTCTTAGGAACTATGAGGGAAAATATACTCAGTGGACAAATAGCAGTTTTTCTGTGCAATGAATAGCTAACTATTTTTGCAATTAATTATAATAGTACTTTTTTTTTTCCAGTTTAATGTTATCATTTAGCTTTGTGCTGTGTTTTGCTTGTCTGTTTTAATTCTCTGTGCATTAATCCTGAAGCCTAGGTGATTGGTATGTTGGATATTTTTCTCAGTTATTACAATATATGAAATTTCTTTCATTTGCATAAAGTTTGGAATTTGACTGCTTGGATGTGGTTTTTTTCTTAAGCTTAAATTCAAATCTCCCTATACATTCATATCTCTACTCTTATATAATGGGTACTAGACACATCACACTGCTCTTTGGAGGTAACCATGGCATCCACGTATTAAACAAGTGTCAACTGATTCTTCTTCTTCATCATTTCACTTTAACTCCTTTTAAGTTGGGTTATAAACAGAATATGGACTGTCCTATATCTTCTGTATGCATCCTGTTACTGTCCTGGGGTCCTGTGGTGCTTGCAGGCAGTAATACATGCAAATAAAATTCAGAGGAGCTGCTTTGCAAAGGAGTTGGTAGGAGAAGTCTTATTTGGTGTTTTATAAATACACAAGATTCTTTGTGTATGGGACATCTTTCTCCAGAGAGGGAAATGACCAGTCTAAAGCAAATCAGAGCCAGCACCATCACACGGCAGTGACAGCGACAAACACCCTCCACAGGCTGTGGCCTCTGTTTAGTGTCAGACCCATTCCAGCCTTCATTCCACTCCTGCTGTGCTTCTTTAGGGAATGTTGAAAGCCAGTTTTAGCTGATTAATGTCAACATAACTGACTAAAGTTTCTCATAGTTCAAATCCTGTCAGTAGTATGGATGTCATGCATCATCTTAGGTATGAATAATGGTGAATTAAAAGGTAAGAGCTGTGCCTGCTCTCCAACACTGCTGAGCCAGCAGAAGTAATTCCATACTGAAATAAGAAGCTGCTTTTGTTTAAAAAAAACCAAACGTTATACAACATTTTTATGATTTGGAATTCACAATGTAATTTTTTCTCACTTAGAGTGAAAATAATACTTAAAATAACCATTTTCAGCCAGTATAGGAGGAGGATGAGAAGAAATCTTAAGACCATGTGATTTCTATCAGGAGGAGAATTGAGGCATTATTTTTGAATTTCTCACAAATTCTTGCTTTTATTGCTGTTCTACCTGGTTCTTCTCCACTGACACATCTGGCACTCTGACTTTTTCTGGCTTTCACAGCTGATTCTGTCAGGGTACATTAAGAAGCCTGTAACTGTCTCATGCTGCTACTTTAAATTATGAGTCCCAAGCCAAGGCTTCCTCAAATCAGAGGGGGATGTCTATACTAAGAAAATCCTAGAAAATTAATTCTTGGGAATGTCTAGTATAACTCAAGTTCTGCCCCGGAATCAGCTGAAATAAAACTGGTACCTAGCTTAATTCCTACATTTGAATAACTAATGAGGGTTTTTAATGACTGGGTTTTATAGCTTATGGTTGATTGTACACTATTATAGTGACTTCTTGTGCCTTGTTTACTTTTTGCTATTTGAAGGGCATCATTCAATGTATTATCCATATGACTTCCTTAAAATGTTATTTAAATTTAAACTTTCTATAGCAAAGTCAGTATTTTTATAAAAACAATGTATATGTTTACTACTGTTTGCAAAGACAAAAAAATTGAGAATAGAATATTGGAAATATAAAATATCTACCTTACTGTCTTTAGTATTTTAAGGATATTGTTAATCTGAGATAGAGCTAGTAAGCCATTTGACATCCATAATGCTAATCCATAACCAGATACCACTGTAGCAACAGACAGGTGCTTTTTGTGGAGTTCATGATAAAGCAGTATGGACAGTGGATTCACTGCATTTAAAAGGTGCATTGTAATGAAAAAAATGAAAACCCAATGCTGTTTAATACTATAGGAATAAAAATTTCTGGGAAACAATAAGTCAGTTGGACAAGAAGAAGAAAAAGAGAATACTGTCTTGTAAAACAAAATAAACAGAATTAAGGATAGATTCATGACCAGATTTATGGGCAAAAAGGGTAGGCAAAAATATCAAAACACTCCAAATCAAAACAAAATGAAAGTGATAGAGGCAACTATAAATAAAACTTAAACATGAGGCTGCATTTCAGTTATACTTCCCTGATCATCATTTTGAATTAGGTTAAAAGAATAATATTAAATGTCTACTAGGAAATAAATAATGTTGGCTTAATACTTTGTGTGTGTCCAGTATAACATGATAAAATGTTTTTATAGTGAGGATTTAAAGAAAAAATATTTTTTGTGTTCAGTCTAATATTTATTTATATCACTGTTCCATATCCTCTGTTTGAGGAGATCATCCAATCCAACCATAAGTCACAAACTTTTATATGTCATTTCAATGCCATTAAATTAATACTACAACTGTGTTTAAAAGAAAATCCTCCAAGAGCCAAAGTAAGAAACTCAGACACCACCAATATAATGGCAGAGAAATTAAAAGATTATTTATATGATATAAAAGAATATCTGATGGGTTTTGAATCCATTTTAATTATGGATGAGTCCTTTTCAAGTTTTTTGCATACCCATGCTTATCATCTGGATTTAAGCTTGCTTAAAATCTTTTCCACTAATTTATCACCTGAAATTTTGCAAGGACAAAGTAGTGTATTGTCTCCAGTTAAAACAGGCAATCAAAAAAAATTGTTACAATGGTCCTGTCACAATGATGAAATTCAAAACAGGTGTCCTGAACGTACTGAAGCAGTAAAAGATAGTATAGCCACACTGATCAGCATGAGGGAATCAGTTTTACAAAGAGTAAATACATTTGGCTATGCTGCTTCCAGGATGTTTGCTGCTGTCCTTTTGCTTCCTTGTGTGAAGTTCAGCCAGCACCACCTTACCAGTCACTTCTTGGAGATTTGTTAGCAGCTTTCCCAGCAAACACACATCTTTGAGTTGCAGAGAGAGGTTTAAGTGCTGTAGCAGTTAAATCAGTGTACATTTCACTAATAAAAAGTCTAGGTCCTTTCTTCTGAAAACAAATCTTATGTGATCATGACTTTTTTGTGTGATTTCTTATGGAGACACTTGAATTTGTTATCTAATTTCGACCAGAAGGCAAGAGGGGTGGGAAGACAAACCTCAGACAGGTCAAAGACAACAGGTGAACGCTATGTTTTCCCAAACTAAAAAGATTTAACCACAAATAGCACAGAGCTGTTTATAGGAAAATCAGTATTCTCATAGAAATACCACTGCTTTTTAAGCAACTAATCATTTGTTCATGCTCTGCATTTGACTTGTTAGAGTGGATAACAGAATGTCCTGTATAGAGATGTGGATATCTGTGGATTCCCATTTTGTTATATCCAGGGATGAATTGACATTGGAATATTTAGTGCCTTGGAACTTTCCTTGATGCTTCCCCAAAGCTGCTCTTCCTGTAGTGCTCTGTGACAGTGGCTGCATGTTTCCAGTCTCATCTGCTCTTGCCTACCAGAGAAAGTTGTGGCTATTCTTGATTTAGAAGATAAGAATACATGTGTCTGCCTGTCATCCCTGTCTTCCTTCTGACTTCCTCTTTGCTAACCAACTTACTTTTCTTAGTAAAAGTTGTGCCTAATTTCCCTTGGAATTAGTGATGCATTTTTTTTAAGTTCTATGGGACCAGTATCAGGTTGCAAGTTATTAACTGCTTTCTGGGGTTATGGCCACAGTCTGTGGAAATTGTCACACTTCTAATAACTTCAGTGGACCTTTGTTGATTTATAAGTGTTTATAATCAACAAATTATAACACCTTTAAATTAAAAAAAAAATTGAAATTGTAATATAAGGATTTATCAAAGTAAATGGCAAAAAAATAATTTATCTTTTGAGAAACAAGTGTATTTTTTAACATACTTAGGAGTAGTGTTTCAGAAAGCACAAGAACCACCTAACATCTAACTACCTTGAAGTCAGCTTCAAGGCAGAAAGTCAGAGATGAAGAGACACCAAGCTTTTACTGTGCATCTCATCATCACTCACCAACACACTGTCCGGGGCTTGGTCTTTTGAATTAAGCTCTGAGCTCAATTAAGGTGAATCGAGCATTCATTCCTTTTGGATTAGTGCTCTAATTGATACCAATATAACTCTTCAAACTTTTTTTTTTTTTAAGTGAGATACACCATTTTTCAGCATGTTATGACACCAAGTTAAAAATAGTGTTTCACAGAAGTTATCAGCCAGTAACTTTCAAGACAGAATGATCTTTTAAAGTACATCAGTTTTGAACTGGTCACTTTGACAAAGTATTGCAACTGGTAAATGGTGATAAAATCTGAAGTTAACTTGAACCATTTCAGATTAGAGTTACCACTGGTGTAAGGAAGCCTAGCATGAGATGTGTTCTGCTTCCCTGTTTGGTATATCTGAAACAAGAGTCACTGCAGTTGGTGCTAGCTTTTCCTGGGGAGTTTAAAATATAATTTTAATTTTTGTAACAGTTAACTGGTCCTTGCAGGTCAGAATCAGGCAATCCTCCCAGTTCTGCTTAATCTGTATCAAGGTATATAAAACTACATGACAGTTTTACAGAGAACTTTACACATGATAAGTATAACTGTCTTACTGACCACAAAGGTGAAATGTTGTTAGTGTTGTATGGAAAGCATGCTTCTCACCTTCATTCAAAACTGGATTTAAGAAAAGAAAATGTTATCAAACAAAAGATGATATTTGATGAATACAGCTACAACAACTACCAATAAAAAAACTCTCTTAGAAGCTTTTTAGGAATTTTAGAAATATTATCTGCTGAAGGAGTGTGTAACAGAATATGGGACTGCCAATAGAGCAATCATTCATCATTTAACATCTGAATCATTTCTTGCTGACTAAGATGAATACATATCAGAGAAGTCAAATAATCCTTTCTCATTATTGTATATGATTCATGAATTCCAGATATTATACAAATGTACCATTAATCTAAAAGGAAGTAGCGTTTCTCAAAATAGCACTTATAGTGTTTAAGATAATATTTTAAATTATTTTCAAAGTAATTGGGCCTTTTTAAAATATGTTTACAGTGTCCACTATCAGAACCACCCTTTCAGACAGTACCAGAATTTTTTTGTAATGTAATGGGAATACATTTAGTGGGAACCTTGTCTGCACTTCTCTATATGTTTGCATTTCTGCTAAAGAATAAAAAAACATACAATCTGCTACCAAAGATGAACAAATCTTATAACTGTAAGGTCTGAAGAAGCTAACATTAAAACCTTTTTTTTTGCAACTGTACTTGCCTTTAGTTTATTCAGAGTCCAGACTGAAAAAATCCACGATGCATGTTTGCAGATGTTTGCAAAAAATATAGTGCTGATGATATGAGATCTCCAACTGTTTCGTTTGTTCATGATACCTTTGAAAGTGAGGTACCTTTGGCACCTTGTCACTGATGAACTCCTCACAGCTGGCCCTGTTTTCAGCGGGAAGAAACACTACCTGACCTACTGAGGTCACGTCCAACCTGAATTTTCCTCAGATCTGTATCTAGTTAGTAGCAAGGTAAAAGGGAAGAGGTACTGGGATGAAATATGATGAGATTTATATCCTTAAGTGTCCTAAGAGGGTTTTTTGGCATTTTTTATAAACTTTCAAAGTCACCCAGATACACAATTTATACAGTAATTTATGTAGTTATTCAGGAGACAGTTTTGACCTTGTAGTTTGTTCACATTGTGCAAAAGAGCAGAAGTAGTAATTGTCAAGGCATTGGAATAAAGCCGTTTGAAAAAAAGGTGACTGAAGTGTTTATCAGGTTTTATAATGAAGAATTATGTAATCTAGTCATAAGGAATATTTATTTTCTAGCTAGGGGAGTATGAGCATATTTGGAGCACATGCATCCTGACTTGGTTTTAGTCCCTGCTTTTGAACAAGGTACTTACTGTAATGAAAGACAGTAGTAGTAGTATTTGCATAATATTAAATGTGCTTTTGCTGGTAGAGAAACTTTGACCATTTTTTGGAATTACTTTGATATCAATATGTGTAATATTATTTCAATGCCACAGAAATTATTGGCATTTGTTACTGTCAGTAGATCTCAATGCAGTAAAGTTCACCTCTGATGTGATATGCAACATCACACTTCTGGGTATAAAAGGGTCAGCAAAACTTACAGCTTTGCACCAGCTGCACGAGTACATTTGTGTTCACATACATGGATCTGGAAGTTTCTTTTTTTTTTTTTTCTGGAAGGAAGTAGGATCCTGTCATGAAGGCATTAGACTAGGAGTAAGGGTTTTCTTGCTTGCACCACAGACTTTCTGTGTAATAATCTGGTTTGACATATTAAGATGTGATGTTGATAGGTGACTATAAAGTAGTATGTGAATACATTCTTATTGAAAGTTGAGTTTTGTAGGCAAATTACTTAACTCAGGAATGGCTTTTGGGAGTTTTTATTAAAATCCTCCCTCTACATTCCTCATCTTAAGCCTAAAAATATTCATGATTTAGTCACAGAAAACAAAGTCAGGAAAACCTCTAGTCCTAAATCTGTTAACTTCATGGTATATCTAAAAGCAGGTTAATTTAAAGATACAAATCTTGATACTCCTTGTTTAGAATCCAAAAATCAGTGAAAATCAGCTGTCAACATCTTACCTCTCAACAAGATTCTCAAGTAATGCTTGTATTGTAAATTAGAGAGACAATACTTATCCTGCTACCTACATTATTAATACAAGTAATAATTATGGTATTTCTTCCATCATTAATACTGTATTACTTGTATTACAAGCAGTATAGCTTCCAGATCTCTTAGTGGCTCAAGCTGGAGAGAGTTATTTAAAGAAGTTCCTGAATTAGTGGTGCCAATAAACTTGTTATCTTATATTCTGACTTAAACATTTATGACCTTACCTAATTTGTGGTGGCTTTTAAGAATTCTTCTCCGTTATTCCTGTATTTGTTGGTCTAGTAGATGTGTGTAAGTGAGACTTGTAGGCACTGAAATGTTGCTTAGCAATTTGCTGAAGCCGTGGTTTTTCTATTGCTCTCCTGCTGTGCTTGAAATTCACCCATTTATGTTTAAGTGTGACAGTACAAAACAAGCAGAAATAACCACTATTTGTTTTATCATGTCTGTGGGACAGATTTGTCAGCCTTTCATCAAGCATTGTCCTCAACAGGATTTCTGTATGATGAAGGACTGCCGCAGTTAGTGCTTTGAGTTTTTAAATATTACACTCTTTGTGCCCGGGTACTGATAAATGCACTACTCTAACACCATATTTATTCTTTATTGAAAGTAGAAGCTTGCTTTGCCTCCCTCTTCTTGATTCTTGTTGATGTCAGACAAATTTACATGGATGATTGCTCCCTTAGCATGCTTATCTATCATCGTAACCGTGAGATATCACCACCAGTGCAAACCGGAAGAGAAAAGATCACCCAAATTCTGCCATTTATTTAAAGGACACATTAACCTTCAAAATCTGATTTATTCTTTATTTACCTATCCCTGGTCTCCCACACATTTGTAATGTTTTTCTATAAACTGTTCCCATGAAGCAGGTGACTTTACATTGGTTCTAATGGTTCATTTTTCTGAGTATCTGTATCTTGTTGCTGCTGTATCAAGCCTGATGAATTTCTGGTTTTGTAGGGAGAAATGCAACCAAAGCTCTAAGCTCATTTATGTCAAATATTTGCAAAATTTTTGTGAATTGATCTCGTGGGAGACTGGAAACCATTTATGTGACATTTTTGACCCCCTATTTTCTTAATTTCTTAGGGGTTTTTGTTTGTTTGTTTTTTCTTTCTCCTTGGACACAAAAGTATCACTTAGACTGCAGCATTCAGTTAGAGGTATCTGGTGTGATCTGGGTTTTGTCCTGTGTACTATTGACAGATGGGCCACAGAAGGTTCCTCTTCCATTCATGTAATTAGAGATCACCTGAGCACTGCTGTCTGTGCAGAAATTGCTCATCATGATCACCAGTGTTCTAGCAGGAATTCTCATTATTGTTCCCTCTGCTCCCCAGTGGCACAGTGTGATAGCACTCCATCATCCCTCTGAGTCTGCTGTCGTCTCCTATTTATCATCTCTCTTTATGTACTTTCAAATAGGTCCATGTATATGACTGATGCACACTCCCATAGGATATGGATAGACTTCAGAACCTTCCTCAGGGCAATCAGTCTGATTCCTGTGCATGCTCATACTGAGTGCTCCTGATATTATTGTCATCTGAGATTAAAATTTCTGGGTTAAGTTCCTTCATGCTGTTGATGTTAGTTTCTACTTACCTCTCTTCATAGGATAAGTGGGTATAAAAGCAAAAAGAAATACAACAAAGCTAGTAGAATGACCTTACAATGTTTTTTTAAACATATAAAATTCCCAGAAGTCTTACTGGTGAGAGTTTGAAAGGAATTTTAAGTATCTAACTCCCATTTGAGACTTTGAAAAATTTAACAATGGTAATTTTCCTTATATCACATGTTCCCCCCTTACTTGCTGAAGGCAGCAGCACACAACCAGCAGATGAAAATACGGTACAGCTTCAAATAGAATGATACCATCATTAAAAGCTGACACAGTCAGCATCTGGTTTGGCATCCTCTTCAAAAGTAATCTTGCAGAGCTACAGCACTGCATTGATTAGTAACTGGCCCTGGAACAATTTTTTGGTGGCAGCATTGAGCTTTCTGGGTATTGTTTTCTTCCATGATAAAGTGAAAACAAAACACTTTAAATGTCTCCATGTACCTGAAATTTAATTGATTGAAATAGATTCTCAAAGAGACCTTTCCCAAATCTTTGTTCGTGAAGCCCAGCCATGACTGACTTTATGATTCTGTTCTGTTAGGCTGAAAAAGCATTATTCAATTGAAAAATCTTTAGTTGAAACCACTTTGGCTCGCTCTTAAAGGCAGTCATTTTACCATCTATTTTAATAAGTAATTTTTATTACCATTTTTACAGTATGTGAAGAAAAGGGTTGTCCTCTAAAAGAGGCGTCCAGACTAATGATAATGGTAGACTAGATTCACAATGGAGACTTATAAGACCAGAGCTGTCCCTACTAAAGCTGTACGTTTTAGGTTTTCACAAAATGCACAGTGAGATGTTAGACCCTTACGAGTGGCATTTACACAAGCCAGTGCACAAACCAAAAGTTTCATATTATGCTCTTTTTCACAAGGAATTCATGTTCTCATCTGACTTGACTCAAAACCCTGAACTCCCTCATGGAACAGACTATTCAGAGGAAGAAAGTCTTTCCTTCAAAAAAAGGACCTTATCTTTTAGGATAAAGATGTTAGTGGCTAGAATATTTTCATGTGCTATGAGCCCAAACTCTTTCATTTGCTTCATGGGGCTTTCTTGTTCTCTCACATTCTAAAATAGTGTCCAAATTTCATAATATACAGTAATCCAGGCAAAACATCTTGAAGATTTGCCAGTGAAGCAGCTGGGGATGTATGAACTGGCTCCACCCGCAAACCAAATGCTTGTATGGATTACAGACCATAAAATAGTCTGGCCTTGATTGGCACACCTTCTCCATCTCTCAACATATAGAACAGCTGGGCTAGAGAGAGAGACAATATGTAAATGTCATGAGTTTACTCTGTTTTGAGCAGCATCAGAGAGACAGATTAGATTTTTAAATCATCATCTTTCTAAACTTATTTTTCTATATTCTCATTCAATTAGAGTTTAACTTCCCTGCTTATATCAAGGCACCTTCTTAGAAATATGACAGTTCATCACATACCATAATAGGGAGAATATAGTTGATAACACGTTTTCAACAGACTATAAAATTGGAAATTGCTGATCTGATTGTGAAAGTCATTCAAAACTGGTTACCTTTTCTGGAGTGCTTCATGTGAGAATGTTTGGCTCCCATTTTAGCAAGGACATTCAAGGAATTTTCTGGTGGCAGCTGGCTGATTCCATTTCCATCTCTCTCTCTTCACTCTGGGGTTAAGGAGCCTGCAGAGCTTTTATTAATCTCAGAAGAGAGAGTATCAGTGAAGGGCTGTCAGGATGAGTGACAGACGAGAGATCAACTTTTAAATGCATAGTCCAATCAAATATATGTTATCCGGAAGACGAAACAGGAACAGAACCTCAGAAATTTTGTTTGGATTAAATTCATTTAATGTATATCAACTTGAAATGATGGATGTAATTTCCTGTAAGTAGAGTTATAACTTCCGACTGATTAGGAGCAGAAGGAAAGCTTTTAGAATAAGACTTAACATCAGAAACCTACTTCTCATTTGCATATAACAGGTATGTTGAATCCCTCTTTCTCACCAGATTCATTGCTAGTGATGCATCACGTGTTCTTAGCTGTTACTTGTTGATTTTGTGGTAGGTGAAGAAAAAGTTTTCCTGTTATTGTCAAAACAAATACTGATACTGAAAGTAATTAGCTACTATCATATGATACATTTTAAGCTTATAAAATTGAATATTTAATGGTATTTTTCTCCAACATCCCAGTCAGTTATAAAGTTCAGTAATGGATTGTAAAATCTCTACAAAAGTGCTTTTGACTTTTCAAGAATTTGTCCTCTGCCCATTTTCATTTGGTTTTATGACTTCGGGATTTTGAATGAGGTTCTAGCATGGATTGGGAACCTTCAACAGTGTGTATTGGTCACTTAACACTATCACAGATGATGAAAGATATGCTTTCATCCTGGTTTTGAAAGGTTTCAAGGGAATATGTGTTCAAAAATATCTATAATAGTGAGTCATAATTAGATGTGCACAATTAGACAAAATTTTGCATTTACTGGCAAACTAACACAACTGATTGGAAATCTCATTTAAGGTGAAGTAGCAAGTAAAATATGATTGGTCTTTGTTATAAGGTGAGTCAAATGGAAGATAACTTCAATAGCTACTGCATAATTAAGGTGCAGAGTGCTGTTATAGGAAAGCTTTCAGAATATGATTTCAATGTCTACACTTGGGTTAAAGGTTAAATTCACTCTTTAACATTTGTCAGCAAGTCCTTGAGTGTCATTAGCATAGTTGAAAACATTAAAGATCACCATTATACTTCTCCTCCAGAAAATGTGGTGCAGCCCAGCTGGTGTTCTAATTTCTGGTACCTCACTTTCCTTGAATAAATATCTACACTTATAAGATAGTTTCTCTTAAAATAACATTTAAAATGGGTGCTTTAATTGAAGGTAGAGTGTGACAAAACATATAGATCAATATATAAACATGAGTGAAACTAATTCATAAATCCTGTTTTGGAGTAACACCTTTATGTTTCTGCTATTACTGTGCTGAAAAACAGCTATGGCGTATCATGCCTCACTTTCCCCTTTGGAGTGTTTTTTTTTAGCTTAACATATAGAAAGTTCTTTGTAGTTATTTTGGGTTGGGTTTTGTAGGAGTACGCTTCCGTAGCCTAAAGTAAAATCTCTTAATTGCAGGGAGGGCAGAATGCGTAGTGCATTTTACATATTGAATCTTAATTATTTCATCCATATGTATAGTCCCATCTGCTTAAGCACGCTGCATTCAGAGAACAGGGTGGCCTTCTTCCTCATTCCCCCACCTTGAAGAGGATTTCAACAAAGCAGCATAATCTGTTCCAAACAAATAATTAATTCTTTCTTTAACAGACCTGGATGGCATCATCAGTGGTTAGCTGTAATTTCAGCTGCTCCCCAGTATGGTACACTTTAATTCCACTTAGTGACACGTATCTAGCAGTAGGTTTACAGTCTGCCTGGCTGCACCATCATATTAAATACAATGTGGAAGTTTACAGTGCCTGAAATTTCCCTCTCTAAACATCTCTGCAGACCAAAATCTAAAGCCTCTCTGGAAAAACAAACGAGAGACTCTTTCATTAGAGTGTTGAATAATGAGCTTATTTGGTATCCGTTGTACCCATACTATTCAAATCTGTTCATTTGGCTTCTTAGAGCGAGCAGAATGGGTCATTCACTTTTTAAGCTTTTATGTTGAGGTAATTATTCATGAGATTTGCATAGGAGTATGTCAAGATGGTAGTGATATAAGATTGTATTTATGGGAGTTAGTACACTTAGATCTGTTAGAATTTTGTGTGCTCATGTGCATGGAATTTCAGATAGAGATTTTGAATAAATTAATAAATATTGTGAAAAACACCAGATGAATGTGTTTTGCCATGGAAACCTGAGAATTCGCTTGCAATTTGTGTAAATAATATAAAATGTTTTATCATGTTTCTCCTGTGGTGATACTGTTGGTAAGGCATGGTGTTTATGGTGTGCTATTTAGAAGGTATGAGAGAAACAGAAAGAGCTTTCTGCATTCTTAAAGACTGAATGGATTGCTAAACAAATTTGAAGCTGCTTATGCATTCTAGCACAGCTGCAGGACTTGAGCAATGACTGTAGTTGTTGTACGAATAGTACTGAACAACAGCCACAGTTCCACACTGGGTTGGTTCTTTGGGGTGGGAGGGGAGTGTTGGGAATATGATGTCTGTAATGAATTACTTTTTAGAAGAAAATATTTTACTAATGTGAGTTCTGAATTCACTAATCAGCTTAAAGCCCTGGACATTTGACTTTAGCCACCAGCATTAAATTATGTACTCCAGAAATGTCAACATTGGATTTAACAGTCTTGCTATAAATAAATTCTCCTTTGTTTTCCTAAGCAACAGTGTTATATGGACATCTTTTTATAATCCAACTCTTAGTGGAAAGGACATTGAAATACAGCAACTTATTTGTCCCATAAATTCATTGTAGAAATAAGTAACATGTAATTTTGCATATTCCTATCCATTCTTCTCTTGGATATTGGTCTTCTACAGATCTAGAGCCAGACCATAAATCTCAAAAATTCATTTTTTTTGAGTTACTATGGTCTCATACCTCTGGTCAGAATGGAAATATCAAACGAATGGGATTTTATACAGTATTTTGGCTATGTGGTTTCTACTTCTGATTATATCAACCTTTATTCAGGAGGCTGCAAATAGGGAGGGAGGAATGAAAATGGCTTTTTTTCTTTCTTGAGGAAAGAAAATTGTTTGAGTAGAGGTTGTCATTTTTTATCAGCTTCTATATTTTTTAAAATACTAAAGTTCCTTCTTGCTTTTCATAGAAATAAAAATATCTTATGTCATTTCTGTTTCCATAAGGGAAAAAAACCCTTATATTTTCTTTGAATCAAGGTAACTATTTTGAAAGATGAGGCAGGAACATTTTGATTACTTTCAAAATGTTGCCAGTTCTATTTTGTCACATGTTATTTCTTAGAAAGGACATGTTCCTGGATTTTTTTCCCTCTGAATAGTACTTGAATCCTTCTAACTCTTTAGAAATATGTGCATATACCTTGGAGTAATTTAGCAAGCCCCTGATCTATATATTGCAAAAAAAAGAAAGGTATTGTACAGAAATAACATGAACCCAGGACAAAATATGGGCTGGGTTATGAAAACAAAACAAGAGATTTTGGCAGAAAAAAAAAAAGAAAAAAAAAAAAGTAGAGTTCTATATATTCTTTCTAAAAAATTTTACAATACTGAGAGAAATTTCCTGCATTTTTTTTAATGAGAATTATTATCCAAGGTTTCAAGTAGAATGTCAAATAAAAGAAAACCACCAAGGAAGCCAAATTCTATTCTAAAGTACTATTATTTGAAACTTCTGCTCTCTTAAAAGTACTGTGACTGAAAATCATAAGTCTCCTTAATTTGTTATTCTACCATGATTTTTGATGTTATTGGAAGTAGTAATTAAGATCATTAGAAGAACTGAAGGTCATTAAAATACACAGAAGGAAAATTATTTTTCTCTATTTTTAAAATTAGTATGTCTTAAATTTATAGTAATTTCCCTCTTATTTTCTGTCACACAGAGAAATTTGAATAAAAAAAGAAGCATTGAAGGATTTATTTAAAGAAATCCAATACATGGCATTAATAGTGTAACCAAGTTTTGAGAGGATATTCTGGTATTTTTAACGTTAAAAATATAGACACAGAAACACACACAAACTTCATAATCCTAAATAACCTTTAAAAATACATGACATTTTATTCTCTTAGTGTATCAGCCTGAAGATAATTGGGGTATTTAACATAAAATTTACTAAACTTGTTAAGAGACTTAGTATTTACGTAAAATTAGTATTCATGTAAAGACTTCTCTAATTCCTCTTGCTCTTCTAACTGAAGGCTCATGCCTGGACAAGGAAGTGTTCTCAGAATAACTAGGACCACCATCATGCATCACCAGAATGACAACAAGTGTGAGGAACTATTTTCTTAAAGATTCAGTGACAAGGCATTGCCATGCATTCAAATAGCTCTTCTCCCCAAAAACAGGAGAGGGACCTTGACAAGGTATGGAGAGCCAAATGATACACTTACCCATAGTTAGTCACAGAGGGAATGGCTGGTTTGATAACCAGATAATAGGAACAGTCAGGTCAGTTGTGCTCACCTAAAATATCTCATTTTTTTTCACGTTTCACATCTCAATTCAAATGATAAGACACGAACTTTTGAGATTCCTGCCTGATTCCTTGCTTAGCTCTCACAGCCCTGATCTTAAAACTATTTTCAGAGAGAATATCTAATAGTTTAGCTGATCTCTGGGAATTGCATACCTGTGATTCAGTCCAAATGAATCCAAATTTTGCTTTAAGCAAAATCTTCTCAAATTACTGGAAAAAGAGCTTTTGCAAGGTTTGAAGCTGTACCATAGATACAGTGCAATGAAAGTCTATCCCATCAGGTTTTTCTGCTCACTGGTCTCCAATCATGACAAAAATATGCTTATTTGGTTACTGGCTGCTGCCCTGTAAATCTTGCAGGTTTTAAGTATTTTCTGTAAAAAGCTGTTTTAGTGTCAGTAATTTTTCTTTCTGACCTGGCCCTGAGCAAAGGGGCAAAAGAAGACATGTGGAAGGGAAAACAGCAAGAAGTTAAAAATGTTTGCACAAGGAAATTACAGGAATCAAAAAAGCATGAATCTATGTATACATTTTTATCATTTTGACACACAAGAGGTCAGGGGTGTTCTATCTTGTCTTAAAAGAAGCTTTCAATAATTAGTCTGGTAAAAGTAAAATAGCACTATGTAGGATAATAAAAATTATAAAAAGCAATGCAGAGAAAGCAAAAAAAGCATTTTCATTTAATGGAAATTAAATTCAAGTCATTTTTGTTCTCTGAATCATCAAACCAAATAACCTTGTACACTATTAAGTGACATCATTTAATTGTATGCACTTTTCTATTAAAATTTTAGTTGACTGTGTAAGAAAATATACCCTTATGTTGAGCATAGCTGCATTTTATTGTTTCTCTTTGAACAGTTATGACTCCCAGAGCTATATATACCTGTGACTTAGTGGCAGTGCCTGTATTGCAGCTTTACTGGAGTTAGTATTTGCAGAACTCCAGTTCAAGCACTGCTCTAATCACCTGATCAAAGTCCTTTGGAGACAATAGCAGGAGGCAAAATGTTTTAGGGAACTTTAAAGTGTGAAAATAGAAAGTTACAGTAGTGAGGACTAGTCAAGGGTTTTAAATTTAAAAGTAATTGGGTAACTTTCAATATTAAAGCTTTGTGATGCAGACATGATTTATTCCAGCCGTATACATAACTTATTGCTTTTCTCCTACACTGTCCTTGAATCATGGCTTGAAAACTTCAGAAACCATACATTTTTACACTTAAATCCTAATATCCAACAAAGGAATCATCAGCTTTCTCAGCTATCAATTTACAGAACATCATATTTCCTTGGAAGATGCCTCCCCTGTCCTGTCACACAAAATCATATTCAGGTCTCATTCATAATCCATATGCTATTGATTTTCAGTTTGGGAACTTGTGAAGCACAAAAAGGAGGATTCATTTACCCACACCCTTTTTCTGTTCCCTTCAGTACTGGCTTAATGCTGCAGTTTGGTCATGTCAGCAGGGTTATACCTCTGAGAGTATGGTCTGTTAGTTCATATGAGTGAGAGAATCATTCATCAATTAAGGTTTTAAACTGACACTCAGTAGTCTGCAAAATGCATCTAGTTTCTCTATATTCAGCTGTAATAGAAACAGCATCTGTAACACTTTCACAACTTTTTTCTGTCTCCTCTGTTCGTGTTCCTCAAGCAGGATAATGTTTATTCGTTTGTGAGCTCTAAATCAGTAGAGATCTGACCCTACTGAAAGCCCCGAGCACTTCAGTGTAATCTGTGCTATGGGAATATACAGATGTGTGATTTTTAAGGTAAAGTAGGAGATCCTTAATTCCCGGTGCCAAACTATAAAGTCCTTCTAATTAAAAGTATTCTTAGGCTTGAAATTTTGGCTGTGTCCAGGCTTGACACTTTTTGTTTATGAGTGCTCTAAGTTTCATACATATGCCTTGCTCTTGCATTCTTCAGGAAGGTATGGAAGCTTGTGAAAAAAAGTCATTTTCTCCTCCTCCCATAATAATTATATCAATAAAAAAAATCCCATCTTTGAGATTTTTCATGAGAATAAAGGAACAAAAACATTCATGGACAATTTTAGGAGTGCAGAGATGGTTGCAAATACAGGTAGGGTATAAGGTGACGATGTTTCATCTTTCTTTGGTGTGACATTGGACTCACAATCTTAATATGGCTGAAGTGCTACCATGTGGTTACACTGCAATTTCAGCTCTGTGCTGCTTGCATAAATTGTTAATTTAAGTGGCAAATTATCCTTTCATCATGCATTTTTTTCACCTTGGCAGTTGAATAAACAGTAAACTGAAATTTTTCACCCTTTTAATCCAAATGTAGATTTTCATCTTTTTAATCTGATGAAATATTACGATCCTTAAGTGCAGAAAATTTGACAAAAATTACTTCCACAATGCCAAATTCTCTAACTCCTAACACTGAGAAGTAAACTTGGACATATGCTTTGATTTGTATTATTTTTTAATTTCCACTTTAATTTTTCTCCCCTTCATTTCTTACTCATCATGCATTCCTTGGATCCTTGGATCTCATAATGGTCTTTCTCATTTTTCTGTTTCCATCCCTCTAGTTTATCTGTTCTGAGTTTTGGGTTTGGTTTGGTTTCTGGTGTCCATCCCCCTCATTAAAGAAAGCAACTCAGCAGTAACAATTTCAATTATAGCAGAGCAACGATGGGAGATTAATGCAATATCAAAGCGTGGTAGGCTCAATATGTTTCAATTTTAATTTATTCTTGAGTTAAAAAGAAATGTAGCTACTACCTTATTTCCATAAGGGAACGAATAAGAAAAAAAAGCACCCATAATAATGTTAACATGAAGTGCGAGTTAGAAGAGCTAACGATTACTAGCACACAAAGCTTTTCAAGTTTTAGTAACTCTCATCTCACATGCAAAGAAAGTCAATATATATCAGATAAATACTTTTGTTTTCCAAGTATTATCTGCAGGAATTCAGTACTTCCATTCTTTTCCAGAAACACTGACAACTGCGTCATAAATGCATTTGAATAATTTCTGTCCATTTCTATGTGTTGCATAAATCCAGACTAACAGCCTGCAGGTTTTCTGGAATTTTTCCAAATCACAAACTTACTGTATTGCATAGATAGTTTGCATGTTTAATGAACATTTTCGGAAAGTTTACAGAAAACAAATTATACTTTGAAATTAAACATCTGATGCTTGAGTCAAAAAGTAACATTCTGATACATTTTTATTGTGTTATAATGTTTTATGTATAAATATTATTATGTCCCCAGCATAGTATAATTCTCATTTTGTAGTGTTGCATGGACATATACATGATTTTCATTTGTAGATTTAAAGAAATATTTAGTATTTAATTTAATGTAATGATGTAAGAAGTGTAATATTGATTTAGCTCAAATGTGTTGACAAGGTGTTGACATAATAAATAAATCCAACATTGTAATATTAAATAGCTTAAATACTATACATACATAATTTCAAATTGCTAAAATGCTTGGCAAAAGACCTTTGGACTTCTGAAAACTCTTGGTAAAATGCTATGCATAATATTATTAGTACTAGATGCAGAAATGTGCCTCCCTGTGCATCATATGATGACTTCACATGATATCCTGAGTGCTGACATTTGGGGAACAGCAGCTTACACTGAGTTTCCTCTTTGTTTCTTAGCTCTGAGCCACTGATGGTACTGCAGAATCTCCTCTGGGAACAGTGTCACAATAATATACATTTTTAAAATCTAGTTTAAAATAGTTGCACATGATTTGCTAATAAAAGTAGTATCAAGGTAACACATATACTATTCTGTCTATTCTGCCCAATAAGAGATTGAAATTAGAGATTGATGATTGATTACAACATTGCTAATGAATAAGAAGCTGACTTCAGCTGCAAATAAGGGCAGAACAGATGGCAGAGGTGTGTACGTGATGGTCTCTAATGTGAGGTAAACACAATAGCTCTCTCTCCCTCTCTTCAAACACCACTTACTTAGCAATAACGTTGACCATTTTCAATAATGGCTCAATCTGTCCAAGAAAAGAAGTCATTCTGCTCTGTGCTACCATCTTCCCTCCTACTGATGAACGATTTTACTTCCTCATTTTCGTTGACTTCAGTGCAGCCTTTAGCATCATGCCATTTCTGAGATGCACAGAGATTTCTGTCTTTACAGTTTAGCTTCATTTTTGTCCACTTTCCTGTTCTGCTGTGCTTTTGTGCGTGTGTCTATGGCTGTGTGTGTTGGTTTCCCTGCACCAAGACCTTCCCTGCTGAAGCTTACAAAAGCGTATTTTGGTGATCTGTATTAACCTTCCTCATTAGTTTATTGTGCCCTGAAGATCCAGATAGAAAAAGATGCTACAGTGCACTTCTGGGTTGAAATGTCAACGTTTTGTAAAAATCTGAGCTTTTTAAAAATGCATTACCAGTAAGAATGTTAGTGAAAGGTGATGTGCCTATGTTTACTGCAGTTGCTTTACTCTGCATGTCAAAATGCAGTGCAGAGATTTTGGGAGCACCTGTCTCCACTCTTACCTCTGTTTTGCCTGGTTATTTCCTACTGACATTTACCTATTTTCATATTTACCACCTTGCATTTGCTCCTGTGAGAATCCCTAGCGTTTGGGAAAACTTTGTGACACTTCTCTGCCTTTATAAGTCCCCTGAAAATATGTGCTGCTTCTCTCAAGTATTTTCCTTTCTTTTTGCTTTCACTTACTTTTTTATCACCGCTGTTGTATCATTTAACTTAAAGCATTCCAGGACATAATCTGTACACTATACAAAATAGTTATATTGTTCATTATTAGGAAACCATAGTGTCTCACATGTAATTGCTATAAAGGAAATCACAAGTTGGTTAGATGTGGTATTCAGGCAATCATTATTTTAGTATTTGATTTGACAGAGATCAGAACAGATAAACATTAGAGAGTTAATATTTGACTAAACCTCTTTGCTTGATGTTACAGCTCTTTTCAACTATCTTTTATTATTTTCCTTCCCTTTCTTACTAGACCTATAAGAAAGGACTATTGCCACAAGACAAAAACGACTTTATGTTGAATGATGCATAGCTCCATTTAAATGCACTCTTCTATGTGTGCAATATACATTAAATGGAAATTGAAGAAATTGTTTGGAAAGAGTAAACCATTTATAGGAATAAGAGAGAGCAAACACTTGTATAAAACAATACAACATTTGGATAAATACTTACAAGATAGCAAGAGGTAACTATTTTGGATCAATTTCTTAGCCTTTTCCTCAATATCCATAATTCATGTCTGATGGGAAAGACTTCCACACTAAAATTTTGAATGACCTATGCAAAGAAATGAGTTAACACAGAAAGAAACTCAAAGGGAAAAATAGGGATTAATTTGGCATGTAGCAATCATGGACTGTCTAAGATATCTGATCTCAGGGCTCTTGAAATAATAACTGGAACTCATGCTATAGACGTGATATCATGGAAAAGCAACAGCTGATGAAAAGAAAAAAAAAAACATTTAGAAGAGGAGGTTTAGATCCACTGTTTTAGTTAAAAGTTTGTAACATCTGTGGCTATACAGCTTGTTGTGGTATATGTTGAAATGAACTTTAGTCACTATAATAACTAGAAAAATATGCTAGAGGGACTTTCAGTTCTGATGCTGATTGAAGATGATATCTAACATATACTTACCATGATGGTTTTCTGTGTGGCTGGCTGTTGCAAGCTGCTTCTCTTCTGCTTTAAGATGCAGCATGAAACCAACACTTTGAACAGTTTTGTTTTTTCCTACTCTTTCCAAATAGAAGGAAAAAAACCCCTAAAATTGGTTATAGCTATTTGGGTTTTTAAGACAATTTCAAAACTATTATAGGCACAGGTTTTTTTGTTTACAGAACATAGGTATAATGATATTTAGGAGAAGCTGGGAAACCCTTTTAATTCAGATAAAAAATTTCAGTAAGCTTCTGAGGAATACAACACAACTGTAGATGGAAATAAATGCTCCAAGAGAAAAGCATGCAATAGTTTAGTCTGAAGATGCTAATTTATTTCCACTTTACTGATTGCCTTTGATGTGTTCTGTTTTGTGCCTTTTGGTGAGCTAGAGCTATATATATATATATAAATATTGCTGATAGCTATATAATTATGGACAGATGGACAGATAAAATCTAACTGAGAGGCACTTGTTTGTCTTCACAAATGGAATAAAGTTTGTTTGTTTTTATTCATATCAAAGATGTAAGGAAGCAAAATAATATCTGCAGTGGTGGAAGCAAAGCAGAAGGAAGCATTTCTTAAGTCCTCTGCCTCCCAGTCCCCTTCCCTCCAAAACAGTTTCTCTGACAGTATTTGAAATCAAATCTTGTGCCACAAATCTTCCCATTTCTGTGATGGGCTCATACTGGAACACAGGCCATGCAGTTTTGGGGGAGAAAGAACAGCACAGCATAATCCCTTGTAATCCTCTCTTGCCCCAAACAAAGCAGTTCAGTGAGTCATTTTTCTTCTTATCAAAACTAAGTTTTTGTTCAGATTCAGCATTTTCATCTGTGGATCAACGTCTAGAAAAGGAAAAAAAAAAAGGATAAGGGAAGAGAGATGGGAAAATGTAAAGACACAAAAAGCCTCACTGAACTTTGGTCAGCCATGTGGGTTGATGTCTCACAGGCATTCCTTCAGAAAAACTGCAGCCTTTGTAACAGATAGACATTTATTAGCTTCAGAAATGCTACAAGGTTATATTGCATTTCTAATGTGAGAGAGGTTAATATTTTAAGCAATTATGAGTCTGGAGTTGAGTTTAACAGACAAAGGAAATAGTGAGTCAGCAGTCTTGAAACGCGAAGGATTTGTAGTTATTTGCTCAGTAAGATGCTCGATTCAGAACAGACAAATACACACAGGTAAAAATGGCATGCAAAGCATGTGAACCCCTCTGAGATACATTGACTTCGAAATCTGCTGTGACATAGGTTGCTATCATCAGGGAATGGATTTGGGGCTTTGATTCCTGCTGTTTGTTTTGAGGTTTTTTAAGTGTTCCGGAAACATACCTTAATCTTTAATGTTGAATAAAAAATGACTGAAAAGTGAGCCCTGGCTCCAAGGCAGACTGTGCAAACTGACTGACACCCATAGCACCAGAGCAGAGTGTCTGCAACTACAGATGCAGGCCTCAGACCAGGATGATTTCACACCACGTTTACACACAAAAATGCTTAGGTATCCCCCAAAGCTTGCCTAGGATTTTTGTCTTGGAGAAAGTTCTAGCTATCACAAAAAGACTAAAGAGAGATAAAGCAACAGTTAAGCAGAGTAAATGACAGGAGGTCCAATACTTGGCTCTTCCTGCAGCTCACTTTTCTTTATCAGTACTGCTGGAGCCAGAGTATGTGCTCTACAAGGAACTGTGCAGTCTGAGCTTCTGTAGTCAGTGAGGCAGGTTTTTGTGAGATATTCAAGGAAGCAATATCACTGATTTGTTTATCTCCCTGAATGGACAGGTTTCTTTTCATCCAGGATCTAGTCCCTAATGAGGTTTCAATTATCATGGTCTTAGAGCATATGGATATGGAAGTAGCATATTACAAATAATCAGAGAGCAGTAAAAAAATACTGACTGTTAAGTTACCAAATTAGCTAAAAAGAGTATAAATAAATGCATAGATATTACTATACTGTAATTCAATATAATACAAAATGTGTGGGGTTTGGCTTTCCAAGCAACAGAAGAACAGTGCAATGCTGACACTGCATGTCCTCCTTCCTGCCTAGAGCATAGTTATTATAGAAACTAAGTACTCATCCAAAACACCCAAAGTCATTCATCAGCTACAATAATTTTAATAAATATTTCCTGGATTTGTTTTTTTTTTTTTTCAACTTTCTATTGTATCTTTTTCAGAGAGGTAAAAAACCTTTTTCATCTAAGTGCACTATTTTTAAACCCTGAATAAGTATTTATTAAGGAAAATCTATATGTCTTCTAGAAGCTAAATGGAATTTTCCATCAGGATTTTAAAGACCCACACAATTAACACACATGGTGGAGGGGATGATGTGTTTGCTTGTTTGTTCTGCAATGAACTTTGGTTTCTAAGAGTCATTTGCAGTTGATCACATACTCTTTGTTTATCAATTATTGGCTCAACTGATCCTTTCGAGCCCTTGTGTGCCACTTCTGGACAAATTGCAGTCAATCAACCTATTTCTTTTGTTTTGTTCCATCATAAAATGCACCTTTATATTCCTTAAGATATGAAAGTCTCTTTGATTTTGGGGAAAATTATTACATCAGTGGAGGAGATGATTTCATGGAGTGTCTCTGTGTGAGGTGTATCAGCTGGTGTACGATTACTAATGCTTTTCCATGTTTATATAAAGGCTAATCAAATTCTTAGGGTGTCTGTACAGACATGCATGGGATTGTTCTTGGCGTATGAGACCAATATTTCTTGGCAGATATGAAAGAAAGACATAATCTCCTTAGCTGCCTTATAAACAGAGGGATTTATCAGTGGGCTTGGATCCAGAATACCCAGATATGCTGAAACTGAAGTTTCTTTTCTGGGATGTATTTCAGCACATACCAGAAGGAACCACAAGTCCATCAGCCCCAAACAGATTTTCTGTTTATAGTACCTTAGTTGCTCACACTTGAAAAAGCTGCAGTGAAACAAAGCTACCTTGCAAGCAATTGTCCCAACTTTTAATTTATGGCAGCAATAGTGGAAGGATGCTGATTCAAAGGCCTGTCATGTTTTCTTTAAGTCTGTATTTCTCCCCTCAAGCTTAGAATTTTTCTTGTCATAAGGATTTGTCCTACTTTTCTACTCTCGTCTAACATGTCAGGAGTGCAGAAAATCAGAATTAATTTGCAAGTAAATGTAAATAAAACATGTAAACTCTCAGGCAATCTCCTTTAACTGCCGTGTTGTGGTATTGAAAATCACTGTGTGTATATAACATTTTAAATGATGGTATAAATTTTTGTAAATCCAGGCTGAGTATATGCTTATTGAAAGGTGGGTATTTATGAATATAGGGCACACAAGTAAGTACTGGGGCAGATGCTGCACTCCACTAAGAACATCCTAATTATATAAGAAGGCCTACATGGTTTTGATGTCATTTCCTGAAATGGCACCATGTGTGTCAGATGTGTAATTTCAGGGATGGAGTGACAAATAAGCAGTTGGATGATTACTAATATGGTAATTTTAGATTTTCTAATTGTGATGAGTAACAGTCGCCCAACTTCACCTCTTGCCAAAAATCTGTCTCTGGCAGTTAATTTAATTCCATTGATACTTGTTTTTTTTTGTCACTGATCTAAGTAATCCCTCTGGAAAGCTTCTGATACAAAGTTGTCCAGGGAGGATGTGGTACGACAAGGAGCAAGGGCAAGGAACAATTTAGTCATGACAAGGAACGTAAACTGACTGAGAATCCTCTTCACATTCATGAAGATCTATCAGCAACTTATCTCTTTGCTTTTTCTGCTCTCTTCCATGCAGCTACAGTATCTTTGGTTTTGGAGGGGTTGTTTTTTTTCTCCTTTTACCTTTGAACAATATGAACAGTTTTCATAAACTGAGGAAATGAGTTAAGAGGTGCTACTATTAAAGAAGGAAGCCACATGTTGATGGAAGACAAGTGGAAGGGAAAGACAGATGGGATAGCTCCCTGAGGCTCATGGGGAACAAGAGAGGATTCATAAAACAACTAATATACCTGTGAACAACACAAATACAGGCTGACGTGAGGAGATGCTCTTATATCACTTGCCATGGAGAATGGGACCACTGTGCTAATTTTAACATGAAGATTTCCTTGAAAGGGTATTTTACTTTGTTCTATCACAAAGGATATTGCATTCCAGATGACATTTAAAAGTCATCATTCAAAGCAGCATTTTTTTTATTTCCTATAGCAGAGTCTGCAAATAAATTTAGCAGGTGTTATTAGAGCTGGTAGGGGGTGGAAAGCAAATAAAAATTGCTGATAGAGATTTTCTCAGTGTGCCACTGCTGGGATCCTGCAGAAACTAGACAGTCTTAGTTAATGCTGCAGTATGTTGCTCTTCATGGGAAATCTATCTCTTTTTATATGATTTTGCCTGTGAAATCTATCTAGAGAAGAGGAATTTTCCATTCACCTTTTCTAAGATCATTTGATTTTTTTGTTCAAAGTGGAAGGGCAGTCTGCAGCTAGTGTATGGTAAGCCAGTGTGATTCGTTATCAGGAATATAAATGAAACATTTTCCTACAAGCTCATCTTTTTCATTTTCTGTGTGGGCCTACAAAGTTCAGTGGTTGGACTATTCACACACTACAAGCTATTACACTCTGTCGCTTTTACCTTGCTTTCATCTTCTTTTCTTTTTCCTTAAAATGCCTAAAAGTAGGCCAGCATGATGGATTGATTGTGGACTAAAATACTTCTATATCCTGTGTTCTGGATTTTCCAGCTTTAAAAGTACTCTGAAAAAAAATGTGCTTACATGAAAACGAATGTATTCAATTTATTGTTTTCTATTGTCTTCAGTAGAGTTTATTTTGAAAAAGTAAAAACAGTTCCTGAAACAGGAAAAAAAATGGTCTTGATTTGCATTTAAGTTCTTTTGCAAATTCATTGTTTTGGGGGAAGGAAAGAAGGATATTTTTTATCAGAAAATACATAAGTCTTGATAGTATTGCTATAAAGAAATGGGTAACAACTTTAGGATGAAGTTGATGCTGGTGAAATGACACAACATTTTTCTGCTAGAGGAATTCTTTTTTTAAGATTCTTTTCTTTTCTGATGATTAAATTCCCATTCTGATCTCCTGCAAGGCAAGAAAGTGAGCTCTTCTCCCCTATCCCTGTATACTTCTTCCATGCACTTTTGTCATCTTTTTGCTGCCTCTTGTTGCTGAAACTTGTTGCTGCCTTTCTGGAACATATCTATCTCCCACTGTCTGCACTTTAATCAGGACATCTCTTAGAATAGGTACTTGACCAGGATTTCTGTGAAGATAATGAACTGTTTTCCACAAGCAGTGTTTTGAATGCAGAGCTTGTCAGTACAGATGCTTCAGTTATTCTCCTAGCAGGGCAAGAGAATACAGGCAGAGTTAAATTTTCTTGCTCTAAATTCACTTTGTGCCCCTGTGCAGGGATGAGTTTTTAGTATTTTGACTGAAAAGGGATTAAACTGTTTGTAAACCTCTGTATATTCCCTGTTTTCTCCATTGCACACTGCAACCTCCCTGATGGCTGCTGCCAGAAGCCTCTGCAAGGTGTAGGGAACACACAATGAACCTTGTCCCTAACGTCAGGCTGTGTGTGTCACAAAATGCCATGGCACAGCCAGTGACATCTGTGAGCTCCCAGATTAGGAAAAAACACATTCCTGTTGCTGGTCAGTAATTAAGCAGCCAGTGCCTGCATGTGACAAGCAGAAGCCAACTGTGCACTTATTTTCCTTGTGTTTGTTTGTTGGGTCTTTTTTTGATTACACAACAGTAAATGCAAATTACATTCCCCGTAGGCACTTTGGCTTGTGTCAGTGGGACCACATTTTCTGTGTTTTTTTTTTTTTAAAGAGCCTCATATGCCCTTCCTTTTGATTTTTACCTCTCTTTCCTAATAATGGAGAGAACTCCTATGAACCATAACTATGCCTTTCATATTTACAGCATTCATATCATATGTCTCCTAAATAGGTAGCTTTATCAGCAAAAAAGAGAGGGGTTTTCCCCCTCCTATTCCTTTCTTCACAACACTTTCTATGAGATCTGATCTCTCCTGATATCACACAGCTTAAGTGACACTGAGAGAGCATGGTTTAAAATTGCCAAGTGAGGAAACAGAAATTTAACAAAATAGTGTTAAGTTACTTTGGTCTTGGCTTCTCTTTGGCTTCCAGTATGCCTTTTCTAAATTTGTTATAAGGAACAAGCACGTAAACTATACTGAGCAACCTGTTTACTGGCAGGAATACTAAAGACTTGTAAAATACCGTGTTATTTTTCAGAATCATTTTAGCATGTCCTGTGGTCAAAACACAGAAACAATAAAAAAAATTCAAATTTTTTTCATGCCCTACAAAAGGTTTTAAAGGTATTTTTTATTTCATGAAGGCATATTATTGGCTCAGTCTTCACTAATTACTGCATATTATGCTGTTAAACTATTAAAATCAATTGATTCAATCTTAATTCTTAAAATTCACATTTACTTGAATAGAATTGGACATTTTTTTCTTTTTCAAGGTCTGCCCCCGTAGGTTTCAGTTACATAATGTTATGCAGAATTACAGCACTGATTTCACCTTCTTTCAAACTTGTTGTTTCTTAAAATTAAAGAAACATTAATAATGCAACGTTGAATTAGGAAAAGAATTCTAATAGAATTCACTGAGATGGCATGTGCACTAGTACAGATAGTGTATACATTTTTGCAGAAAATAAAAAAGGAAACAGAAGTAGTATTTTTACTCATCAAGGTTGACACCTTGGGCTTCTCCATATACCTTCTATTCCTTACAGAACTGCAGCATCATGAAGATAAGTGTTCTTACACCCTTCTGTTGAAACAACTTTGAATGTTTTCAAATACAAAACCCCATATTCTTTATCAATTAAGAACTTATACTAAATAAGAGTATTTCTAGAACAATATTTCAGTGTATTTATTGACACTTGCAATGACTACACAGTTTTTTGTCTAAAACATTAATATTTCTTTCTTGGAAGATAAAATTTGCCATATTCGTATTTTGGAAATGGAAATAAAATGCAAATCTCTTTGTGCAGAAATCTGACATCTGCATTTGTGCACAGAATTATTTTCTGAGATGTACTGAAAGGTTTTCATTTCATGATTAGAGCTTCATTGATGGTTCGAAAGGTTTTATATTTCTTGCTTTTTGTTGCCTTTTTTTATTCTATATTGTAGTGGTGTTACAAAGATTTGTTTTTCAGTGACTGCTGAGAAATTATTGTGGAAAATTGTGTAGAGGAAAATAATCAAAGATAATTTATGTGTCTTCAGCAGAAATAGTAGAAGATTAAATTGTACTTTTTCAACATAAAATATGAAAATCTAAATCCTTATATTATTCAATTTTTTCCCTTTTATATTGGATTTTCTAAACACATAATTGTGCTACATTCAGGAATGAGTGCCTACTGTATTAGTAGTCCCATCTGATATCAAGGAGAATGTAGAATAATAAATTGCTAAGCACAAAGAGAGGAAAGGCAATGTTACAGTTGGGAAGCTGCAAAAGGTATAGCAAAAAAAGAATATGGAAAATATGTAATTTTCAAAAATAACACAAGTGAAATAGCATTTTAATGCTTTGAGAGAGTACTCATAATCATCCTGAACCTATAATAGCATTTTCATATCAAATTTAGCAATCTGAACATTTTTTATATATATATAAGTTTAAGCCACAGAGCATATCCAGTTCCATCGTAGGAGTTCACCTAATTAAAACATGATAGTTCCACGGAGAATGTGAAACTAAACTCTGGTAAACTATATATAATTTGGTAAATTGTAGAGTGGAACATCAAGGTTAACATGCCTGTTGCTATTAAAAAAAAAAATGGTTGGATTCATTAAAGGACAGTTTTAAGATGTTTTCAGATGCTTACAAATTTGCAAATCTGTAGCAGTTCTTTCTGAAAGTATGCAGAGCTGAATGCTTCATGGAAGTCTATTTTATTTCAGCCATAAGCCAGTCACTTGAGTCAGCCATTTATTTTTCAGGCCTATTATGGTCCAGCCTATGCTAGTGGAGAGAAATGACTTGACTGACAAATACTTTTCAGCAATGTGCTTAGTGTTTTTGTTCATGAAAACTGTAGATAAATAGATCTAAGAACAAGTAGAGGGTTCATGTGGATCCAATATCATTGGACTATTTGGTACAGGAGATACAAGACAAAAGAAGGATGTGCATTGTGAACAGATGGTGGTTCTCATTAGGCTTTTAATTTGTGTAAATTCAATTAAATATCAGGTCAAACTAGATGACATTAAATCAAGGAAAATCCATCATCCAGAGCCAGATAGGAAGTTAGGTCTCAAATTGTACTGTACTTTGGCAAAGTCCAGGAGAGCTCAGTAAAGAGGTAGTACACAATAGCAGACATAATTATGTCCAGAATACTTTTTTTTTTAAGGAGGGGGAAGAGATTCTAATTAAGTGGTAACAACAGTCAACATAAAGCCATCCCTATTTTTTTTCCTTATTGGCATACAACAACCCTGCTGACAGAGGTGAGACTAGGTAGAAATTTTCCCAGTTGTCCTGAAGGTTTAAGTTGCTCTCACATCTTTAAGCTGCTTAATCATTCTGTATAAAATTCAGAAATAGGATTTTGAGGAGCATTAGCTACCCAGCTTCTTTTAATTTTTATTGGAATTTGGAAACCTAACTTCTGGCTCTTTATAAGGATCACCGAATCACAGCATCTTTAGTTGATTTGTGAAGTTCCACCTGTCCTGTCTGTAATGGCACAGGACACGTCTGCTCAGCAGCCAGACCTTAACTTGTTAGCCAGCTCCTGCAGGAGCTCACCACAGCCTGGCAGCTGAAAATTCATGGAGCCTTTCAGGGAGGTTTTGCAACTCTGCTCACCTGTATGCCTCTATAGCAGTATTGATCCATACAGACAGCTAACTTAAAAGGATATGGGTATCTTTACAAGAGGCATTGTAGACAGAAAAAGAGGGAGTTGCTTTCTTAGTTGTTATTATATAATCTTGCTAGGTCATGATTAAAGTACTAACAATATGAGAGGACAGAGGACACCAGAACACACTAAGTGTTCAAAGAGCTTTCCCTGGGAGTTTGCAGCCTTACTTATTGGACTTGGAAAATACGTAGGCTTGTGAAGTCAGTCTGAAATCTCTTGCACTGATGCTGCTGATATACCTGGAAAATAATGATGCAGGCAAAAGTACAACCACAAATCTGTTCACACAGTCTGTAGCATTGAGCTGTGCTGATATTCTCTCACTTTGCCTTATTTAAAGTTCATACACTGTTAAATTGCATAGAACTTTCCATTAAAAGTTGCCTTTCTCTTAGGACACAAGTCTACTTTAAGGTGGCAACAAAATCTTTGTGGTTCAGAAAATATTATATACATGAGAGAAATAAAGTGGACCTGGTTAGCATAGGTATGCTATATTTACCTTCTAAAAAAATTTCATTCTAAATATAGACAAAGATGCCTCTCAGACCTGTGTGCCTTTTATTTGTAGTCTCCAATTTCACTTTACACTTTGCTGTGATAAATTATTTGACTGTTCTGAATGTGTGATAGTCAAAACTACTCTTCTGTGACTTAAGTTGAAGTCTATGAGAGTATTATTGGAAAGCTTCCTTCTTCTTGATATCCATAAGGTAGTATCAGGGTTAGAATATGAGTTTGCAGTTACAGTAATTCAGATATTCCTTTCCTCTTTCAGTCTGTTATCTGAGGAAAAAAGTACACCTAATATTAACATACCTTTAGGCCTGCAACACATTTTAAAAGCTGCTATTAGAAGATACTACTAGAATGCTTGAAATACTTTAAACAGATTAATATGTACCTTAGGCCAGACTCTCAAGTGGTGTAAAACTGCCAAACTCTGAAAAGTCAACAGTTATTCCAAATGTCTGGGCCTTCAAATTTAATCCCAGTCATTTGATCTGTCCTAGAGAAAATTTCATTTTTCACACTCCTATGAAGGTTGATATGAAAACTGATATTCACACAAGGTCCTAACTGGCAGTGAGGATTCTGTGGATTGTATGTGCAGCAATATGGAAGTTTAACAAATAGTTATGCCTCACTAGACTTCAATATCTGTTTGGAGTGTACTCAATCTGGGTATGTTTCTAAGGACAGAATGGTGAGCATTCTGGAAAATTAGTAGCAGGTCTACTCACATTTCTTCATTTCATATGCTTATGACATGCCTATCTCCTGCTCATCTTGACTCCAGACAATGCTTTATTTCCTACCTTCTAGATACAATCCCTCTGAGAGTGCCCTGTCCTTTCAGAGAACAAGACAGACTAAACCAAGGTGAGATGGTAAAATTTACAGCCTCTATATTCAGAGGAGGGATTGTGTTTTAAAAGCAGATCTAGAAATCAGTGGAAAGTATCAATATTGACTTATTCAGCAGTCTAGAGAAAATTTTGAGTATTTAGCAAATTATTGCATTACATATCAGACTTGGTGTTATTTATTTTCTCTCAAGGAAGTTATTTTAGCAATTTAATAATAAGAACTAAGTGTCATAAACTCTTTGAGCCAGTACTAAAGAAAGTCCACAGACTATATGGTCTGGCTTCCCATTGTTATGGACAACAATAAATTATATTGATAAAAACTTGCCAGAATTGTTTGTAACTATTTTAGGTTCCTGTTTCTTTTGCCATTGCATTTTGATACTTGTACTTAGCAAAGTATTTTTTGCTGCTACATATTTGCACTGATGTCCCTGCGGAAAAAAAGGGACTGTTTAATGCACTCTTGTCTTAGTATCAAGCAAACTTCAAATGCATTGTGTGGCTTATTCTTAAAAAAAATAAACTTCTACAGAAGAATTTAGAAATGTGTAGATTTTTAGTCTGTGCATAATGTCAAGCTGTTCAAGTATATGCTCCGAATACTCAGGGAACAACTTGTCTCATCTTAAATATGTTTTTATTTGGAAAGAAAAAAATAAGGTTAGAGTAGTATGAGGAACAAGATATTTTCTCCCATTTTTATCAGTTTACTATATTTGATATACTATATTATATAGACCCTCATGTTTTGAAAATATCATCACATACAAAGTGTTGAAATGTATAAGAATATGAATATAAGAGTATTAATATTTTCAGCATCCGGTAATAAAATGTTTTGCATAACTTAAATAACAAACAAACACCATTTATGACCACACCCTTTGCTTGACCAGTTTCAAATGCTTTAGTGTCTTGGGGGGGCAAGTAAAACCTTATCAGCTGTTGCCAGTAAGTATTACAGTTGAAAAAATAAGGGGCAAAAGGTCAGGCTAGAGAGATGACTATACTTCATTTGAAGAAGTTAAAACTCAAATAATAAACTTGATTAATATTTAGCTTTACTACTACACTAGCAATCATATTTTGAGGAGCTTTGTTTAAAAGTATTATCTAAAACACTACTATGAAATTGTGAAAATAAGTGTACTTATAATATAGAGGGTTTTGTTACACCTTTTTGGCTTATTACCTATTAAATTGACAGAACAAAACAGTTGCTGCCAGGTAACAACAGGTTTTTGAAGCTTGTTGCCAATCTCAATGCCATATATGAATCACTCCTTTTCTCCAGCTGTCACATCTTTTTAGCTGTTTCAATTCAGTTTGCTTGCATGAGGTCTTTTACCTTGTAGTTTTGACACAGTTCTTCCATTTTAAAATTGCACTAAACTGAGAACTTGTAGTAACTGGGAACACTTAAAAGACAAGATGTTACCTGCAAAATATGATGCTGATTTATAACTGCTACAGTTTACAAGAATGGATGTTGGTGTTTTCAAAATACGCCTCCCACTTTGGAATGGGATTTCAGAAAAGTTCTTTAAAGAATTCCCTTTGCAATGGGAATTTCAGTTCGCATGAAACTAAAGTAAAAGCACAGGAAATGACAAGGAGACAGCTGAAACGGGCATTTTTAAAAGGCTTGTGCGTGCCAAGAGTTCACTTCTGTGTCACGTTGTCTATGAGCAGGGGAGGTGTTGAAGAGGTGTTGGCTGGGACAAGACATTTAATTGTTTGGATGGTACCTTCACTCACTTCCAGTGTACTGTGCTTCAATTTACCTAAAATGAGAATAATGCATACCTTATCTTCCATGCATGCTGCATTTAGACTTTTCTATTTGGACTACAAAACCTGTGCCACTTCAAGGGATGCTCACATTGCCAGGATACTTTGTTCTCCTTTACCCATGAGCAGAGAGAGTCTGGGTAGAAAATATCACGCCAGATGATCTGGTTAGGATGGAACCTCTGTGACCGTAAACACCAGTGTTGCTAGTGAAATGAGTATTTATTCTGTCAACTGCTGACCAAAAGATTTTCCAGGCTCTCTGAAAAAATTTAATCTTTCCCTGGGGAGCTTTTTGTATGTGTGCATGCTCATATTAAGCAGGAAAGAGTCACTCACAAGAGTGATGGGAAAAAAATCCACTTATATTTCTAGATTTTAAGTGCAAGATAAGCAGCTGTGTGTGCATGCAAAACATACACACTGTGGGATTATAATCCATAATTAGGGTTCCTGTAAAAGAAACGCCCATGCATACACTAATGACATTTGCATTAAGTGTGCATGTGGATCTAGAAATGTATGCACTAAAACAACAGTAGGTGGGGCTCTATCATTTATTCAATAACTAACTTTTTTGCTTTTCTGAGATGAATTAAATGCTTTTTCTGGGAAGGACTCAAGGTGTAGACATCGATACATAACAGAACCAACTAAACTGCTGGGTTATCTAACATTTTGCACCTTGACCATCCACCCACACTCTCTAGTCTTGTGTGGCTGCTATCTGCCCTCTTCTTATTTCCCACTGGGGAGGAAAGCAAGAAAAAGAGCCTTCAAAAAGCTGTTTCTGACTTTCTTTGCTTTATCAGTTTATAAAATATTCTTGAAGACTTCTTACTATGAAGTATGAAACTTTGCAGAGAAAAGAAATTGGTATTTTCATCTCCTTAAATATTAAATGCCTCAGAAAACACCAACTAGCTTGTGATGGCTGCTTATCGTCATTAAGGCTAAAGCAGCAGTCCTTTGGCCATTCCATGGCACCTTTTCTATGGAAAAACAGTTCTTTCCTTACTAGTAGCAACAGGCTTTCCAGGAAGAAGTCAGTTCCTTCCTGTGCTCCCTCCTTGGCTTATTCTCCCTATGTCTTTTTTACTAGGAATAATTGTCCCTAGCCTGTTCCCAGGATCTGCATCTTGTTTACCAGAAATACAAAGCAGTACAAAATTCAGCATTTTTCAAGAAGAGGCTCCAAAGCCTCCAATATTTAACAGATCTCTTAGATCTTTCTTTACTCCTCACGGAGCTGTAATGTTCTTTAATGGGAAAGGACTTGGTGAAGAGATACTTCCAATGGCTTTTTAATCTTTTAAAGCCAGTGACAACCTACACTGATAAGGGGCTACTGCTGCCCTTACATATATTTACAAGCTATTCCTTGCTCAAATTGTTGGAATGGTGTAGATTTATCCTTCTAGAAAGTTTTGTCCAGCCCCTCACTGTGATGTGTCTGTATGGAAATTCACACCTGTGCTCTGGAGGTGGGATTTCACAATTCTTAGAATGAATATTTGCTTTCTCTGACAGAAATTACCAAATGTTTCACCTTGGGGCAATTACACCAAGTGCCCATGAAAAGATCAGTTTTCATGCACAGGTACCCACAAAGGGAAAAGTGCAGGAATAGTTTGAGTGCTCGCCAAATGAAGCACAGGTATGAAGCCACATATGGGAATAGAATACTCCATTCTTTCCTGTTAAAGGAAAAAAGTGCATTTTAAATTATTGCACTTCTGAAAGAGAGGGTACACAGGGTACTGTGTATCAGCCATTCACTGAAAGTGATAAATGTGTATTACTGCAAGTGTCTTTCTATATGTCTGTAGCTACATCAGATGACATCGCTTCAACTGTGCTTTGGCTAAAAATATGGCTTTACATCTAAAGTTCCATCTGTGTTGTTGTAACGTAATTCAGCTGCAGAAAGTGAACTCCTGCTTGGCTGACTCCCTGTATCTTTGTACTGAGAAATATCAAGGAGAGTGAAGCAGAGAGCAGTTTTATCCATATATGAAATATACTTCTCTAATGTCCTAATCTGGAAATCATTTTTGTTGAACAAGGGGAAAAGCCAAAAAATGAGGGGGAAGAAAACCTAATAAATAAAAAATTGGGCTCAGGAGGCCCAATTCAATATTTCTCTTTAACATGTCATCCAGCATTTCAATCTGGGTAGAAAAAAGCAATTCCATTTTAAGGAAGCTTTCAAAAATTTGGATGCCTTCCAATTTGAAACAAATGTTCAAATCTTAACATTTTCTACTGTGTCCAATTAGAATTGTAGGGCAAGCTTGTCTGGGAGGCTGCACTTGAACACAGAAATGAAAAGGCTAGAAATTCCAGGCTCCAAAAATACCTCCGTTGCTGTGAGTGAGGTAGCTCAGAGCAGCTGACCCTACAAAAAGGAACAAACAAAAGCCTACTGGTGTGTCTGGTCTAAGTTCTGTTAGCTCCAGCTGACCCTGTGAGTGATCTTTGTTGACTCTAACAGGCACAAGACAGTTTCTACTACTACAAACAATTCTAAATCTTGTCTTGATCTTTCCAGATTTCTGTGTGAATATGTGGATTTCATGGGGTATCCTGACTTGTCTTTCAGGTGAATTGTCAGTTCATTTCAGAAAACAAATATATAAATGCCTGTGGTTGCCACAATCTTCTAAGATTTTAGCAGCATTTTGTCTATCTGAGATGCTTTACTGGTTTTTATCATAATTAGTAACACGGTTACATTATGTTTTGGAAGCATTGGCTAAAAAACATATGAAAGATTGCTTGAAAAAAAATTAGAACAGTAAAGGACTTCTTTCAATGAACGTTTTGGGGTCCTAGATGGATTCAGAAAACAATATTCTCTCATTTCTGTTGGCTGCAAATTTCCTGGTAGATGCTGTCACTGCATGTATGTATTAGGTGAGATTAACAGTTCTAACTTCTACAGGAAGGTGACGTGATATGGCAATGAGTATTTGTGAAAAGCTATCTGGCTACTTGAAGACCTGCATATATAAGATGTGTGATTATATTCCTTACACAGATGTAAATGGGATAATTTGCTCTTATTCCCTACGTTTCTTATTGATTATCCCTTCTAAGAATCACAAGTGTTCTTCATTCACAATTTACATTTCCCTTTGAGAACTTTTTGTGTAGCTCTAGGATACTAAACCTTTATTAAGCTGTATCATTTTTCAAGCTCTTTTTTTTTTCCTTTCTTGGATGATATGCCAATACCTAATTACCATTGCTACTCTGATGTGTTTCAAGCTGTGGGCTTTTTATTCTTACATACAGCAGGTGAAAACACCCACATTGTATAAAAACTCTCTCACTTTCTCCTACATTTAGATAATAATCATGTCATCAAAGCAGAAATTAGTGACTAGAACCTTTAAGGGTGAATCCTGCCCTGCTGAAATCATATTGAAATTACGTTCACTGCCTTATACCTCATTCTTCTGAAAAAAAGAAAATTACACATGGATTTAGTCTATTGCTGTCCTTTCTATGACAGAGCAAGAATAGTATTTAAGGGGTTCCCAAACTCCTAGCCAGGACCTATTACAATCCTGAAAAGAAGCATAGCAAGTGCAAAGGGAAAAAAAACCCCAAACCACTGAATGAATCTTAGTTTTCTACAAAACTGGGCAGAGATAGTCTAAGAATCTTATGAAATGCAGTAACATATTTTACTAACTGCAGTAATGTTACTCTGATTCACAGAGTGACGGGAAAGCAGTCTCTTAAAAAAGGTTCTAATACTGTTCTAGTAAATAAACTCTCAATAATTATTCATGTCAGAGAAAAGCCTGAAGGTCTAGCCAAGATAGATAAGTGATTGTGCAGCAGAAGTTTGTGTGCAATACAGTGTCACCTTGAGGCTTTCATGACCTGTGCTAGCAAAATGAAAAGTCATAGAAACATAAGATCATTGAGTCCAACCATTAACACTGCTGAGTCTACCACTAAGCCATGTACTTAAGCGCCACATCTACTCTTTTAATTACGTACCTCCAGGATTGGTGACTCCATCACTTCCCTGGGCAGCCTGTTCCAATGCCTGACCACCCTTTCACTCTAGAAATTTTTCCTAATCTCCAGTCGAAACATCTCCTGGCATGACTTGAGGCCATTTTCTCTTGTCCTGTCACTTGTTATCCGGGAGAAGAGGCCAATCCACACCTGGCTCAGCCTCCTGTCAGGGAGTTGCAGAGAGCTGTAAGGTCCCGTCTAAGCCTCCTTTTCCCCAGGATAAACAACTGCAGCTCCCTCAGCTGCTCCTCATATGACTGGTGCTACAGACCCTTCCCCAGCTTTGTTACCCTCCTGTGGACGCGCTCCAGGACCTCAATGTCCTTCTTGTAGTGAGGGGCCCAAAGCTGAACACAGGATTTGAGATGTGGCCTCACCAGCGGTGAGTAGAAGGGGACGATCCCTGCCCTGGTCCTGCTGGGCACACAGTTGCTGGTACAGGCCAAGAGCAGTGAAGGCACTTGCCCTTTTGTTATGCAGTGAGGCCTGAGGGACATCAAGAGCTTTCACATAGGAAATGTGGAAGCTATCAAGAGAACTGAACTTTAAACTCATTCTGCAATATTTCTGCCAAGGGATTAAGCCCTCTAGGGGACACCAAGCCTTGGGTTGGCTTGTGCATTGGTCCTGGCCATGTGAACAAAGTTGCCTGGAGACGGAAAATCTCAAGTTAAAAGCTAGGAACTGAGTGACAATGACACACTCCTGAAACCACACATTCCATGTCCCTTCTGTATTGTGGTCTATGTCTGCACAGGGCTAAACCTCTAACAACTGGAGGGACTGTTAATGGGCTGAACAGATTGCTCTGCCCCAAGCTTATTATTTGGGCTTGTTGTGTTAGGGCTGGAAGGTTCATGAGCTGTTTGCTCAGGGCAGGGAGGCCTTACCCCTGATTCTGTGGGAGCATTGAAAGCTCTGCCTGGGTGAATAGGACAGCAATGTTTTCCAGATTATAACAACAGCATTCAACTTGGGCACTGTGATTACAACAAGACAAAATTCTACTTGTCTGAGGGAACAAAAGGTTACAAAGCAGAAAAATAATTTTGTCTTGATATAGAGAAGGCACATTTGATGCATAGTTAGATGACTTTTAGGATTGCTCTGTCAAACATGTCTTCTTTGTGTGCTAAAACAATGCCAGCAGAAGTGATTTAAGAATAAATGGGTAGTGTTGGTTAATATCTAGACAAGGATACAGCTGCTTGGGATGATATGGATCTATGTGTTTGTGGCTGCATAATGGATGTGTAAATTACGCAGTATCCCACAGTGGCAGACTGTACATCAATACTTTTACATTTATTTGCTGATATAAAGCTATAGTTTACAGCCTGTCAGGATGATATGCTAACAATTTAAGTACAGAGACCTCATACAGCAAGGCAATTAGGTAAATTAAGTACATAAGCTCGAGTTTAATTCTAAGCCTGGGACCAATTACAATGAAACCAAGAAAACTATTTCCATGTTACATTGTAGTCACTGCCCAGCCTTGGAATTATTCTACAAATAGCATTGCAGTAATACTGTATATGTCTGTGACAGAATCTTCTGATGTGAAGTCCACCAAAGCTCCTTAAGTAATATGTATTATTTGGTTCTGTTGTTTCCCAAAGAAACAGGACTCTCATTTACAACCATCATTAGAGGGTTTTCAGCATGAGGTTTAAAAAAAAAAATGTTATTAATTATAAATTTAGCAATGCAGTGTGAAAAGCAAACTATAAAAGAATAGAAAACTCAAATAAAATCTCTCATCAACTACTTGTCCTATCCATGCCTTTATATTTTAAAGTATCTGTCTACTGCACAAGCTAAGAGGTCAATTTTGTAATATCAGCTAGTGCCTTTCAGAGTATTCTTCTATCATTAGGTTGCCTTCATTTATTTTTTGTTTTCTACTGATTGCTAGTCCTCTGTAAAACCTCCCTCTGCTGAACTGGGGGGGTCTCAGTCTGCTGTAGCTGTAGTTGAGCTGTATAGACCTATTTACATTGTATTCTGTGGACATATTAATAGCACACCTGTGAGCTTTAACAAGGAGGATTCCCATGTCATCTGTTCAAAGGATCATTAAAATCCTGATTAATCTACAAATTTACTTTTTCTATTAAGAAAAAATCAGTTGAACTGCATTCACAAACCAATGAGGTAATATTTAAAAATTATTCATCGTAAAATTTATTCTTGTCCTCAAAATGTCACAGTTTTATTTGTCGTTTGTTTTAGTAGCATTCCTTAGAGCACACCTGATGTACTTGTCAGCAGTACTGCTTTTGGGGTTAGTATGTCATATAAACACTGCAGAAATACTGATTTAACTCAGTGTCTGCTGAAGGCTGAGATGTGGTTGACTAGATATGGTTAATGTGGTTCCAACACCATCATTTTTACAGGAAAGAAATACCACTTTATATACCAGATGGTGAGAGAATGTTACAGTTTTAAAGTTTTTTTAAAATCCATTACCCATGAAAAAAAATGCACTAGTTCCATAAACTTACTTCCATCTTTCCTTAAAACACACTATGCATTCTACAATGCTATTGGAAACCTGAGTTTTCTACCAGTTGTACAGATAAAAAAAAAAAATGTTAATTTTTCAGACTTACTTACCTTGAACTAGAATTGTAGTATGAGTGGATCATGAGCATCCAAGCAGTACTGAAACAGAGTGTACTGAAACAGTGTACTGAAACAGAGCTTGTCAAGAAAGGCATGGCTATTGGAAAGTACTTAAGGTGCTTTTCAGCTGCATCTTGCTTAAAGCTGTTGAAGTGTTAACACCCTGGAGTCTTTTATTACTGTCAGGAGTTATTAATAAATGAAGATAAAGGTATATGAACTAAGCACTGTAAATAATAACTGTAGTCTACAAGCTACAAAATATCTAGGACTACAGAAACTGCTTTACAGCATATAAGAAATGCAAAAGTGGTGGAAGGGATTACTTCTCTCATTGTCTCACCCACTCCTATATAGACTGACCATGCCTCACCTAATCCATTATCTTGTCATCACTGGCATATAACAACAGAATATCATTTTTTTATTAAACCCCAGAAATTTAAACTTCAGAGGAAACAAAATAAGCATGCGTATTAAAATCTCTGCCAATAGCTAGATTTGTGATCTGCTCCTAAGGAAACATACACTGTAATTTAATTTTAGAAAAATGGCACCTAGCTTTAAGTAATGGGTTAGAACTCAGCTAGTTTCTGCTATGATACTGCCTATCTGTAAAATACTATCTAATATATATCCATTGTAAGTAGAATCTAATTAAAAGTTTAAAAATTACAATTTCTAGTACATGAAGTGGCCAATTTTGTTTTCTTATGGACAATTTTGATTTGGTCATAAATAGTATGTTGAGACACTTCATTCCGAGTGTACATCCTTAGACAACTGTGCTGCCCTCCACATATTTGTATTTAACTCTGTGAGAGAATATGTTAGTAAAAAAACCCCTGGAAATGTAGAAACATATCTGTACGCAATTCACTATCTCAGTGCTTTCACGTGCACCTTTTCAGTCACTCAGCATCCCTTTGAGGAATTCCATAAAACTAACCAAGTAAAAAATAAACTATATTAATATATTGGAGAAGGGTATTTGTTCTCTATATATTCATTTTTTTGGATCCAATTAAAATTGATTTTGCTGCTGTTGTTTTTTAATGCTATCCTACATTGTGACTGCTTTTTCCTATGATTATTTCATAGTTTTGAATCATGTAATGTGCTTGGCAGTTTGACACCCATAATTTTTTGGTCATAAGTATTCAGATTTTCTGAGAGAGCCTAACTTGCTGTATCTACATTTTAAAAATTAGTATGGTGTAGGCATCATTCAATTTGATCTAAGAAGTTGTGTGGTGTCATGTCCTAACAATCCACTACGCTGTAATCACTATTTGTATGCAAAGCACTGCAATTAGAGCAATTTTCTTTGCTGGTGATTCTGAACTTTAAAGAGAAACAAATTGGAATAAAAATGCAAGTTCTTTACACCTCAGTATATTATACATTATTTGAATATAAAAACTGACCTTCATAGCTTCAGATGAATGAGAGATTGCAATTTCTCCTGATCTCAGTTTTAAGCTGTTCTTTTTTTTTTTTTCCTATCTTTCTGGTTGGTCTTCGTTCCCAGCTACCTTGGCCATAGTTGTATCTTCTAAATGTTTCTCAAGATCCTAGGAAAGAGGACTCTACATTTAAAACTGAGATTTCTAAGTCTCTTGTTATTTTATAAAAATAGTAAGCGTGGCCACTTGTGAACTAATAGGTAATTCAGATTGTGTAGGCATGTCAATATTTGGCTCTTACAGTGTATCTTTTATCTCATTTACTTGACTAAATTGCAAACTTCATAGAAGTTTGATAATAAGAATAAAGAATATTCTATACTAATAAGAAAGTTCTCTTTTATTCAATAGACTCAGTATGAAATGTGAGTCTAAATTGCTGCACTGCCATAGGTTGCATTTTTGAACAACGATTTCAAAAATATGTTCTTCTGAAATTCTTTTGAATTTATATATGTTCTTCGGAATCTTCCTGTTTAGAATTAGGGGTTTTTTTGGTTGTGTTTGTTTGTGTAGGTCTTCACAAATAAAGTACACACAGCGGTTGCCAAACTAAAAATCTTATTGTAATAAGAAAGATGATAGGACAAGAGGAATATATTTCATCAAATGGTGAATCTCCTTATCTTACTGGCTTTTAATGAAAAAAATAATTTCTAATTAAAAATGGTTTTGATTCAGTAAGTAAAGGCATGGAATGTCATAAGGAAGCAACTCCCCACGCCATCACTCCAAGTACTCTGGTTTGGCAGGGAACACCTCTGCTGGCTTTATGGGGGTAGTCTTACACCACATACCATGAACATTTCCTGAACAGTTTCCTCGCTATTTCTAAAACTTATTCTTCATATATTTGAACTGGATAGGTAATGACAGCTGCTGAACAGCACCAGCCTCACCTTGCTTGGTGCAGGACACTGCTGCACCACCATGGTGTCAAGACAAGGAACACGACACTTGGTTGGTTTTTGTCCCGCAAGACAGTGAGTCCTGTCAATATGTAATAACAATAACATCATATGATGTGCAGTACTAGTCTGTCTTACAGTGTCACTCTTTTGGTTTAGTACATTTTGTTGCAGAACTTCCTGAGCTGTAGTATGCAGTGAAAATTTGCTGTCTGCTCCTACAAACAAGTAATCTCAACAGTTTCATGTTTAAACTTGAGTCAGTTCTCAGCTGCTCTGTGAAGATTGTAAGAAAATCATGTTCCTGTTTTAATGCAGAGAAGCTCTGCTATTAACCACAGCTGGGACTAGATTTCACCCTATGATTCTGTCAGGTTTTTGACATTTATACGCCATCCTCACTTCTCGAGTCTTAAGATTGCAACTAAAATGTAGTGATGCTTAAAAGGAAGGAATGTGGTTTTCCATTTGCATAACTTTAATGATTGAACTGATTGAGCTTTACATTTCCTTCAAAGTTCCCACTTTAGCTGGCATTGCTAGCATTGAAATTGCATATATCTCAGAAGTAACATATTTTTAGAAAGTTTTATGTGATAGGAAATGGTGTCTTAAAATGAGAAGTGCTTTTCATCTTAGCAGTAATTTTTATCTCACTTGTGTGTAAGCAGTGTGCTGTGGAGGAAGTCAGACTGTATGTAGCTATATGTATATGTTTGCCTGCCTGATTTTTTTCTAACTCAATCAAAAGAAGCTTTTTGGATGAACAAGTAGGAGATGAAGCAAGGACCAGAGGCAAGACACCCTTCTGTACATTACCTTCTAAGGATTAATGGTGAGACCATTAGTAGGGAAGTAATTAAAATTGTATCTCTGCTTTATCAAAAGGATGCTTTATTGTTAAAAGCTTCCTCATTACAGATTAGATAGACAGTTCAGTATTTAAGGACAGTTTGTGCAAAACCAGTGAATGAAGACAGTAACTGAAGGATGGATTTACAACAACTAGTATATCCCTGTGTTCATGAGATGCAATAGGTTTTCTGAGCCCAGAGGTTAGAGATTTTCTGTTCTTTCTATCCACACCTATGTATGCTTTTGAATTTATATATGCAGCATATTTATCTTTTAGGGGCAATTTTCTATTAAAAAGCTGTTTGTCACAGGCTGCTAGAGGACCTTTTCTTGTAGATGTCAGTACAGATTGTCTTGTCAGCAGGGCTGAGAAATGGAGGCTGAATTTGAGTACTGTTTAGAACACCTGATTCTAGGGCATATCCTCAAGAGTGCAGAAGTAATGAAATCTATAAACTGATCTTTCCTTGCCTTATGAGGGAGGGTGGAAACATGTACTCTACATCTTGACTTTTAAAATGGTAGATATTCAGTTAAACCTTTCTTTCAGGCATCTAAATTTGTGAAAGTTAGGTTTATACAAAATTCATGCAATTACTAGCAATTTTAATGGAAGCAGACGATCTGCAGCATTTTTGACACAGATGCTCTATATGAGATGTCCAAAAAACGAAAATGAAGATTTAAAAAAACTCTGGTTTGAACAATATTTTGCTGCACTCTGGATATTGTTATTTTGTACTACATTCTAGTATAGAAATATAGGAAGTGAAGAAGTAGCAGTAGAGAGCAGCTTATGAAGACGCCTTGCGGACACTCATGATTCCCTGACCACAGGTTTGGATGATCAGGAAGCTACAAATTTTGAAATCTTAACTGCTGACCTCCGAGTTCTGAGTACAGATTTACCACTCTGCTGAACTTGATTCTCTGATTATAGAGAGATTGACTGACTGGAGAGGCTTCTCCTTAAAATAGGTTCGGTTTCCCAAAAGAGATGAAGCAAAATGTGAAATGCTGTGTAGAACAAATGAATAGCTGAACAGTGTATGAAGTCTAGCCACTTACCCTTTGGTGAGAGCACTTTTAAATAGAAATCTTCATCTAGCACAGAAAAGATACACATAAATTCTGGTCCTGCTTTGTGTTTGGGAGCTTACATGATTTTGTTCTCAAAAACCCATTTTATAGCTGTCTTGTTTAGGGATTCCTCCATGCATCCCAGCTGATGGGGAGAGATGGGCTTCAATTTCTGACTGCCAGAATTGCCTGGTGGGTCCTGGATGTGTGATTTGATCTTAAAATATGATTCAATAAAGTGGCTCTGCATTATGTTTCTTCTAAACCCAGGAAGCACATGTGTACTTGCATGCAAAACTGAGCTGTACAAATCTGCTTAGCAGCTGATTGGTGTCTGCTTTGGTACCAAAGGGGACAAAGCCATAGAGTTTTGTTCCACCGTATTCTGTTTAATCCAGAGCTTCAACATCTTCCTTCTCAAATTTATTTCTACATTTACACACATATACATGTCTACATTTATATACATAAATACACATTTATGAAAGCTTTGGCACTCTTCTTTTAGATCTGATAGCGACATTAAAAACATAATTTTGTAGGGAAATAAAGAGTTTAAAATTAAGCCTTGTGTGACTGAAAGCTTGTTTTCTTTAGCCAACTAGCTCAGCTGGTCTAGTAAAAAAAACAAGAAACAAAACCCGACAAAACCACAAAAGAACACAAACTCTTTCAATAAACCTTTTATTTCTTTGTTTAGCATGCTTACCACTATTAAAACATCAGAGTATGCAAGGTATGTTGTTATTGGTATAATAGTGCTTATTAAATATTAAATCCCTGATTATTGAGCCATAGAGAATAACTACCATGACAAAGGCTGTGCATTGATATAGTCATAGTACATACAAAGAAGTAGAGTACTATGGTTCAGAATTACTGGGATTTTAGATCACCTAATTCATCTCTAGTTTTCCATTGGATAAATATATGTTAACACCTACAGTGTTAGTAAGTGGAAGCATAGACTTGTACATTGGCACTTAATTAGTTTAAGGTTGAATCCTAGTTCTTTAAAAAAAAGTCTCCTGTTTTTAAAAGTCTGAAATTGGACTAACTGTTGATAATTCCATAGGTTTTTAAAATGCCAAAATTTTCATAGTACGTTCTTCATTTTTTCCTTTTTTAAATAACAGCTTTAAATACAGCTGTTTATCAATTAACTTTCCATATGTTGTTCTCTTGAAATATTTATTCATTAGCTATCTTGCTCTAGGCATTGTTTTACTTCTTATTGTCCCACCCTACTGTCTCTCCATTCACAGCTAAACAGAAATCATAGAATGGTTTGTGTTGCAAGGGACGTTTAAAGATCATCTAGTCCAACACCCCTGCAGTGAGCAGGGACATCTTCAGCTAGACCAGGCTGCTCAGGGACCCATCCAACCTGATCCGGAATATTTCCAGGGATGGGACATCCACTACCTCTCTGGGCAATCTATTCCAGTGCCTCACCGCCCTCACTGTAAAAAATTCTTTCCTTATATTTAGTCTAAATCTACTCTCTCCTAGTTTAAAACCATTACCCTTCGTTCTATTGCAACAGGGCCCACTAAAAAGTCTGTCCTCATCTTTCTTACGAGCCTCCTTTAAGTACTGAAAGGCTGCAATAAGGTCTTCCTGGAGCCTTCTCCAGACCGCACAACCTGAGAGACCTCAGCCTTTCCTCATAGGAGAGATGCTCCATCCCTCTGATCATCTTCATGGCCCTTCTCTGGACCCACTCCAACAGCTCTATGTCCTTCTCATGTTGAGGGTCCCAGAACTGGATGCAGCACTCCAGGTGAGGTGTCAGGAAAGCAGAGTAGAGGGGCAGAATCCCCTCCCTGGACCTGCTTTCACCCTTCTTTTGATGCAGCTCAGGATGGGATTGGCTCTCTGGGCTGCAAGCACTCATTGCCGGCTCATATGTCATACATACATACATAAATGCACAACAGTGATAAAAACAGGATTCTCATCTCCTTTATTTTTCATAACTCTTTATGCTGTTTGAAGCTAGTTACAGAAAAGTTTCTCATAGTTACATAGGGGCACTAAGAAAAAAGTTTATTCTGATTCCTGTGTTGAAGGAAAAAAACTCATGTTTTTTCTACATAGTTGAAATCCATGAAGAGTAGAAGTGCTTGGAAAATGTGAATGATTTCATGGATGTCTCAAAGCTTTAAAGATGAAAGATCCAGCTTTTCTTCCTGATTAGCTATGAGAATTATGAGATCCTGTGGGCTTTTTCTACTTCAAAGGGTCATTCAAATATAACTGTAAGGATGGATGCCACAAAATTATTTCCATGACGTTTGATAAAATGAACTCCCTTTGTTTTATGTGTAAAGGTAAGGAGGTTGCTCCCCTTGGCTTGTTCTACCTATAGCTGTTCTGGACATTCAGGGAGCTTTGAAGAGGTACCTGCTAAGCTGCTGAACCTCCTAAGTTGTAGGAGCCTGACATCCAAAATGTAATTCTCCCAAGGCAATTGCCTTACACTTGATACCAATTAGGTCATATCAGGAATAAATGCTTCTTAACTTATGCACTGGGAAATGGAAATCTGGCCTCCATGAGACAGATTATATCCTAGAATATTTAAGACCAGATCCTGTCAGCTACGGGAGAAACAGCCTGTTACAGCAGGGAAAGTGTTGAGTCAGCATTGTTCAACCTTGCTACCCTCGAAAAAAATCAAGGCTAAAACCATGACTATCCAAACTTGTTACATACGGCTTTGATGATGTAATGGCTGATTTTGACATTTTGAATACAACAAGCACTGTTCCTGGATGAACTCACACAAGCTTAATATGACCATGAATAGCTCCTAAAAACTGCCCAAACAAAACACTGATAATAGAGCTATGAAAACCACCATTACAGAGCTTTACCAAAATGAAATTAAGGAACTCAAAACAACAAAGTAGTAAGGAAACACTGTTCTGAATATAAGGAAATTGTGATAAAAGAATTTATCCAAGACATAAAAGCAAATCCATAGCTGAACAGGGGTACTTGGCACCTTGTCTATACTACAATAAAACATTCTGGTAAAAATAAATTTCTGTATGAATGCTAATACCATGAAGAAAATAATAGTTCCATCGTTATTTTTCTAGGATCTCTACTAAATCTAGGGATCTTAGCAATTTCTATTGTCACGGTTCTTCTATGTGTTAAAATCAGCAGCAATATTTGGCTTGATCAGTGATTTATTTGGTAATTTTTGCCAGAGAAGCCAGTCCTTTTGGATATAATTTAACTGCTGGGACCAATGAGAAAGTTTTAATAAATCCCTTCTCCCTATTAACTCTGGACTTCATGGGAGTGTTAAATATTTTAAGTTCTACTTTACCCATCACTATTTTATTCCTCCCTCCAATATAGATTTCTGGTGCTTCTATAGCCCTGCTTTGTTTTTGATCACTGTAATAGCTTTACAAAATAACTGAAATTTATATAAATATGTCTCTTTTTTTATGTAACAGCTATGATTTACTGTTTATCCAAAGACTGTGACAGAAGATAATTTTATTCACCATCAAAACTAATCATGACTGAAAAAAAATCAGTATTAATAAATAATTGTAGTTTTAAATAAGGCTATAATTTAAGGTTTAGTTCAAAGTTATCTGGAGGTGCACTATTTGCCCTGTCTTGCTACCCTTGCAGATTTACCATTTTAAAGAGCATTCACCCTGCAACTGAAATAGTAGAAACTAATTGAGTATCTGCATGCCTCATGCTCTTCCTAAATTTGACAGTAGCTGTTATTTTGGATTAATTTCCAGGGGAAACTCAAAAAGAATATGTTAGATGCTTCAGACCTGTTGATGGAAGAGTTTTCAGGGTTGTGGCTCTGCAGCAGAGCTGCTGCTGGCACAGATCCTTGCCCATCCCTGGGACTACTGGACAGAGGAGGACCCAGTCAAGAACCCTTCTTTATCTCAGGTACATTTTAATTGTTTATAACTTCCCCTTTTTGCCCCTTTGGTAGCACATGGAAATCAATGCAGAAACAAAATAGTTTGTTTGTCACCTCTCTGCAAAGACTGAAGCCCTTACAACGGACAGCACAACCAAAGGTATGTAAATCTTTCGTCATTATTCCTTGTGATAGAATGCTAAAAGTGTGAGTTTTTCCAAAATGTATCTAGTCTCATGGCATGTGACAATATCCACCAAACAACACCTAGCAGCACTGTTCTCTGCACTGGGCAGAAGTTACATGGGAGAGCAAACAATTTTGAACTAAAAATCGAAAGATCCTAAAGTCTGAAATATAGTACAAATTCCCTTTTTGCCTAAGTGGGATCAGACATCCTTACTGGGATGGAAAAAGTGTAGATTTTCAGGAAAAATTTTGGAAGTGAGTCATAATAGTGAATAATTTCAACTTTCTGGGTTTTTTTAAATAATTTTAACAGTCTGTTGATGACCGATTGCTTCCCCAATTGCTGTTGTCATCATTTGGTCATAAATCTTGGAAAGATTTGGATTTTCATTTAGGGCTTAGTCCAAGATAATGCGCAGTGTACTGAGAGATTTCTGCTGACTTCTTCACACTTTGGAACAAGCCTTTTTGATGGCATTTTCATGTTTATTTTCAAATATTTCTTCCTCTGGTATCCTAAATTTATGTTCCTGATAAAAATCTCAGGGCTTACAAAGGCTTGAAGAGTAATATATTAATTTCTGTTATGTTGCAGTGGCTTCAGTATGTCACAAGGGTATTGTTAAGACTAGTCACTATATTTCTCAGCCTGAAATCACTATTGTGTTCTTTGGGGACTGATACAATACCAGCACAATCAGAATTAAAAAAGTACTTTGATTTTACTCTTGCCCAACAGAATTTATCCCACTGAAATCTTTGGAATTTATGGTCAGCTAAAAGCAGAGAATATTGAATATTTGGTTTGATAAAAAGTGAGTCAGTCAGATAAAAAGTGAAATCCTTTAGGATTTCAGTTATATAGTAATAAATTCCTCCAAGGAAAGTATTCAGTTTACTAATATTTCCTTAAGCACGTTTTATAGGATTTGGGGTATGGGATTTTTTGCTAATATCATGGCATATTTAATTTCATCATTATAAACAATGTGAAGATAAATATTTGAGTTGTATATATTCATTGGTGTACATTCAAGTGTAATTCTAAATATTTAGTGGCAGCCTCGGCACTTGCAAAAAGGCTATTCGTAGGGGCTGCTGACTGTTGAGGAGGAATCTTGCACCGTGTGAAAGGGTAGTTGTATTTTATCCAACTAATTTAGCCATGGGATTGTTATTCAGAGTTCATATTGCAGTGAGAGACTCTTCTTCTTAACCCAAGGTTAATCGTCACCCACCTTACACCTGTCTGAGACTGACACAACGCTAACTGGCAGCTCGCTAACGCCTCCAGTGGCTGCCGTGCTTTTGAACTCTGCAATGCATTTCTCACTTGTTGCACCTTGCGCTGTTCCTCCTGGGCACCAGGAGTATTCATAGCATCCTGTGTAAAAACACAAAGAGGAAAACCTTGGGTGCTACATGAGGCACAGGTATCTAGCCCAAGTCTCTTGACAATGTGTTAGCTGAATAAAGCTTAGTCTGTTTGTTTTGCGTAACAGCTATTTTTGCAGTCAGAGTGGGAAAGAGTTCTTCAGTTCCGAGTACTGGTTAATGGGATCAGTGGAATGCTACTTATGCATTTCACATGGAAGAAGGAATAGAGTTACATGCTGACCTCAGACAAAAAGCAGGGTTTTCCCTGACTGTGAGCCGACCATTAGAGATGCGTATGTTGTAGCTAAGCTGGGGATGAAAGCTAAGAGGAAGAATTAAAGTAAAGAATATTCAAATGCCCTAGTTTGGGAAACAGCATAACACCTATTTATATAACCAGCCCCAATTCCAGTATCCTTTGCTTGGGAAATTTTGTTTGCCACAGTCAATTGCTGAACTACCAGCAAGCGAGGTGGGTGCTGGAGCACCTCAGTTTCAAGAGAGATTGTTTATGCTGTCAGCAGCTGATCACACCATAAAGCAAAGTAACTGTTGAGGTTTTGTTGCTCTTAGCTTCAGATAATATTTACATAAATTAACAAGGAATGTCTTTAGATACTTTGTAGAGCTGGGGAGGAAAGAAAGGCCTCTAAGTCTGTGTGGATGTGGGATTGGAACATAGGCATCCTACAGGCATGTTGTTTTGCTGCAGAAACGAACATGGCTCCAAAAGGGTCTTATTTTCCAAAACTGAATTTCTGTTTCTAACCCAGTTATCCTGAGGTTTCTTGGACCGATTTCATGACAACAGTTAAACAAAATCTAACAACTTTAAATCACTTATTACATTTCATTATTTGAAATAATGAGTGTAGGTGGTTCTGTTTGGAGGCATGTGTGAATCCAACCAGGAATAAAACCCTTGTAACACAGCCATTAGCTGTGGCATACCTATTGCGCATCCAAAATGTAACCCCCGTGACAAACAAAGTGATATATGCATAAATGGTAGATCTGTTTTGTGTGTCATACCAGTTCTTAAGAAAATACCACTTCTGACTCCATCATAGATAAACAATTTTAATCCATCCCAGTCACAGTTGCCCCGAAGGAGATACTAAGGCTTTCTTTGCATATTATGAAGAAAAGTAAGTCAAGATAATTAAATTATGTATTATTTTCTGATCGTAATAAGCATATTTCCAGAAAAAGTAAAAGAGTTGGGTTATGATACAAAATGAGTAGGAAGAAATGCAAGTGAGATTTACCAAATACCTACGTAAATTAGAATTAATGCACTGAACAGATTCAGTTTAACAAGAGTGGGCTGATTTGAGAAACTGATTATGATTTGAATATTAATTTTTAAGGACAGAGATAATCTAAAAGCATCCAGAGACCATGTTTTTGTACACATCATAACATTTTAACTCATGACTAAATTATTACAGGAAGACATTTCCATATACTGCCTGTATTTAGGTGTTTGTCTAGATGAATGGCTTTTTTTTTTTTAACTGAAAGACAACCTATTTGAAATACATTTGCATTCACTATAGGTTTAAGGGAAGCTTTCTATATCAAGATCCATGCCATTTCATATTTTTAGATTGAAGGACCTTCTTCAGTAGGCTAATAGTCAATGGTAAGGCCTTCATTAACTTATCAGGGTAATACCTGTTTTTAAGTAATTCACTTAAGTAAGGCCCATTGAAAGCATTCCACAATCAATTTCAAGAACAGTTTGTCGACCCTGAATGATAAGAATGGGAAATTGTAACAAAAGAAGCCTGAAAATCTTTACTCATAATACAGGAAGTCCTTCAATATTAATCGATGAGATGGCTACACTTGAGTCATCTTAATGGTATCACATCCTGATGTCTTCCATTAAAACCATTACAAAATTTAGGAGCTGACAGTTTGAAAATCTTAGTGGGGGGAAGAAATGCAGCTGAGACAGATGAAAAACTGAAAGAGTTCAAGACACAGTCGTGAGAAAAATAAAAGCTCTCTTTCTTGTGACAGTTGTAAAACATTTTTGCTCTTCCAAGAAGTACATACAAATTGTTTGAGGATGTATACAAAGAATGATTCATGTTGAGCTTAGTGAACAGCAAAATGGTTATGGAAGAGGCAGGAGCTTAGAGACATTCGTACAGGAAACACAAAGCCCAGAGCAGGATAAAAATACTCCAAGGTTGCAAGGAAGGTGAGGACTGTGTAGGACAGGCACTCCACACTGAAAGCACCTGGTTCTATATTTCCATAAGAAATCCTGGGTTCTATAAAGTCAGTGACAACGCCTCCCTGGATCACCAAGACTTCCTGGTCTGTCTCATTTACTTGCTTTACTGGGAATCCATTTGTGTATTGGGCAGTGTTTATGTGGTTCTTTCTAAATGCTTTCTCCTAAATCTTTTGCCTCTTCACTGAAGGAGTAGAAATCCATATATTCATGTTTTCCAGTGCCAAAGTGGGGGGCGGGGGGTTGAGGAGTTTAAATAGTACAGTTACCTTATGAGCCACTTCCACTGATTTTCCAGATGGATGTTAACACTGAACTATCTTAGAGAAGCCACCAAACTCCAGATGGAGTGCTTGGAGTGACAATAATCTAGATGCCTAGTCATTATTAGTCTAGATGTCTAAAATATCATATTGATATTACATTTCAAATGCTATTAAACTTTATTTAGTGTAGATGTCTAAAACACGACATTGATATTATATTTTAAATGTTATTAACATTTATTCTAGAGAAAAATTCAAGCAGATACGTTTCAGTTGCAATATTTGTCTCTTTATATACAGAACAAATGTATTTCACAGTTTGTTTCCAACTTTTCTGCTCAATTATTCTGTTTAAATATTAATACACTTTTAAATACAGTACTAAGGAAACTATACTTATGTATCCATACCATAAAGTGATACCAATGAAGTGACAGATCAGAAGAAAAGGTTAAAAACATCTGTATATATATAATTCTATAGAGCATTTCCTAAAATTTTGAAAATGGTGATTAGGCCACCTTTGGTAGACTGCTGTTAACCCTTCAGTGACCACCCTAGCTGTCGAAACGTTTGTCCATTAAGTGAATGGAAAGCACACACTGCTGACCACACTGAACACGGGAGTTCAACTTTGGAGTAGACCAAATAAGGCAGAGTAGTTTCAATATCAAAACTTGTGTGGCAACGTCCAGAAAACTGCAACCTCAGTACGTGGCTGTGCCATCAGTTGCCCTCCGGCTGCTATAAAGAACTGTTCTTTTGTTGAAGGTGTCTGGCAGTTTTTTTTTTCTTTAGCGACTCCCTTTAGAAACAACAGCAACAAAACGTTGCCAGTTGTTAGTTGTCGGATAGCATCAGGGTCGGAGAACATCTTCTGTCCTGAGCCCTGGTCTTCTCCTGGGATTTGGTGGGATCCGTCTCGGAAGGTGTCTCCTCCTCCCCCCGCACACGCACACCCCTCGCTGCTCCCCGCACACATGTCTTTTCTGACACACAGCACCAGCCTATTGGATTGCTACCACAGGATGGGTCCAGGCGCTTCGCCCACACCCCACACCCCCGCCCATTCTCTCTTCTTGTTCTTTTCTTGCCTTTTTCCTTCCTTTCCTAAGCTCCGCTTGCCGTAGCATACACCCTCCCGAGGGGTTTGCCTGGATCATTTATTTATCTTGTGCGCATTAAGAAGCCACCATTAGGCTTTGGTGGGAGGCGCCTTACTTTGTGCGCGCTAGCCTGCCTCCGCGGCGCTGCCAGAGGAATACACAATCGAACCGAAGCTGCAAGCTTGGCAGGAGCTGCCTCTGCGTGCCCATTTATTTGCCGGATCCGTATTTTTTTTTTTTCCGACTGGGTCATTGCCGCTCCCCTCCAGGGTTTCATTTTTTTTTTTTTTTTTTTTTTTTTTTTTGCGTGTGTGGATTATTAATTTTTTATTTTTTTTATTTTTTTTTTTTCGGGAATCCTCGCCGGAGTTTTGATGCCGGGCCGGACTTAGCGCGGGCGCGGAGGAGCTGCGCGGAGCCTTGCCTCCTTGCCCCGGGCCCCGCCCGCGGATCGGCCTCCCTGGCCCGGCGCCGGCCGCGGGTTGGCCGCGGGGCCGCGGAGTGGCGGGTGCGCTGCGCCGCCGCCTCCCCGCGGAGCCGCCGAGGGATGCTGCTGCACCGCGGCCGGGCATAGGCAGGAGCCGAGCGGGCGGGGGAGGGAGCGCAGGGAAGGAAGGAAAGAAGGAAGGAAGGAAAGAAAGACGGAAAGAAAGGATCTCCCCCCCCCAGCCCCCGAGGGGAGAGGAAAAAAAAGAGGAGAGGCGAGAAGGTGCGTGAATGTGAAGGAATGTACCTGCTCGCCGCCGGAGCCGCGCGATTGGGATAAAAAAGAAATAAACCGAGGAGGCTGATCTTTGCGACTTATTACCCGGAAAAAAAAAAAAAAAAAAAGAAAAGCCTTAGAGCGGAGGGACAAGAAGAAGAGCGACGAGGCTGCAGCGAGCAGCGCTAGAGGAGGGCGCCCGGCGGATGGCGCGGCCGTCCCGCTGACTCCGCGGCCGCGGGAGGCTGCGCGGGGCGGCGCGGCGCGGGGCATGCCGTGCCGGCGGCGTGACTGAGCGGGGCGCTCCCGCCGCCCGCTCCGCACCGCGCTCCCCTCCGCCGCATGCCGCCGGCAGCCGCGGCGCGCTGATGCCCCGGGGCCGCGGCGGCGCTGCGGACGGCCCCTAGGATGAGCGAGGGGGCTGCCGGCGCCGCGGCGCCCGGGGCGGCGGAGGCGGCGGCTGCGGCGGGGGGCCCGGGCGGGGATGGGGCCGGGGGGCCGCCGCGGGAGCTGCGCTGCAGCGACTGCATCGTCTGGAACCGGCAGCAGACGTGGTTGTGCGTGGTACCCCTCTTCATCGGCTTCATCGGTCTGGGGCTCAGCCTCATGCTGCTCAAGTGGATCGTGGTGGGCTCCGTCAAGGAGTACGTCCCCACCGAGCTGATGGACGCCAAGGGCGTGGGGCAGGACCCCTTCTTCCTTTCCAAGCCCACCGCTCCCCCCCGCGGCGCGGAGACCACCGCCGCGGCCACGCCGCGGCCGCCCAGCCGTGTCAGCCCCCGCCTCACCACCATGAGCCGGGCGCCCCCGCGGCCCCCCGGCACCCGCGGCCCGGCGCGGGGCGGCCCGCGGCCCACGGCCCCCCGGCACCCCGTGTCGCCGCACACGGCGCCGCCCGCCAGCGGCCCCCCCGGCACCCCCGGCCGCGGCGCCCGGCCACCGCCCGCCGCCCCCAGCACCCCGCCGCTGCCCGCCTGGCCCACTGCGGCACACGCTACCTCCTCCTACAAGATCTACGTCCACGACTCGGCGCCGTCCTGGACCTTGTCTCCCTTCCAGGAGTCGACCACCACCACGCCGGAGGCCAGCACGACCCCCAAAACCCGTAAGTGATGCCGCCCGCCCGCGCCCTCGGGCCGCCCGGAGCGCGCGTCGCCCCGTCCGGACCCGGTGTCGGCCGAGAGCCGTCGGGGTCGGGTCGGTCCGGGGCGAGGCGCTGGTCGGGCGCGGCTGCCGTGTCGCTCCCGTGCGGTTGCTGCCCTGCGGGAGGGAGGCCGGAGAGCTGCGAAGTTTGCGCTTCTTTCTCCCTCCCCCGCTTGCGCCCCCACTCCCCCGGCAAGTTCCCTGCTTTTGTGATGGATGTTGAGGCAGGAGCAGCCATTTGAGGCGACTGGTTTTTCTTGTGGTTTTTAGGAAAGATGCAGATTCCCCCCCCTTTTCCCTTCCAGACTGGTCTGCGAAAGGTGTTTAGGACATGCAGGGAGGTATCTGAGCGAGAGGGATCGTTGATGACAGACCCAGAAGGGGCAGTGGGGAGAGTGGTCCTCGGGAGGTGCGGAGTGCGTTGTGCATGTGCTTGTCTGCTGGTGAGGGAGTTTGGTTTCCCGCACACTCGTCTCCCTTGAAAGAGAGGAGAGCGGGCTCCGCAGGATGCTCCCTCCGTCCCAGCGCCCGGCTTCTGAAGGAGCTGTCGCCAGCTCCGCCAGGAAGGAGTCCAGGGCACCCCGCGGATATGCAGACGCAGCCCAGCGCTTTGCCGGCTCCCGTGTGTAGCCTCAACACCGTCTTGCCGTAACTGACTATTTTTTTTTTAAGCAGAGGAGGGGGCTAGTTCTCCGATTGATGCTTGGTAGCTGGTTCTTTCCGCCCTCCCAAGCACAAACTTAAGGATTCGGGCTAAATCCGAAAATTCATTTGGTCTCTGTGTATCAACTTTCAGCTTCTCATAAAGGTTACTTAGGACAAACGCAATCCTTGACAGAAGAACTTCTGTGTGGTGCTATTTACTGAAATGCTCAATTATACTGTGTTATAGTAATCATCTGCTTTTTCTTGGATGCAGTAGAGGAAATGAAAAACCACCTGATCACTTCTACAGCCTAGCGTTCCCCTTTTGCGTGCTAATGTATGGCTATTCTGCCGGAGGATTTTGTTAGCAAGTATTTTGAACTTCATTTTGTCTATTAAATCTTTTTGCTGATTACCACTGGGGCAGAGAGTATAGGCAGAGCGAGCTGATCTTGTGAATTGACAAAATCGGGAGAAGAACAGCAAATTGGATATGAATGTGTGGGTGGCTGTGCAGGTGGCGGATGGCTGGGAATGATTACGAATAAAACTATCGCTGAATCAGAAGAGCAAACAAGGCAGTAACTCGTTTGTCCTGTGTCTGCTACGATAATTGACAGAAGCGTCCCTTACAGGTGTGTCTGAGCCTGCATGTTCTGTAGGTGCAACCTACGGAAGTCAGAAGTTACCAGAAGGAAAATCTTTTGTGGAGCTGAACCCAACCCATTTCACTGAGGACTAGGGAGCTGTATAGGGCACTTAGAAGCAAAAGAGCAAAGGAAGCTAGATTTTTGACCTGTGTCTCTATTTTCAATCCTTGTGTGAACCAGATATGTTACGTGGTGCTTCAAACTGCCGTGACCTGTGTGCGTGTGCCTGGGCTTGCCAGGTGGGATCTGTCACGGTCTAAGTGCTCCTTTGCAATTTCTTCCTTTCTCCTCTTTCTCTCTCTTTGGGTATGTAAGAGAAATCCACAGTAATTTCTGCCCTTCTATGCTGTCTCCTTACAAAGTCTAGAAGGCAGGAATATCCTGATTAATAAATAATGTTCAGCTGGCAGGACTCTCCTCCATACAAGACACACCAAGGAAGAAGAAAAACCACAATCTTGAAATGTTCCTGGCAGTTGCAGAGCCTCCTAACTATTTTTTGTTTTAGGGAGACTGCTAATACCTTTTACAGCAGGGTGTTTCCCTTCATTAAATGGAGCTCAGTTATAGGATGGAAATGCAAGAACTGCAAATCCAGCAGAAATTGACCCTGTTTGGGCACATTGATAGCAGAGATTATCATTAATGGAAGATTAAATAGATTACATAAAAAAGGATTTGAATTTGTAGGGCATGTGAACATTTTTTTAAAGCCTACAGCTGTACTCTCCAGATACATATAAGCATCTCTGAGGATACATGTAAAATTCTTTGAGGCTGCAGTATCCACTGGAGGGGAGAGGGAGGAGAAATGCAATCTTTTTGCTGTGAACTGCTGACATGGTGTGACCCCAAAGCAAGTATCTGCATCTGCCACTAACAGCTCTTAGTAAGAAAGGGAATTTTTTAAATCAAATTCATCCTAATTTCCCAGGTTGAGCTGCATGTTCCTTCTGTGCCCGTTGCTCCAGCTGCTACTGAAATGAAAGTCATGGATCCTGTTGTACCACGTGAATACAAAATCTGACATGATGAATCTCATGCCCCAGCTTTCAAAATAGTGCACGCCCTTGTGTGATCCCCTGGCTTGGCAAGGCACATATGTGGGCAGGAGTCATAGGTTATTTAACATTTCACAGCTTTTAAGAAAAGCAGCTGCCTGTATTTATACTGATTTGTGTTGCAGTTTATTTAATTGTTTTAACATGTTAAATGGGCTCAAAATAGGATTTAGGAAAATGGAAGGCAAATCAGGAGTTATTTCTCCAGAAAGCTGTATGATTGCCCACCTGAATGAATGTTGGTAAAGCCTTTTCTCTATGTGTGTATTCATCTGAGGAGATGTTGTGAAATCTCTCTTTTTTGTGGGTGTGCATAATGACAATAATTCTTGGTTGTGTTTCACTCAAAGTCAAGCTATCTGTTAGCTGTTTTGAAAGTTCTTGATGAAGATCCTTCAGGTTCTGACTAAGCAAAAGCCACTTACTCATCAAATCTCACTCTGTATCTTGTGCCTGCATGTGTTTTCCATGATCATATAAGACCTATGGCTGTTCAGCATTAGCTTCTTCATCCATTGCTCAGCATAAAAGTCAATCACTGATTTAGAAGGGTAGGCCAACCTGTAGATCAGAAAAATCAACCAACTGACTGGAATATACCAGTGAGGTTTTATTTTTATCAAGCCATTGGTTTCATTTTTAAAAAGTCATGCCCTGATTTTTCCAATATGCATTTTTCATGGTATTCTGGCTTCTTCAGTAATGTTATTATCTTTAAATTGAGATACTGGACTTATAAGAATTCCTGTGTGAATTCAGCTATGAAATAGCATTGTGGTTTCTCTTGTGTTCATATGACCAAAGGCTAATGCACAGAACTGAGGTCAGGCAGGTGGGGCTCAACTAATGCATGGTAACCAAGAAAAGAGATGTTACAGAACACTCTAATCAATAAATCTTGTGAAGTCCAATTGCAACCTTTTTTTTGAGTCCAGACTTCATCCTGAGTATGCTTTGATTTCCTGCTAAAGATTTTCTGGTCCAGCCGTTTGTCCTAGTCATGTCTCTGACTGTTTGTTATGCACGGCATGGGTTCAAGTAACAAGCATCTGGCAGATGCACAGCTACCAGCACT